>NC_088388.1:14235666-14541000 GCF_037993035.2 Macaca fascicularis
ACACTATGGAATACTATGCAGTCATAAAAAATGAGATCATATCCTTTGCAGGAACATGGATGGAGCCAGAGGACATTATCCTTAGCAAACTAACACAGGAACAGAAAATCAAATACTGCATATTCTCTCTTATAAGTGGGAAATAAATGATGAGAACACATGGATACATAGAGGGGAACAACACACACTGGGGTCTATGAGAGGGTGGAGGGTGGGGAGAGTGAGAGGATCAGGAAAAATAACTAATGGGTACTAGGCTTAATGCCTGGGTGATGAAATAATCTGTAAAACAAACCCCCATGTCATGGGCTTATCTATATAACAAACCTGAACGTGTATACCTGAACTTAAAGTAAAAGTTTAAAATAAAGTACTTTTTAAAAGAAAAATGCCTTCAGGTAGAATTAGTTGAATTATTACTATTTTTTTTTTGAGATGGAGTTTCGCTCTTGTTGCCCAGGCTGGAGTGCAATAGTGTAATCTCGGCTCACCACAACCTCCACCTCCCGGGTTCAAGTGATTCTCCTGCCTCAGCCTCCTGAGTAGCTGGGATTACATGCACCACCATGCCCAGCTAATTTTGTATTTTTAGAAGAGACAGGTTTCTCCATGTTGGCCAGGCTGGTCTCGAACTCTTAACCTCAGGTGATCCACCCGCCTTGGCCTCCCAAAGTGCTGGGATTACAGGCGTGAGCCACCACACCCGGCCAGTTGAATTACTTTAACAATGTCTTCCTTATTACTCCTGTGTTTTCTTCATGATTATCCTAGCTTCCTCTCCTCCATCACTGACACTGCTTCACAGTCAGATTGAACCCTCTTCCAACAAACTGCTTTCTGCTATTGATACTCAGTGCTCAGGTTCAACTCTGCCCTGGTCTTCATTACCTGGGTGTAACACATGACCCTCATGAATGAACAGAAATGGATTCTATTCCTTGGGTCTGTGTCTCATCTTTAAAGCTAAGTTGGAAAATATATACACTTACTGTGTACCCACAAAAATTAAAAACATAATAATAATAATAATAATAATAATAATAAAAAAGCTAAGTTAAAGAAGCTGGGATGCATGTTACCCTTCCAGGATCCCTGGTGCTGTTAGTGGTCAGATCTGTTTGTAGCCTATACAAGCTATGTGAAATTGAAGGATACTGGCTTAAGGTGAGAAACATGCAAAATGTCAGAATTGGTATTACTGTCCATAAATAGCACGACTAGCCTTTATTTCTAACAGAGACTGCTGAGTTTCTCTCAGCCAGAGGTCTTAAAGTGTAATGTAGTAATATTGCTGTCTGATATAAATGCCTTTAATCTCAGAAGCAGACATGAAATAACACTCCCTTAGGTTTCCACTAACATTGGCCCGTGAAACCTAGTTCTGAGGACAGGCACGGTGGCTCATGCCTGTAATCCCAGCACTTTGGGAGGCCAAAGCGAGCGGATCACCTGAGGTTAAGAGTTTGAGACCAGCCTGGCTAATATGGTGAAACCCCATCTCTACTAAAAATACAAAAATTAGCCGGCCATGGTGGCAGGCAATTGTAATCCCAGCTACTCAGGAGGCTGAGGCAGAAGAATCACTTGAACCCGGGAGGCGGAGGTTGCAGTGAGCTGAGATCACACCATTGTACCCCAGCCTGGGCAAGAGAGCCAGACTCCATCTCAGAAAAAAATAAAAATAAAAGTAAGAAATCTAACTGGCCACATTTGCCTTACAAGAAGCTCCTACAGCTTGAGAGTATTACAAAACCTGAATTGAGTCTGAAGAGAGAAGCTTCCTTTTGCTGCCACAGCAAAGAACAATCACCACATATAAACCTTACTCATGTCCAAGGAGAGTCTAGGTGCTTTGATACCAAAATATTAGGCACAGGAGAAACAAGGAAATAAATGAAATCCCAGTCAATAGTTAACCAAGGACTGTCAAAATGTCCCTGTTAAGAAATGTATGGCCGGTGTGGTTCCTGTTCTGGGAATCATTTACTAACTGCAACAATTGTGTCATGATCAGTCTTGCAGCAGCCCTGGTTGTAAATGGTAATTTATAATACAAGGAAGTGAGTGGTTAAAGGACTGGCAGGCCAAGGGTGTGTGGATCATCTCAGGAGGATCAGGAGCAGGCTCTGGAACCCAAAGTCAGCACTATACTGGACTCATAATCCCGCATTAGATTCTTATTGTTGCTGCAACAGATTACCACAAATTTTGTTACTTAAGATAAATGTATCATCTCACAGTTCTGGAGGCCAGAGTCTCACCAGGCTAAAATCAAGGTATCGAAAGAGCTGTGCTCCTAGAGGTGGCACCAGTAAAGCAAGTTCTTTCCCTACTTCGGGTCACAAAGAAGGAACATCTAATTGGACAAACGCAATCAGGTTGTATTCACCAGTCAGGGAATGGAGAAGGGGAGCTCTCGCTCTAAAGGCACCTTCTCCTTAAGCAATGGGAAGCAGGGGAATTTTCAAGAGTTAGACACGGGGCAGGGAGGTATGTAAGCAGGCCGAGGGTGGAGTTCCAAACACGCAGGCGCAGTCCCCAGGCATACTTCTTCATACCTCGCATGTACACAAAATGGCAGCAATTCTCTTTTAAGGGAGAGGAATCTAGTATTATAATGATATGTTAATGATCTAAAAGTAACTAGGGGTTGGCGGTCCTGGTTTGCACCGGTCTCGTGCAGGTCTTATCTTCCTCTGGTATTTGGCAAGGGATCATGGAGCTCCTGCAGCATCGTGGGTGATCTAGAACTCTTTAAGCAGTGGCCCCTGTAGATAAAAAGGCTAAGGGGAAACAACCGTTTAAGAAAATAAGGAGCCTTCCCAGCTATTTCCTTAGGGCTGCCCTAGTAACAGAGCTTGTAAAGAAGAATCCGTTTCCTTGCCTTTTCCAGCTTCTGGAGGCTGCCCACGTTGCATGGCTCATGGCCCCTGTCCACCTTCACAGCCAGCAATTGCATCATTCTGACTTCTGCCTCCAACATCACATTTGCTTTTCTGACTCTAATGCTCTTGCCTTCCTCTGCCACTAACAAGGACCTCTGTGATGACACTGGGCCCAACCAGATGATCCAAGCTAATCTTCCTCTCTTAAAGTCAGCTCATTAGCCACCTTAATTCCATGTGCATCTTTAATTCTTCCTGGTCGTATAACCCACGTAACATGTTCACAGGTTCCAGGGATTAGGGCATGGGCATTTGACGGTGTCCGGGCAGTGGCATTTTTCTGCCTCCTACTCCTTTACACAGCATGCGAGGCTCTCCACCAAGTAGATGCAAACTGTTTTTCCAGCCTTGTCTTCCACCATATACCATGTATGGGATATATATTGCTACATAACAAGTTACTCTAAAACTTAGGGGCCTAAGACAACTTTATTATCCCACAGTTTCTGTGGGTCAAGAATCCAGGGAGGGTTTACCTGGGTCCTCTGGCTTAGGAGGGTCTCTCCCAGGGCTGCAATCAAGATGTCAGCTGGGGCTGCCTTCATCGCAAAGCTCACTGGGGAAGGATTCTTTCCTCCCTGGACATCGGCGGGAGGCTGCTCTCAGGGGCCATACGTGGGCTTCTCCATAAGGCAGCTCACACTTGGCAGCTGCCTTCATGAGAACAGGAAGGGCCAGAGAGAGAAGGCAAGCAAGAGGGAAATCGGTCTTTCACAAACACATCCCATCACCTTTGCCGCATTATATTCATTATAATAGAATGTGGCCCCAGGCCAGCCCACACTCTAGGGAAGAGGGCTACACAAGGCATGAACACCGGGAGGTGAAAACACAGGCCGTGTTAGAAGTTGTCCAGCATACCCCAATACGTACCCCGTGCTCTCATCTCACAAAACTCACCATGTTTCCCAAGGGGGAAAAAAACTGCTTTATTACCCACATCTTACATTTGCTCATTAATTCACTCATTCAAAAAGTATTTTATTTCTGCTGTGAGCTAGTTTGTGTTGTAAGGGCTAAGGATAGAGCAGTGAGCCAGAGACAAAGCCCCTCCCTCGCGGAGCAGACATTCTAGTAGGGAGATAAACAAACGATAAACAACCACACACATAGCGCAACAGCGGGCGATGAGTTATAGCAGGCGAGGGGCATGATGGGTGTCAGTGGAGGGGAGGATGCAGGATCTTATGTAGGATGTCCTGAGAAGGCCTCTCTAAAAGCTTAGCTCTGAGCAGAGACGTGAAGGATGTGAGGAAGCCACCAGGAGGCTATGTAAAAGAAGAGGGGTCCCGGGGTGAGGGGACGCCCCGTGCAAAGGTAGCTGATGTGTTCAAGGGACACAAGAAGTTCTGTGTGACGGAAGCAGTGTGAGCAAAGGAGAAAACGCCTAGAGCTGAGGTCAGAAAGGAAACCAGAAGCCAGATCTTCTACGGCCTTGTAGGTCATGAAAAGGGCTTTGACTTTTATGCTAAGATGGGCGCCACTGCAGAATTTCCCCTTAAAATGAGCTACTTTACATCCGGGGGGGAAAAAAAAAAAAGGCTCCTTTCTTTATAATTTCAAGATACCATTTTCAGTTCCCTCTTATAAAGAAGTATAATTTGCATTATAATATAGCTACACATCTGAAATATGTATACTTAATGGATCTCACATTTTCTAATTACTTACTTTAAAAGATAATATCTGAAAGCTTTGGGTGTTTGAGACGGCTCTTATCTCCAGATAAGGAAAGAGAACTCAAACAAAACCATTTCTGGGAAACCGAGGTCCATTTCTTCCCTAAGGTCAAACAACATCAAAGAGTCTAGGCTAGAATCCAGGTCCAGGTAGACATCATTAATTTCATAAAGCCAGATGTCACCTGGCAGATGCCTGCCTGAGAGCCTAAAAGGGCGTGTTGTAAAGCAGGTGCCCAGGATCACAAAATGAGCTGATGTCTATGAATGGCCTAAATCCCAGTGAAGTAGTTACTAAAAAGCAGCCTGGTGACTGATTGGATACAATAAGGGCTAGAAGAAGTCTTGTTGATATTAGCACATTATCCAAACTTCCTGATGTCTGACCCAAGACTTTGGTAAAGGACATTTTCTCAACACTGCCTTCACTGTATACCCAGCCCCAGGTTTCTTATATGACTGTGTAACCTAGAAGTCACCTTCAGACACCTTGGAGGGTCTATAGTCGGTAAACTTAGATAAGCAGATGAAAATTTACTTACTTGTATCAGGAAAGGAGAGGTCAGCACAGGGGCAGTTAGGAGAGGCTGGGTTGGGGAGCAGATTATTTAACAAAGGGAAGCACATATAAGAGAAGGTAAAGAAATATTCCACTCGCAAATCGCAGTACCTGTGAATGAGAGACGTGGACAGGAGAGTGAGATGGCCTGGTTTGCCCTCTACCTCCTGAGCCTTCTCTGGGCTACGGCTGGGACTAGTACCCAGTCCCGGAGTTCATGCTGTGAGTATGATGTTTTTTCAAGGAGGTCAGGGAAGCAGTTGCCCTAGGGAGGGGTTGTGACCTCTGACACTGAGCTCTGCTGATGAGAAAGTGGTTGAAAATAGCAATCACTATAGGAATTCCAAAATGGATAAGTCCGAGTGTGATTGTGTGCTGTTCATCTTTCTTGACTTAACAGCATAAGTTCTTTGAGAGGCAAGTCTATACATTTTTGATTAAGAGAGATGGGGCCAGGTGCAGTGGCTCACACCTGTAATCCCAGCACTTTGGGAGATTAAGGCAGGAGGATTGCTTGAGCCCAAGAGTTCAAGACCAGTCTGGGCAACACGGTGAGACTCAATCTCTACCAAAAAAAAAATCTTAGAAAAAAATTAGCTGGGTGCAGTGGCATGCACCTGTGGTCCCAGCTACTCAGAAACCTGAGGTAGGAGAATCACTTGAGCCCAGGAGGTCGAGCCTGCAGTGAGCTATGATCACACCACTGCACTCCAGCCTAGATGACACAGCAACACCCTGTCTCAAAAAATAAATAAATAAAAATTATAATAGAGATGAAAGTACTACTGCAGGAATAATGGTTGATGGTACAAAGACAGACATTCAGTGGCTATTGTGACCAGACACCACTACATACTAGTAAAAGACTTTGGTACTCACTAAGGATAAATTATATCCCAAATCTTTAATATTCTTCATGAAAGAGTGAGGAAAAAAATGAATGCAAGGAAATCAGTGATTTCCAGGAAAGTGATAGAAACTGTGAGAAATGTCATGAGCCATATTGCTTGAAGTTACTAAATTTAAAAATCACTTTCTTAAGCACATGGATTATTTGAGAAGATGAAGAAACTAATTGTCCTCAAAAGTAAAATCTCACCATTTTCTCCATTTCTCTTTAGTCACTTAGGATACCAGTGCTAACCAAGTGTTCTCCTAAAAGGCACCAAAGACGGCCAGGCGAGGTGGCTCACGCCTGTAATCCCAGCACTTTGGGAGGCCAAGAAGGGTGGATTACCTGAGGTCAGAAGTTCGAGACCACCCTGGTCAACATGGTGAAACCCTGTCTCTACTAAAAATACAAAAATTAGCCAGGCATGATGGTGGGCACCTGTAATCCCAGCTACCTGGGAAGCTGAGGCAGGAGAAACACTTGAATCTGGGAGGTGGAGGTTGCAGTGAGCCGAGATCACACCATTGCACTCTAGCCTGGGCGACAAGAGAGAAACTGTCTAAAAAAAAAAAAGCATGAAAGACACAGGAATAATGTTTTTGAGAAGGAATGAGGGTTAGAAGGTGAGTAAATGGCTTTCCTCTTCTCAGCGGTTCCCTCAGCCCAGGAGCCCTTGGTCAATGGCATACAAGTACTCATGGAGAACTCAGTGACTTCATCAGCCTACCCAAACCCCAGCATCCTGATTGCCATGAATCTGGCTGGAGCCTACAATTTGAAGGCCCAGAAACTCCTGACTTACCAGCTCATGTCCAGCGACACCAACGGTGAGACATCTGAGCCGCTCGCACTCTCCCTGAATCTCACACATCACACACCACCTCCAGATCCCAACTCAGTGTCCTTCCCACCCGACTGCGGCATCTGATTGTACATAAACCACCCAAACACTTTTCCCTACATACCTGGAAGGGAACTGGAACGAAACACATGTGAAGTCAGAGCATTCATGGAGGAGGTCAGTAAAGCAGAGAGAGCTCTGGACTAGATGTCGAAAGAGCAGCCTTCCAGTTCCAGCTCTGCCACTTTATAACTCTGGGATCTGAGACAAGTCACAGGATATTGCTCAGCCTCACCTTCCAGATGATTCTAATAGCAATAACCCTACTACTGCTAATAGCAATGACAATAATGATAAAATCTCTGTTCTGCCTATCTCCCAGGAGTTGCGTGGAGGCTCAAGGTAGGTAAAGTTTAAATTATTTTGTAACTGCAAATTTCTGTATATAAATCTAGATGAGTATTTTGCTGCTTTTCTAATCAAACACCAGGGATTCTCAAATAGCAAATACTAGAGTCATCAAGTTACACAGAGGCCACTATATTAAATATTCCCTTATGTATTCTTCCATATTTTTTTCTTTGGAAAGACAGATCAAAAAACTGCTCGTATTATTAAAAAGTCAAAATGCTCTGGATAAAAAGCAGAGACCTCATCACTGGCTCCTGGAGAGCTGTCCCCTGAGGATGCCTCGGTCTAACTGTTGTGTTCTCTTCTCTGCAGATCTAACCATTGGGCAGCTTGGCCTCACCATCATGGCCCTCACCTCCTCCTGCCGAGACCCTGGGGATAAAGTATCCATTCTACAAAGACAAATGGAGAATTGGGCACCTTCCAGTAAGACCTCACTGGAAGGGAGAAGAAAGTCAGGCACATGGTTTTTCCCAAGAACTTTAAACCCAGACAGGAAAAGGGTGGGGGTGAAGAGAAAGGAAAGTTAGGGAAGAGACACAATGCATCCTTCACTCTGGTCCTTCTGATAATCACACAATGGAAAGATTCATTTCCAATCCAAAATGAACTAGAAAAGGTCATGATCCCAAGGATACAAGCTTGTCGAGTCATCACCTGTCTGAAGACAGAGTCATCCCTTTTGTTCTTTGCAGATGCCTGATGACATTCTTTTGATAAACACTGTAGTTGCTCTTTGCCTATGCTGTGTCTCTCTTTGGGGGCAGGTTTTCTAGCAATTTCCTTTTCAAAGGCTTGGCTTTTCCTTGTTTGCAAATGTCCTCATTGTGTTGAGTGTGAGTCTGATGAAGGTTCTCTGTCCCTTTTGAAGGCCCCAATGCTGAAGCATCAGCCTTCTATGGGCCCAGTCTAGCGATCTTGGCACTGTGCCAGAAGAACTCTGAGGCGACCTTGCCGATAGCTGTCCGCTTTGCCAAGACCCTGCTGGCCAACTCCTCTCCCTTCAATGTAGGTGAGTAGGTCACCAGTACTCTGAGCTGGGTACATCAGAGGCATTGTGCACTGAATGGTGGAGCTGGCACAGGGAAGTGGAAAAGGAGAGCATTCCATGGAGGAGGAGCTAAGGACGTGAATGTGCCTGTGGATGGGAGATACTTACCAGAAGTTTGTTGGGCAGGTGAATTGAGGAGTACATGAAGGAAGGCGAGGGAGCATTATGTAGAAACAAGGACACTAGATAATACTTGATATGTCTGGCAGCTACAGAATCTCCGCTGGGAACAATAGTCATGTCATTCAAGTCAGAAGTTCTTCCCAAATTAAATACTAATGTCTTGCTTCACTTCTCCTCTGCATCTCCTCTTTAATCACTACTGATGCTCTCACACTCCATTCTTTTCGATGCTTCTCCTCAGTACATCCAAATATCCTCTCTCCATTAAACAGCTACTCTTGGAACCCTAACTCACGATGTTTCCCTTCATGGAAACTCGGGGACCACGTTGCGTCTTTCTTCTGCAAGCATATGGCTGCTTGTGAGTGAACGCTTTTCCCTCTACGACATCATGTCCTCCTTCTGTCCCCTTCTATGGATAATGATCCTTCTCTATTGGGGCCACTGTCACAGCCCACATTCATGGTCACCTCTTCTCCTCTGCCAACTCTCTAAGCAATAGTATTGTCTCAGGTTTTCACTCCCTTACACACGCCCCATCAGCAGCCTCTCTTGTTTCAGTTCCTGTCAGACAAACAGGTGAACCATTGCTCTAGGATCCTCCCTGGGGGTCAAGAACAGACTGGTCTCCCTTTCACATCCGGGACCTCACACATTTCTGGGGCATCTCTGCCTCCAAAAGTATGGACTTATTTCCTTCTGGTTGTCAATAACACTATCACCCTTAATGAAGTTATGCAACTTCCAAATGGAGATTAAGGTGAGGAGGGGAAGATCAATGAAATAAAAGATGATATCTGGCAAGTCTTTTATTTCTTCTAGTCTTGCCATCCCAGAACTTGCTCATTTGTTCCACATGTTTATTGCATGCAAACAAGAAAAAGTCCCTTTGTGGGGTGCTTTGGTGGATGCAAAATTCCCACCGTCTAAGAGTTCACAGAGCACAGTAACAAAAAATAAAAATAAAAGAGAGCATCAAGATTGTAAAACAGATATATAAACAACAAATGCTAAAGGAGTTTAAAATAGAGACTGCATCTGTCTTTTCTGGCACAAGAGCTGTATGATTGAACGTACTGCCTGTCTATATTAATTATAAGCATGAGCTGTTGAGTTGTATTGATCTGGGTTAAGATCTTGGCCTTGCACTTACTGACTGTGTGGCCTTGGGCAATTAATTTTTCTGAGCCTCCATTTTTTGTCTCTTAAAAGGATCATCTCCCTTTAAATGATTACAGGTACTATTTCACAGGTTGTTCTGAGGAGCAAATAAAATCATGGAGCCAGAATACAATAAGCACACAATAAATGCTAGCTGTTCATATTGCTGTGATGGTGACTATGGTGATCTTATCCCCTCTGTCATTCACAGACACAGGAGCAATGGCAACGTTGGCTCTGACCTGCATGTACAACAAGATCCCTGTAGGTTCAGAGGAAGGTTACAGAGCCCTGTTTGGTCAGGTACTAAAGGCTATTGTGGAGAATATCAGCACGAAGATCAAAGATAATGGCATCATTGGAGACATCTACAGTACTGGCCTCGCCATGCAGGTAAACACGTGCTGGATGTTCTTGGTTGGGTTCCTGCCAATAAGCCTGGATTGCAGAATCAAGAAGCCAGGCTTCTGCTAACATCTCTGTGAAAATCCAGCTAGTATGACCTGAGATATATTCTCTGTGGTGCGTGGGCCTCAGTTTCTCTACCGGTAAAATGCAGGTAAGTGTTAATTCCTCCCTACCTCTTATGTAAAGTGTGAAAACAAATCTGTATGAACTCATTTCTCTTCCTTGGGAAAAAAAATGAAACAAATAAATCAAGAAATATATTAATTTATTATTAGTAATGATCAGTTTTTTGTAATAATTATAGACTATTGCAATTTTGATGTATAAATAATAAGAATATTAAAGCACACCCTCTAAAAATATAGAATTTTCTGATGCAATGTTACCAGCCAAGTGTTCTTTTTCAGTGTTTTTTTTTTATTTTTTTATTTTTATTTTCATTTTATTTTTATTTTTTATTTTTTATTTTTATTTTTTGAGAAGGAGTCTCGCACTGTCACCCAGGCTAGAGTACAGTGGCGCGATCTCAGCTCACTGCAAGCTCCACCTCCCGGATTCACGCCATTCTCCTGCCTCAGCCTCCTGAGTAGCTGGGACTACAGGCGCCCGCCACCATGCCTGGCTAATTTTTTGTATTTTTAGTAGAGACGGGGTTTCACTGTGTTAACCAGGATGGTCTCGATCTCCTGACCTCGTGATCCGCCCGCCTCGGCCTCCCAAAGTGCTGGGATTACAGGCGTGAGCCACCACGCCCGGCCCAGTGTTTTACCTTGATCTAAAAATAGCAAGTTTATACTCAAAATGATTAAGGAAAATAACCTAACATTGACCCAGCCTCACAAAAACCCATAGTAAATGGTAAAGCAGATCTATCTGGCAGCCAAGTCCATACTCAATTCTATGCTTTAATAGCATACATTCCCAGGCTTGGATTCTGTAAGATGTTCTTGGTGTTAATAGTTCCAAATCCAACAACCCACCCTACCCTAGTTGATTAGGGCAGCATCCTCTACAGAAGACAGATGCACCAATGATAGTGGGCAGAAGTAACCAACTACAATCAAAAACTAGCAGCCATCTGTGGCTGAATCCTCTAATCCCAACCAAGAACTCTGAGCTCCAATGTCTCAAAATGTCCTATGGGGATTAATAGGACCAGGGACTCTTCAACTCAGAAAGCCCAGGAAAGGGAGAATCATGGCATGATGATGCCAGCCCTAAATCTAACATAGTTGGGGACTATTAGAAAGAAATTGTCTCCTGGGGAAAACAACAGAGACTAGTATTGAGATTTCATACATTAAAAATTAGAAAAGGATATAAGCAGCCTAAGAATTCGTTCATGTTAAACGTAAGAGCAAAAACAAAATTTGCACTTCAATGGACCACGTATAGAAGTGACTAATAAAAATTAAGCTCACTTATATGTCACGGTCAAGGAGACTTTGTCATAGAACAAAACCCTGTTTTTGCCATGGCTGAATTTTACAAGAGCATTTCCAGTGCTCTGGTCTAGAAGCTTTTTGGAAAGAAAAAGGCAGTCTGGAAGAGATATAAAAGATGGTTTGGGGATTTATGTGTGTGTGTGTGACTCACTAAAAATAACCTTGCTTCAATTTAGCACTAGACAGGGAAGTGTTCACTTTTGCTAACTTGGTTTGTGAATTCTGTTTGGATTTTATCACCTGCTAAGTACACTCTGATAAGCTGGACCTGGGAATTAAAGCTTTTCCTATCAAAAGGCAGGACCGTGTATACATCCAAATACCACAAGCCATGTGGATTTCTTGTCAGAATATATAATCTTTCCCTACCCTTTTTACTGCCTCTATCTGGAGTTTACTGCCTCTATCTGGAGCATCCAGAAATCTGGAATCAATAGGTGTCTAATATAACATTTTTCTAATCTAAAATATTCTGTCATCAACAATCTCAGCCTATTAACATGCTCTGGTGGCCATAATCAGCACTGTAAAGGAAGGGAGGTGGGAATGACAGCTTCCACATCACACATCACGAAATGCTTTTATACATTAGCCCCTTGGAACCTCAAATGACGCCCCCAACAATAGACAGAAGTTATTATTTCTATTTTATTCATGCGATAGATAATGCAGCAAAATAGGCAAATGGCTGAATGGCTTGGTGTATTACTCAAGACTCATTTTGCAAGTAGCAGAAACCCAAATCCTTTTAGCTCAAGAAAAAAAAAATGAGGATTTACTATTCACATACACTGGGAAGTCCAGGGCTGAATTAGGTGGTTTCAGGAATAACCAGAATAAAGGGCTCAAATCATGATATTAGGGGCCACTCTTTTTTCATCGTCCAGCCCTGATTTTCCTCATTCTTTCCTGCTTCAGGGCTTCTTCAAAGTGACTGAGAAAGATGGTCACTAGCAGCTTACTGTTTACTTGCATGGTTCCAGTTGAATAATCTTAGCAGAGGGGAAAAAAAAAAAATCATTCGGTCTCCCAATGTCTGTATGTCAGGGAATGACTCTGATTAGTACATGTGTCCACCAATCACTGTCATCAAGGGGATGGTGCACCACCATCAGCCCAGCCCCGGTCATGAGTCCGTCCTGGGCCAGGGTTGTGGAGCCTCTGACAGTCCTGACACAAGCACAAAGTGAGGGAAAAGTCCACCAAAGAGGGCACATGACAACATAAAACAAGAGGTCTACTCCATTTATGTGGCTAGATTGTCCTAGACTAAAGCTCCCTCTGGAGTCCAGCTTGTTCTAGACTAAAGCTCCCTCTGGAGCCCAGCTCTCACCCTCACTCTACATTCAAGAATCGTTCGTAAATATGACTGTCTAATAGTGTTCCCTGGATCTAATCATTGAACAGTTCTGTGTCTGCTGTCTGACAGACACTGTGCTAAGTGGTGGGGACATAGCATTGAAGACAAATGTGTTCCAAACCTTACATAGCACTGCCTTTGCATTCTGGGTGACAACGTGATCACAATGATTAGTGATCAAGTTTGTCTATTAAGACATGTAAGAGCCAACTCTCAGCTATGCCTAATTCCTCTTTCTTTCTCTCTCTCTTTCTCTCTTCCTTCCCAGGCTCTCTCTGTAACACCTCAGCCACCTAAAAAGGAATGGAACTGCATGAAGACTATGGATATGATACTCAATGAGATTAAGCAGGGGAAATTCCACAACCCCATGTCCATTGCTCAAATCCTCCCTTCCCTGAAAGGCAAGACATACCTAGATGTGCCCCAGGTCACTTGTAGCCCTGGTAAGACATCCACCTCTTCTTATGTCATAAAGCAGCAACTTATGCCAGAAATGACATGCGGATCAATGTTAAGTGGCATATAGGCTTGTAATGTCCATTATTCCCATGTGGACAGACCTCATCTGACTCCCAGTCCTTAACAGTGTGTGCTAGCACACAGACATACCTTCTTGCACTCAGAACTCTGCCCCATATCTACTTCATTCAGCATATATATATGCAGCTCCTACTATGTGCAAAGCATTTTGTGGGATACTAGAGGTAGGAGAAGCTCCATGGTCCCAAATATCAAATAACATATAGCTTCATTTATTCCTTTGACACATGTACCATCAAACACTATGCATATCTTATCATATCTGCCTTTCGCAAAGTCAGAAGGCATGTGTAAACAAAAACTACAATATTTGGGACAACGAAGTAAGGATGAAATAGAAGTTAAAGCCCCATGCAGTGCAAATGCAAACAAGAAAAATCGTGACCAGTTATTGATTTTGTTTGGGCGGCTTCGGAGAAGAACAGAATTCATGTTTAAGTTGAGCCTTAAAGATCTAACTATGAAAGCTCGATGCATGCCACACACCAATGAGATGGAGTGGAAACCTAGCATGCCACCTTTTAATTAAAAACATCTTTATTTTATCCGTTTATGCATACAATTGAAAGACACTTAAAATTCAAACATTACAGAAATATGCATTTAGAAAGTGGAGGTCTTGCATAAAAACTTACCACTCCAGAGATTACTAGTGTTTGATATGGATTCCTCGAACTCTTTTTTTTTAATAAAATGCCAACATAAAGCATCATTCCTCTTGCATTGCATGAACTTCCTAAGACAAGAAGACATTAATAAGTTTCTTGTCTATCTCAATGCAGAACGTGGAGACAAAATCAAGCAAACTGATCCCAATCCTACCAAACACTACTACACTCACTCAACCCCTTAGGTTGCTTCCCAGTGATGTCCCAACCTTAGCAAGGTGGCCATGGAGTTTTTGCCGGAACTCCATGCTAGTGGTCCAACTACTTTGTTAAATGGTATGAAACTCACTACTTTCTTGAAACGTCTTCTGGGACGAGTTGCCAATAACAGAGATTTTAAACCTATAACAAAAACCCCATAACCTTTGACAAATGTGGCCTCTTTGCCCTTCACAGATCATGAGGTACAACCAACTCTACCCAGCCAACCTGGCCCTGGCCCCACCTCCACATCTAACATCACTGTCATATACACCATAAATAACCAGCTGAGGGGGGTTGAGCTGCTCTTCAACAAGACCATCAACGTGAGTGTGAAAAGTGGGTCAGTGTTACTTGTTGTCCTAGAAGAAGCACAGCGCAAAAATCCTATGTTCAAGTGAGTGTTACAAGTGTCATTCATCATTCTCTCCAGGCCTGATCTGAATTCCCATTTTTTCTCCATCCTCTGTTTTCTTAATTTTTTTTCCTTTTGATAACAGATTTTTATTTAATAACCCCTTGAGCAGCTTATAATCTAATAAATAGATAAGGCTCTCATGAAAACTTAAATCATACAAGTCAATGTACGATGAAGTTTTAAAAACAAAAATTCAGAGGAGATTCAAAAGTCCGTTGCAGAGTAGAACAGGCGAAAGAGACTTTGTAGCTTTGAACAACAAAGAATAGGTACTATTTAGGAAGATATGGGAAGACGTAAGTCCAGGAAAAGAAATGGCCAGAACAGGCTGGGCTCAGTGGCACATGCCTGTAATCCCAGCTACTCAGGAGGCTGAGGCAAGAGAATAGCTTGAACCCGGGAGGTGGAGGTTGCGGTGAGCCAAGATCACGCCATTGCACTCCAGCCTGGACAACAAGAGTGAAACTCTGTCTGAAAACAAAAAAGGAAAGGAAAGGAAAGGAAGAGAAAGGGAGGGGAGGGGAGGGGAGGGGAGGAGAGGGGAGAGGAGGGGAGGGGAGGCCAAACAAAGCATTTGCAATAACACTGAGCAAGGAATTTGGGGCCAATGAATAGGCCAGGTGGACACACCAGGTTGGGTGACAGTGTAAAAGTCTTGAAATACCAGGTTCAGGAGATTGGACTTTGTTTAGCAAGTTTTTGAGTAAGAAAATCCACTTTGTAAAATGTTGCTTAGGTTGTGAGAATTGGAGACAAGGCTAAAACAAAGGACATGACTCCAATAATGGAGCTGTGAAGTGACGATGACTTCCTCTAGGATACATAGACCCACACCAAGGCTCTGTGAGTGATGGGACATAGAGGTCAAGAGAAAGAAGCTTCAAAACTATTGATTAAAGGGTCAAGAAGAAAGAACATCTTTCAAAGAAAGGGATTAAATTCCTTAGATATGTTTAATGGTGGGCATTTGAAATAGGAACATCAGAAGGCTTTTGGAGGTATAGTCCAGGCACAGTGGCTCACGCCTATAATTACAGCACTTTGAGAGGCTGAGGCAGGTGGATCACTTGAGGTTAGGAGTTCGAGACCAGCCTGGCCAACATGGCGAAACCCTGTCTCTACTAAAAATACAAAAATTAGCCAGGCATGGTGGTGTGTGCCTGTGGTCCCAGCTACCCAGGAGGCTGAGACGGGAAAACTGCTTGAGACTGGTAGGTGGAGGTTGTAGTGAGCCGAGATCGTGCCACTGCACTCCAGCCTGGGAGAGAGAGTGAGATTCTGTCTCAAAAAAAAAAAAAAAAAAAAAGCAAAAAAAGAAAGGAAGGAAAGAAGAAAGGAAGGAAGGAAAGAAGGAAGGAAGGAGAAAGAAAGGCTTTGGAGGTATAGAGGAAGTACTAGGAAAAAAGGTCAGGACAGGGAAAAAAATTGGACAGTCATCTCTTAGAGGTGATGACCAAAGTCAAGAATCCATGTAGTAGGTAGCAGATACATGCACCCAGCAAAACCATAAGACATATTTAGTTATTCTCATTTTACAGATAGAACCCTTAGGCCCAAAGAAGTTAGCAATATTCCTAAGATCACATAACACGTAACTAATAAGAGTTGAGAGTGGAACCCAGGTTGGACTGAATCTGATGCTCATGTTCTTTCCATGCCCCTGTCAGGGTAGGGGAAAATACAGAAATAAATCACAGAAACAAATCACAAAATTAATTAAAAATTAATTAATTTTTAATTAATTTTCTTAATAAGAAAATTAACTTTTAGGGAATATTTATAGTTTGCAAAAAGAGGAAGCAATAAATAAACACGGAGAAGTCTAAGCTATAGGAGGAGAGGAGGAAAATGCCAAGTCATGGAAAGGAAAAAAGCAGATATTTTCAAAGAAAAGATTATCCAAATTCTTCAGGAAGATATCAAGAAAGAATACTGACAAAGGCTAAGGAATTGACAACTGAGTGATACCACGTGGCGGTCTATTCCACCTGGTTCTGTTGAGCACATTGTGTCTGCTGCTTACTGCATGAATCCATAACTTCCCTAACTTCCATAGACAGGTCAGGATAAAAATTGCACTACAAAACTATTTAATTTTTTTTTTTTTTTTTTTTTTGAGACGGAGTTTTGCTCTTGTCACCCAGGCTGGAGTGCAATGGCGCAATCTCGGCTCACTGCAAACTTCGCCTCCTGGGTTCAAGTGATTCTCCCCTGCCTCAGCCTCCTGAGTAGCTGGGATTATAGGCACCCACCACCACGCTCTGCTAATTTTTGTATTTTTGGTAGAGATGGGGTTTCAGCATGTTGGCCAGGCTGGTCTTGAACTCCTGACCTCCGGTGAGCCATCCACCTCAGCCTCCCAAAGTGCTAGGATTACTGGCATAAGCCACTGTGTCTGGCCCAGAAATATTTAATTTTAAAACCCTCTGAATATACTGTACTTTACTTCTCTGAGCTTAGCTTTAATTTTGCCTAATTTTTCTTTTTCTGATTATAAATGTAATAAATACATATAGCAGAAATTTTGAGGGAAAAAGCATAAAAAAGAAAAATCATCTACAGTCCACACATAATATCACAGCTGTTAATATTTTTTATAACTTTTGTAGGTGTTTTTTCCATGCATATTACAAATAGATGTGATCCATCATAACATGGGACAGAGAGATATTTCATGTAAAATTTGTATCTCATATTTTCATTTAACATTATTGCATAAGTAGTTTCCTGTGTTACTGAAAATTATTGACAAATATTTTCATGGCTTCCAAATATTTAATCTTGGATATTCATTCCATGACTCATATAATTATTTACTCATTTGGGGGAATTTACATTTTTAAAATTTGATTATTAATAGGTGTTTTCAAAATCCATTTTCATTTCATTTTATTCTAAGTGAAGTAATTTCATATTCATTAGTCATTTGCATGTTTGCTTTTTAAAAATTCATTTATTTATTTATTTATTTTGAGATCAGGTTATGATACTGGCTAATTTTTGTATTTTTGTTAGAGATGGGATTTCACCATATTGCCAAGGCTGGTCTCGAACTTCTGGGCTCAAGCAATCTGCCCTCCTCAGCCTCTCAAAGTGCTGGGATTACAGGCATGAGCCACCACACCTGGCCCATTTTCTTTTGTTTTTACTTAACTTTCATTTTAAGTTTTGGGTACATTTGCGGGTTTGCTACATAGGTAAACTGTGTCATGGCGGTTTGTTGTACAGATTATTTTACCACCCAGGTATTAATTCTACTACCCATTAGTTATTTCTCCTGATCCTCTCCCTCCTCCCAACCTGTACCCTCTGATAGGCCCCAGTATGTGTTGTTCACCTCTGTGTATTCATGTGTTCTCATCATTTTGCTCCCACTTATAAGTAAGAACATGCAGTATTTGGTTTTCTGTTCCTGTGTTAGTTTGCTAAGGATAAATGGCCTCCATCTATGTTCATTGCAGCACGATTCACAATAGCAAAGAAATGGAATCAACCTAAATGCCCATCAATAGTAAATTGGTTAAAGCATTTTCTCTTTTGATATAATCTGATCACTTTATCAGATAAAGTCGTGCTCAAAAGAGAATATCATTTAAAATGTCTGAAGCATTTATCTGAAGCATTTAAAGTGTTTCTATCCTGGCGGGAGGATTGCTTGAGCCCAGGATTTCGAGGCTGCCATGAGCTAGGATCTCACCACTAGCCTGCGTAACAAAGTGACACCTTGTCTCTAAAAACTTAATTAACTAATTAATTAATTGAATGTCTCCATCCCTTCATCTTACCCCTTATTCCCTGACCTAAAGTGAGATGTTAATCATAGACAACTTTTTTTTTTAAGATTTGAAACCACTATGACATCTTGGGGCCTTGTCGTCTCTTCTATCAACAATATCGCTGAAAATGTTAATCACAAGACGTACTGGCAGTTCCTTAGTGGCATAACACCTTTGAATGAAGGTGAGGGAAGAAAAGGCATAGGTGCTATGTTCCGTAGTTTGAAGGCTACATTCCTTAATTATTTTTCATTTAATTTATTCATTCATTCATTTAATCAATTGATAATTATGAGATCATATGTGTATATACAATAATTCTATAGACAGTGATTGCTTATATGTATACAAATATCTATTTTTTATATATATAATCATTAGAGAAAGAGATTAATTCTGTAGGCAGTGGTAATACCTTTTACAGAGAAGGAAAGTAAGTCTTAAGAGACATTAAAGGGTCTTGTACAAGGCATGCATCTAGAACGTAAAAGTGGATAATCAAACCCAGGTTTCCAAAGTCCTGTAACTCTATTGTACAAATGTGCTTTGCACAATAGTTTCACTCAAAATTCATGCTTCACCTTCTTTTTTAAAAAATCTCCAAAGAGAGGAATGCCTATAATGTGGATGTTGGTGCATGTTTCCCCTGAAAAAATCAGGAGAAAGTGGGAAGAATAAAACTCAGACTTCAGCCAAACCTTAACATTGGTTAAAGCTTTTGCACACATATTGAAATATTCTCCGATTTAAAGAGCACTGGTGTATGGTTTTTGTCTAAGCATGATGTTACCTAGTTAACCTGATGTTAACTGTCACTATGCAGAGACATATAAAGCCAAACAAAGTCACAGTAGAGCCAAGGTCATAGGTTGGTAAAGATGCTTCATTATCCAATATTACAGTGGGGGAGGTGTTCTTCTTAGAGTCTATCATGTATGTAACAAATCTTGCCAGTCAGAATTTGTGGAATTGCAGCAAAGCACATAATAAAGATCTTGGAGTCACAGAGGACTTGGTTAGAAGCTCCTTCTCTTATTTAATAGCTGCAGTACATTAGTAGTAAATCTGTGAGCCAGTTTGCACAGCTTTAAAATGGAAATTGCACTAATCATTTCTTGGGTTATTGTGAGGATTGGAAATAATATACTTAGAATGATTAAGTACAGTGTTTTGCATGGCATATATTCAAAAATATTAATCATCATTATTATTAGTTTTCCCATCACCTTCATCTCAAGAAATGTCTGGATCAAAATATCCCACATACCCCATAAATGTACACACCTATTATGTACCCACAAAAATTTAAAAATTTTTAAATACCCCAAATTTTTTTTAAAAAATGAAAGTAATTGCCCCAGGAACTTAAATCAGGCATATTCTCATGTCTACCAATTACTTTTCTTCCCTTGGAGAAAGAACGGTAAAGTCCTCTGAGAAACAAAAAGACGCAGGCCTGAAACTGTCATTCTTTCTGTTGCCCGGCTACCTGAAAGGTAACAGATATTGCCATCATCTATCTTTCCTGTCCTGAAAGACAAAAATTCTCAACCCACTGCTCTTTCTTATGTCTTACAAAAACTTCAAAAATGAACCTGAGGTTCTCCCTTGAATGCCCTTATTTTGGCCTAAATAAGCCATTTTAGCAATAACCACCATTTATTGCACAATTATTCTGTGTCAGGTACTGTATTAGGCACCCAGCAGTCATTATTTCTAATTCTGAAAATAACTCTTCAGAGTAAATATTATTAACAAAATCTTGTATGTGAGGAAAAAGAGGCTCGTGCATCTTAAAGGGTATACCCGAAGACTTACTCCATGAAATGGTGACCAGAGACTGGAAACAAGAACACCCTAAATCTCAATTTCATGTTCTCTCCATAATCAAACTGCCTATTTCTCTCTAGGATGATTTTACTCCTTTAAAAAATTCAGTGGGTTCACTGCATCTAGCTCACTGCATCCCTTGGGGGATGGAGATGGTTACATGCACCACAGTCACCTCATATTATTCTCTGCTTATTTCCAGGGGTTGCTGACTACATACCCTTCAACCACGAGCACATCACAGCCAATTTCACACAGTACTAAGGAAGAGGTGGGTTCAGCTTCTATCAAACATCTTCAAAGGATGGGTGAAATTTTTTCCAGTTCATTTTAAATCTATGCAAAAAAGTGAATGCCTGTGATGCTACCATATTCCTGGTAAAAACATGGAAAACCACTATGTAGAATAAATATGCAAAGTTCATTGGAGTCTCAACATCTATGACTCATGAAAATAAAATTTTCAGCTTCTCAACACAATGCCTGCCAATCATCGTTTAAACCTAAGGTGAGGGGAAAAGGGAGAGTAGCTGATATTTTTGGATATCATTCTGATTTCTTGATTAATTAAATAGCACACTCCCTATTCCTACAAATGGTATATTTCTTAATGTCGTATTTTCATATTATACCAAGTACTCCTTTTCAAATTGCCTAACGTAAACATGCCCAAGTATGTACATACATGTGTACATGAAATGGCCAAACATTTCAACATATAAAATTCCATCAACATATAAAACTCCATCAATACATAAAACTTCCAGATGGCTCAAAACTTGGTAAATGATTTTATGTCTTAACTCTTTCCTTCCATTTCCAATTTTTTTGGTTAAATTCATATTTAAAATATATATTTAGATCATTTACATATGTAATATGTAAGTTAACTTATATTCAATATATTATACATAATATATTATATATTTTATATGATTATATATAACTGAATATATTTTATGATTATATATAATTTATCATATTATATATTTTATATGATAAATAGATATAGATCTTTGAAAAAATTTAAGCTTTCAAAGATAGATATAACTCCAATCTCTGCCGGTAGGAGTCAACACTGGTACAAACTTTCTAGAGAATAATATAAAAATTTGTATCAAAAGACCTAAAATGACTGGGCATAGTGGTTCTTGTCTGTAATCCCAGCACTTTGGGAGGCCAAGGAAGGTGGATCACCTGAGGTCAGGAGTTCGAGACCAGCCTGACCATGGCAAAACCCGTCTCTACTAAAAATACAAAACTTAGCTCGGTATGGTGGCATGTGCCTGTAATTCCACTTACTTGGGAGGCTGAGGGAAGAGAACCACTTGAACCCAGGAGGCAGAGGTTAAATGAACCAAGATCACACCATTGCACTCCAGCCTGGGGAACAAGAACAAAACTCCATCTCCAAAAAAAAAAAAAACAAAAACAGGCCTAAAATATACTCACCTTCAGACAAAAAAAAAATCCCAATTCTTAAATTTATACATATATATATATGAGGACACATAAATATACAAGAATCAAAAGGTAAGCTGTAACTATTATAGACCAGAGCTTAGGTGTACAGCCACAATACACTTCCTAAAACTGAATCCCAGAATCAGATAGACCGAACTGCCCAGGCACAAGCCTCCCATCTGGGCATCTAAGAGCAAGTACCTGCTCTCTGATAACAGTCTGGCTCCTAGGAGAAGAAGGTGTGGGCCACACAGGCCCAGGTCCTAATTTCAAAATTATCTATTAGGTAAATCTCTCTATCCCAGAAAAAGGCCAAGACTGTCACTGTAATAGAAGGAAATCTCAGGGGTGGTGAGTAAAGTGCTCTCTCATAACATAACATAATGTTTATAATATGGAAAAAATAGAACAATCTAGATGTCCAACAATAGGACAATAGACAAACTCTGGTGCATCCATATGATGGGATACTTAAAAGTTACTAAAATTCATGTTGAAGATAAATTCTTGCCGACATGAAAAGACGTTCGTGATGAACATGAATGAAGTGAGTGAACGAAGTGAATGAAAGCAACTCCAAGTGAATGAAGGCAAGTACACGACCACATTATAATATTATCCATGCTGGAGTGTTTCAGTGGTGATATCTGTGTGGCAGAATTATTGGTGATTGGGTTTTTTTGTTTGCCTCTCTGTTTTCTAAGTTTTAGCCATTCAACACATAATAATTGAGCAACTGGAAAATGGAAAAAAAAACATTATTTTATACAAAGATTATTTTTGCTTGTTTAACAATAAATTGGGCAACCAAAGAGATTTCTCTCTGTGTGTGTGTGTGTGTGTGTGTGTGTGTGTGTGTAGAGTTTGCTTTAATAATAGAAATTGAAGAAACAAGGCTAGGGAGGAAGCAAAGAGAGAGAAATCACAGATTTGTTTCATATAATAAAAACCTTGTTTTAGCTACCTATCTAGGACTTAATTGTGTGTGTGTTCATCTATATTGGCAGAGCTAGAGACGGGGAAATGGGTTTGAAAGTTGTAATTCTGTTTTGAACAAGTGCTTTATTTATTTGTTTGTTTATTTATTTATTTTTGAGATAGAGTCTTGTTTCATCGCCCAAGCTGGAGTACAATGATGCAATCTTTGTTCACTGCAACCTCTGTCTTCCGGGTTCAAACAATTCCGCCTCAGCCTCTCAAGTAGCTGGGATTACAGGCGCCCACCACCACGCCAGGCTGATTTTTGTATTTTTAGTAGAAACGGGGTTTCACCATGTCAGCCAGACTGGTCTTGAACTCCTGACCTCAGGTGATCCACCCACCTTGGCCTCTCAAAGTGCTGGGATTATAAGCATAAGCCACCACACCCAGCCAAGGAAATGCTTTAAAATGTACTTATATTGGCATACACTATAAAAATGAAGGTAGTTGTCATAAGTAATTTTCTTAAAGTGAGAATATACAGCAAAAGAATATCATCTTAAGTACTTTGGGACAGGAAGTTAAGTACCTTGGGGCAGGAAGTCACATAACTTCTGTTTATAAAATACACCTCCAACCTGGGCAACATAGGGAAACCCTATCTCTACAAAAAATAAAAATAAAAATAAATTAGCCGGTCATGGTGGAACATGCCCATGGCACATGCCAGCTACTTGAGAGGCTGACGTGAGAGAATTGCTTGATACTTGAGCCCAAGAGGTCAAGGCTGCAGTGAGCCATGATCACGTCACTGCACTTCAGCCTGGGCTGCAGAGCCAGCTCCTGTCTAAAAATATGTATCTTTTTAAATATATAGTGTAAATGTATATGTATAAAATAGACCATTATATACACCTATAATATATATTTATATATAACATATAATAATAGGTATATATACCTATTATTTAAAAATATACGATAGGTATTATATATAGGTTTATGTATAATAAATACACCTATTATATATAAATGTATACAAATAGATATCTATGTAATACACAATATTATAGTTATGTATTATATATTATATACTAATATAATATTTATGTGATGATATATGATATATAAACATATCATACATGTGACATATAAATATATATTATGTATTTATATATCATATGTGATATATATGCTTGTATATCATATATGTATCTTATACATATATAAGCTTATATATCATATATATGAGTGCATATATATAAAAATACCCATTTTCCAAGACTTATTTCCATTTCTTAATATGTTTCCAATACATTTTCCAGCTTGTTTCCATTTGTCATTATCTCACAGATTAAGGATTTCTACTCTTTCCTCGTACATTCCCAATTCATAAACACAGTTTAAGGATTTTTTTCCAAGCATTGCTTCTCTTGTTTCTCTTGCCCATAATTCCCATGTTATAGTCATTTAGCACCAGCTAAGAAGAAACAGTCAATTGGGTGACTTATTAATATACAGTACCTGATTTCTTTTAAAAAGGTGGTAACGATGAAACAGAATACCCCTGAAACAAAGCCACAGCCTACAACCAACTGACCTTTGACAAAGTCAACAGAATAAACAATGGGGAAGGATATCCTACTCAATAAATATTACTGCCATATGCAGAAGAATAAAACGGGATCCCTACCTCTCACCATATACAAAAATTAACTCAAAATGGATTAAAGACTTAAATGTAAGACTTCAAACTACAAGAATCCTAGAAGAAACTCGAGGAAATACCCTTCTAGACATTGGCCTAGGCAAAGAATTTATGACTAAGCCCTCAAAAGCAAATACAACAAAAACAAAAACTGACAATTGAGACCTAATTAGACTAAAACTCTTCTGTTCAGCAAAACAAATTACCGTCTGGGCATCGTGGCTCATGCCAGTAATCCCAGCACTTTGGGAGGGCGAGGTGGGCAGATCACTTGAGGTCAGGAGTTTGAAACCAGCCTGGGCAACACGGTGAAATGCCATATCTACTAAAAATACAAATATTAGCCAGGCATGGTGGTGGGCACCTATAATCCCAGTTACTTGGGAGGCTGAGGCAGGAGAATTGCTTGAACCTGGGAGGCAGAGGTTGCGTGAGCTGAGATTGCGCCACTGCACTCTAGCCTGCGCAACAAAAGGAGACTCTGTCTCAAAATAAATAAATAAATAAAAATAAAAATAAAAACAACCAAGAAAAAAAAAAAGAAGTTACCAACAGAGTAAACAGACAACCTGCAGAATGGGAGAAAATATTTGCAAACTGTGAATCCAGCAAAGAACTAACATCCAGAATCTATAAGGAACTTAAACAAAAAAAAAAAAAAAAAAAAATACCATTAAAAAGTAGGCAAAGTACATGAACAGAGACTTCTCAAAAGAAAACATACAAGCAGCCAACGAACATATGAAAAAATGTTCTACATCGTTAATCATCAAAGAGATGCACATCAAAATCACAATGAGAGGCCATATCACGCAAGTCAGAATGGATATTATTAAATGATCAATAAATAACAGATGTTGGCAAGGTTGAGGAGAAAAGGAAATGCTAATACACTGTTGGTGGAAATGCAAATTAGTTCAGCTCCTATGAAAAGTGGTTTGGAGATTTCTCAAAGAACTAAAAATAGAATTACCATTCAACCCAGAAATCTCATTACTGCATATATACTCAAAGGAAAACAAATTCTCTGCCAAAAAGACACCTGCACTCATATGTTGATCACAACACTATTCACAATAGCAAAGACATGGAATCAACCCAGGTGCCCATGACGGTGGATTGGACAAAAAAAATATGTTACATATAGATCATGGAATACTACATAGCCATAAAAAAATGAAATCATGTTCTTTGTAGCAGCATGGATGCAGCTGGAGGCTGCAATCCTAAATGAATTAATGCAGAAACAGAAAACCAAATATCGAATGTTCTCACTTGTAAGTGGGAGCTAAGGCTGAGGGGAGTGGCTCACACCTGTAATCCCCGCATGTTGGGAGGCCAAGTTGGGAAGACTGCTTGAGCCCAGGAGTTCGTAGACCAGCTGGGGTAACATAACGAAATACTGTCTCTATGAAAAATTTAAACATTAGCCGGGCATAGTAGCACATGTGTATAATGACAGCTACTTGGGAGGGTAAGGTGGGAGGATCACTTGGGCCAGAGAGGTTGAAGCTGCAGTGAGCAATGATCACACCACTGAACTCCAGTCTGGATGACAGAGCAAGACCTCTTTCAAAAAAACATAAAAAATAAAATAAGTGAAAGCTAATCGTTGAGTACACATGGACACAGAGGTGGAAACAATAAACACTGGAGACGAGACGGGAAGCAGTGGGGCAAGCGTTGAAAAACTACCTATCAGGTACTATGTTCACTACTTGAGTGACAGGATCATTAGAAGCCCAAACCACAGCATCACGCAATATACCTATGTAACAAACCTGCACGTGTAACCCCTGAATCTAAAATAAATAAATAAATAAATAAAACACGATGGATGCGGCCGGGCGCGGTGGCTGACGCCTGTAATCCCAGCACTTTGGGAGGCCGAGGCGGGAGGATCACGAGGTCAGGAGATCGAGACCATCCTGGCTAACACAGTGAAACTCCGTCTCTACTAAAAATACAAAAGAATTAGCCGGGCGCGGGGACAGGCGCCTGTGGTCCCAGCTACTCGGGAAGCTGAGGCAGGAGAACGGCGTGAACCCGGGAGGCGGAGCTTGCGGTGAGCAGAGATTGCGCCGCTGCATGCCAGCCTGGGCGACAGAGCGAGACTCCGCCTCAAAAAAAAAAAAAAAAGAATGGATGCACATAGATTTGGAAGACGAAGCAAATACATTTATTAAACACTGTAGTGTTTCATTTCACTTGGAAATGTAATGTTTACTTCCATTTTTATGAGGGGAGCTTTATGGAAAGATGCATTTGTGTTTATTATGCACTCTGTTTTATGTTGTGTAGTGGTAAACTCACAGGAATTAATAAGAAGAAATTTGTAATATGATAACTGTTTTTCTTCATATTATTTCATATGATTATCATTAGAGGGAATTGTTACACTTTAATTCATTCTTCTCTATTACGCTCAATACATTAAGATAGAGAGCTTATTATAAGCAGTATGCATATCTCAGAGAATACAATATATATATTGAAGTTAGAATGCAAATTCTAACTTCAAAAAGTAAATTAAATTTTAAAAATAGAATGACACAAAATTTCTGAAGATACCAAGCAAAATCAGTACTGAATACGCATAGAAAGTGCCTGTCAGGAAGAAACCTAACATTACCTCTGAGGTTCTTCTGACCATTATTTTACTGCTTCTACTCACATTTTTCTCACAGTCTCACAAGCCAGGATCATTTTTGCTTAACAATGTATCTTCACTACCTAGCACAGCACCTGGCATAAAAATTTATATTGAATTAATTAATTATTTTAGTTCAGAAAAGGTAAGTTACCGTTGGAAAACATAGTCTACAGATACAGTGTGAGAAGAAATCTGATCTTAGAATCAAAAGATTTTGAGTTATTACTCCTGTATTCGCTCATAAACAAGCTGAGTGACCCGGACAAGTCTCTAATGAACTCAAAGATCAGTTTCTTTATCTATACAATCAGAGATTTGGTATAGAATCATCTCTAAAATTCTCTTAATTTTTGGAAAAGTCTTAAGAATTGTATTCTCTGAGATATGTAAGAAGCTCTCTATCCTAATGTATTGAGTGTACTAGAGAAGAATGAATTAAAGTGTAACAATTCCCTCTAATTATAATCATTTATGTGTGCTCATTGTTGCATAATGTGATTGCCAAAGCACGCATTTGGTTGGGGTTTCAGTGGCTATAATAAGCACTTTGTGACCTCTACTGGACACACAGGGTAAAGTCTTGTGTGAGTCCAGGAGTTCGTAGATCAGCTGGGGCAACATAATGAAACACTGTCTCTATGAAAAATGTAAATATTAGTCCAGCCTAGTAGCACAGGTCTATAATGACAGCTACTTGGGAGGGTAAAGTGGGGAAGGGTCGACTAAGCATGACTATTTTGTGAAGATGCAGAAAAGAAAGAAGGGAAGATTGCTAGCAAATACGTTCCCTCCATTTAGGGTTTGTATACAATTGCACTTGCCTTTAATTAGATGTGTGAATAACCTATAACAAGTATGTGGTTGAAGTACACTGTTGAGGAACTGGAGCTAAATATCTGACACCTCCAGTCCCTTTAAACTGAGATCCTACAACTCTTTGAAATAGCAGAAGCCTCAACTTGGTCAGAAGTGCAAATGGTTCTGAGATTAAAATGAAAAAAAGAAAAGAGAGGAATGAGAATTCTAGCCAAGAAAATAAAAATAGAGAGTGTGGAACTTAACAAAATAGTTCTAAATTTTCTCTCGAAGAACAAACATGTTAAACATAGCCAGTATGTTTTTTATAGATTGCAAAAACAACTTGATGGAACAGATATAAAAATGTGTAATAAAGTGACAATGACTAAAACAACGTAGGACCAGTCTCAGAACATGGGAATGGAAGAAAATGTCAAAAGGAATTCCCAAAAGCTGTGAGAATTTAGTACATTATAAAGTCACATATTAAGGCCGGGTCCGGTGGCTCACACCTGTAATCCTAGCACTTTGGGAGGATGAAGCAGGTGAACTATTTGAAGTCAGAAGTTCAAGACCAGCCTGGCCAACGTGGTGAAACCCCGTCTCTACTAAAACTACAAAAATTAGCCAGGCGTGGTGGCACGTGCCTATAATACCAGCCACTTGGTAGGCTGAGGCAGGAGAATCACTTGAACCCAGGAGGCAGAGGCTGCAGTGAGCAGAGATTACTGCACTCCAGTCTAGGGAAAAGAGCAAGATTCTGTCTCAAAAAAATAAAAAATAAAAATAAAATAGGCCGAGAGCAGTGGAGCCACTGTAATCCCAGGACTTTGGGAGGCCGAGGCGGGCAGATCACAATGTCAGGAGATCGAGACCATCCTGGCTAACACGGTGAAACCCCGTCTCTACTAAAAATACAAAAAATTACTGGGCATGGTGGTGGGCACCTGTAGTCTCAGTTACTCGGGAGGCTGAGGCAGGAGAATGGCGTGAACCTGGAAGGCGGAGCTTGCAGTGAGCTGAGATCGCTCCACTGCACTCCAGCGTGGGTGACAGAGCGAGACTCCACATCAATAAATAAATAAATAAATAAAGTCACATATTAAATGAGAATTTTCAACTTTGACAAAGAATTATGTTATATCCCTATCTCTGGCCTTTATAAGCAGTATTAATATATTCTGACTTATCAAAGTCTCAGCCTCCTGGGCTCAAGCAATCCTCTTACCTCAGCCTCTCAAGTAACAGGAGGACAGGCGTGAGCCACCACGTCTGGCCAATATTTTATTTGTGTAGAGATGGGTTCTTGCTGTTTTGCCCAAGCTAGTCTTGGACTCCTGGGCTAGGCAATACTCTCATCTCAGCCTCCCAAAGTGTTGGGATTACAGGCATGAGCCACTGCACCTGGCTGAAAGTCAAAATTCTTAAGACAATTACTGACAGGTTTTTACTGCATAAAAGTTATAAATAGTCCTATTTCAAAAACAATCAAGATATATTGAAAACTGAAAACAATTAAAACATACAACCAGCCGGGCACGGTGGCTCACACCTGTAATCCCAACACTTTGGGAGGCCGAGGCCGGCGGATCACTTGAGGTCAGGGGTTCAAGATCAGCATGGTCTACATGGTGAAGACCCATCTCTACAAAAAAACACAAAAATTGGCCGGGCATGTTGGTGGGCACCTGTAATCCCAGCTACTCAGGAGGCTAAGGCAGAAGAATCGCTTGAACCTGGGAGACAGAGTTCACAGTGAGCTGAGATCACCCCACTGCACTCCAGCCTGGATGACAAGAGTGAAACTCTGTCTCAAAAAATAAATAAATAAAAAATAAAACATATACAACCTAATAGGAGGTGCTATACTTAACACATAAGCAATTTTGAATTGATAAGAAAAAAAGCAAAATAATTTTAAAAATAGACAAACTAGACAAGCAAATCACACACACAGAAAACAAATAGACAAAAATATGTGAAATCAAGGACATGAGAAAAGGTGTGACATCACTTATCATTAAGGAAATGCAAACTAACCTATAACCAGTATGTAGGTTATATTAAGTAAAATTCGGAGAACGCCATCAGAAATCAACTTTAGTTACGACTGGTTATCCAAATCAACTCTGTGAGGCTGGGTTGGGTTTGATTTTGTGTGTGTGTTTTTTGTTTGTTTGGTTTTTGTATTTTCTCATTACTCTCTTATTTAAAACATAAAAATTAAAAAGTTGTGTTGTCACTTCTAATCACAGAAAACATTCTCACTTCAGTACCTAAAATGTCTAATACTGTGTAACAGTCACAACTCTGAATTCCATTTAAAAGAAAAGTGACTCTGCTCCCCCAGCTCGGCCCTGCTTCAGATAGAGAGATAATAGTAAAAACAAAATGGGGAGCATGGAGTGAACCTGTTTCCTCATCTTGCACTTTTACTAATCAATAAGATCTTTCCTATCCCCAGTCTGTCACTATTTATGATGCCTCTGAGATGGTGGCACCTGGTGTGAGCTGAATAGGATCCCTCAAAAAGTATATCATCTTGAAGACCTAACCCCGAGCATTTCAGAATGTAACCTTATTTAGAGACAGTATCTTTACAGAGGTAATCAAGTTAACATGAGGTCATTAGGATGGACTCTAATCCAATTTGCTGAAATTTGCATTCACACAGACATATACAGAAGAAAGATGATGTGAGGAGATGTAGAAAGAAGACGGTCATCTCTGCGCTAAAGAGAGGCCTGGAAAAGATCCTTCCTCACAGCCCTTAGAAGCAACAAGCAACCCTGCAGACATCTTGATTTCGGACTTCCAGCCTCCAGAACAGTGAGGCAATAAGCTTCTGTTGTTTAAGCCACCCAGTGTGTGGTACTTTGTTTCGTGTTTGTGTGTTTGTTTGTTAGAGACAGGATCTCACTATGTTGCCCAGGCTGTTCTTAAAGTCCCAGGCTCAAGCAATTCTCCCACCTCAGCCTCCCAAAGTGCTGGCTTACAGGTGTGAGCCACTATGTCCAGCCTGTGATACTTTGTCATGGCAGATCTAGGAAACTAGTACAGCACTCAACAGTACTTTCCTTCTTAAAGAAGAATTCATAAAGCACTCATGAGAGAAAGAGGGTGCTTTAATAGTGATATCCAGTCTCTAAACAAAGTGCCACACACTGGGTGGCTTAAACAACAGAAGCTTATTGTCTCACTGTTCTGGAGGCTGGAAGTCTGAAATCAAGGTGTCTGCAGGATTGCTTGTTGCTTCTAAGGGCTGTGAGGAAGGATCTTTTCCAGGACCTCTCTTTGACATTTTGAAGTGCTAGAAGTCAGGACTTCAAGATATCAAATGTTTCACATGCACAAACACACACACACACGCACATGCACACACATACACACACACACACACCCCTGCTGAGGATCTTTCATCTGCCGTTCCCTTGATGCAGGCAAATTCATCTCTGCTGAGTTGTTGGCTGGTTGCACATGATTCTTCCCTCAGGCCCAGGACATCCATCCTCACACCTACTCCACCTTCTTTCTCCCTGTCTTTGATGCAGTTCTGTTGGACAGGATGTAAGAAACCCTACCTTGGCACTCTACACTGGAGTCCACACCTAGTCATGGAGTCCACATCTAGTCAACAGGACATGCACACCTTTGCCCCACCATCAATGGAAATGTGGCTACTTCCCAACTGCAACTCTCTACTTTTGATGCCACAGGCAGCTTCTACCAGCCTCCAAACATACCATTTTCTCAAGCCGGTGTCAAACCCCAATGCCCAGTGTCCCTCAAACTGCAGAAGAATTATATTAAACTCTCTGAATGATCTAGAAATGTCTTTCACTGGGCTTGACAGAGCACCCCTCAACCCTTGCCATTGAATAGAGGAAGGCATGAAAGTCACAGTACACCAACAACTCAATTAACAAAATCTTTATTATAATCTCCAGTCTCCACTTCCTGTCTTGGCTTTTCTAGTGTTTTTTACAGGCTGGCAGAGAATGGGCAGCTAAAAACAGCAAAGCCAGTTCCTACCACCTGCTGCATAAACTCTGCCTAAGAGGCCCAGCACCTCACTTTGAAATGTGGAGATTACCTTGTGGTCCCAAGCAACACTGAGGCAGAAACAATCGCATTTTAACATCCTGTTATAAATGTAACATTGAGTGGTGTTTTTCACCTTTCATATTGACAAAGCTCTAGAAAAATTATAATATCCTTCTTTAGCAAGGATGTTGATCAAGAAAGCACTCTGATAAGCTGTTCATGGAGGCCAATTTTGCACAACTATATAAAGTCAAAAGATTTAAAATGAACATTCCCTTTGATCCATAAATTTCTCCTTTTGAAAGTGCCCAAAAGAAATACAAAATAACAAAAATGTACAAGGATGTTTACTGCAGCATGGCCTATAACAACAGATTTGTAAATAATTTAACTGAGCAACAATAATTATTCACTATGATGAACACATTCATAGAAATACTTTAATATAACCAGTGAATACTGAGACAGAAAACAAGACTAATGGCATTGTTCTTTCTTCTTGGTCAAACAATTAAGGAGTTGATGCATTCTTTGCACCTGTTGATTTAATAGATGAGAACAGCTGAAATAGCTTTCTTGTAAAACTTCAGTAACTCTTCCAGTTGAAACTGAATTTATTTTACCTTGAAACCTCTGGAATAAGTGTAGACACATTAATTTTGCTCATGGCACTATGGTAGATGCTCAAGAGATGTTTGTTGAATGGTCAACTAGAAGCCTAGAAGCCCACCTTGACTTGTCCCGCCTTTCTGATCCAAACCAATGTATTTCTTAAATGCATTTGATTGATGTCTCATGCCCCTCTAAAATGTATAAAGCCAAGCTACACCTCTACCACCTTGGGCACATGTTCTCAGGCCATGGTTGCTCGTATTTGGCTCAGAATAAATCTCTTCCAATATCTTACAGTGTTTCACTCTTTTCATCAACAATATTGTTCATTCACTGAGCTCTCTGGAATCCCAGACTGTGCTCAAATTCTGATGGTACTGTTTTCCTGTTGTATGACCCAGAACAAGTTAAATTATTTCAGCCTCAGGATGGAATCTGCAAAATCAGTATAATGACTTATCTCATAGATTCGTTGGCACGACTAACGAATGAGGTACTCAATGACACACTGCAATTGCCCTATAAATGTTAAACCATTGCCAAATCTGGTATTCTCCTAATGTCTTCGAGGGGTCCCCTAGAAAAAGGTCTCAAAGGCTGTGAATCATAAGGGACTACCTTGCTAAGGAACCGGCAGGCATTGACAGTTGTACTCCGCAGAAAAAATAAATAAAACAAAAAACTCCCCGCTCCGCCGCCCTCTTCTGGGGAAAAACTGGGGATTGGAAGGAGAACCCTAGAGGGCCAACGAGGCCCCTGGGCGTGGCTGGGCGGACAGCGCCTTTGACCGGCGGAACTCAACCTCCGACGGAACTCAACCTCAGTCGCTCGAGTTTCTTCCGCTTCCGTCGGGACTCCGCGAAGTGGACCGGAGTGAACACAACTTCCGGCCACACTGAGCGGTGTCCTGAGCTGATTCCAGCTAGCTACTAGAGCGCCGCTGCCTACCAGGGTAGAGGAGGGCCCTGTAGTCGCTGTGGGGACCTCCGCGCCGCCGGACGTCCGTGACCATGTGGAGGCTACTGGCTCGCGCTAGTGCGCCGCTCTTGCGGGTGCGCTTGTCAGGTCAGAAGTCCCTTTTGGTTCCTAAAGACTTTACCCCTCTTCCTCCCCCACCCTCTAGTGCTTTTCCTCTCTAACCCAAAAGGCGGCTCTGCATATGCTCGGTGAAGCACTGGTTAGGGACTACGCTATCCCACCGCTGATCTCCACCGTAGGGGTTCGTGCAAGAGGGTCACAACTGCGTCTGGGAGTCGGCGCCCAGAGACCCCGGCTGGCCTTCTGCGGAGCCTGAGCCTCTGAGCACATTTAGTGGAACTCACATCCCAACCTCAAGACTCTTCCGGCGGAAGTACTTTTGGGCCGGCTTGGTGGCTCACGCCTTTAATCCCAGCACTTTGGGAGGCTGAGGTGGGCGGATCACTTGCGGTCAGGAGTTTGAAACCAGCCAGGCCAACATGGTGAAACCCGTCTCTACTAAAAATACAAAAAAAATTAGCTGGGCGTGGTGGCGGGCGCCTGTAATCCCGGCTACTCCGGAGTCTGAGGCAGGAGAATCTCTTGAACCCGGGAGGCGGAGGTTGCAGTGAGCCGAGATCGCGCCACTGCACTGGGGCCTGGGCGACAGAGCAAGACTCCGTCTCAAAAAAATAAATAAGAATAAGAAGTAGTACCTTTGGCCCAGGTTGTATCGGGGTCCTGGCCTTGTTACCTTCGTCGTTTAACTTGGTTTGTCTTTGTAGATTCTTGGGCACCCCTCCCCGCCAGTGCTGGCCTAAAGACACTGCTCCCAGTACCAAGTTTTGAAGGTGAGAGCTTGCCTTTCTGCTGTTTGTAAATCTTTTCTCTGATGGAAACCAGGAGAGGGTGGGAGATGACATAGGAGTGTTCTTGTGTTTCCCGTCCCCGTTCACTCTTTCAGTAAATGTTTTTAGAGTGTACTGTCTTGCCAACCAATATTCTGAGCGCTAGAAATAAAGAACAAAGGAAACCAAAAAAGTTCCCTCCTCTTAGGGAGCAGCGTCTAATGAGATAGCTCCCCTAACGCCTGCCACTGGTGTGTGGCCCGTGGTCCACTCAGCCAGTAGTCAGTTGGCCTGAAATCTGGATTTTTGGCGAGGCACGGTGGTTCACGCCTGTAATCCCAGCACTTTAGGAGGCAGAGGCGGGTGGATCACTCCAGGCCAGGAGTTGGAGACCAGCCTGCCAACCCGGAGAAACCCTGTCTCTACTAAAAATACCAAAAATTAGGGGGTAGTGCACACCTGCAATCCCAGCTTCTCAGGAGGCCAGTGCACTCCAGTCTGGGCAACAGAGTGAGGCTTTGTCTCAAAAGAAAAAAAAAAACTGGACTTTTGATGTTCTCTCCAAATAAGGTTCCATATATGCAGTCATCTAACGATGTGTGAAAAAGCTCTGTTAAGATAAGCCACAATATTGTAAAACTAGTTTACTTTTTAAAAAAGAAATATACTGGAACCCTCAAAAAAATGAATAGGGTCTGTACATCTGAGGGTCTTCTGTACAGAACTGTTAAACCACTATATGTTTGGAAAGTACATTTGACTTGTAGGTGAAAGAAAGCATTACTAAGTTTCTCTGTAGCTGCATATAGAAGCTGAGGGGCAGCTTCTGAAACTCTGATAGTAATAATTTGATATTTCCTCAAACTCTTCTGTTTTGTATTTGTCTCCATTGTAAAGCCATACTTGGTTCACTTTATAAATTTTTAAAAATAATTTATATGTTAATTTTTTTCCCCAAATTGTCAAGGATGATAAAGATGTCACATGTCTGGCCTGAAGTTTTGTCCGCCCACCCAAACCTGGCACACTGACCTGTGCTGGTCTCAGCATGAAAAGTCCCTGCATATATGAGAGAAAGAGCATTGATTAAAGGATTCCTAGGTTGTAAGTTTCTCAACAAGAATGTGGCAGAGCTAGAGAACTTAGATATTTTTATGTACAATATTCTTCCACTACCCCCATTAACATCCAGAGAGGCAGAGAAATATGTGTATATATTTTTGTGACATGCTGTGTAGCTTTGCTGTTGAACTGGATGGCATAGACCAAATTATAAGATATTTCTAGCCCTTGGGTTCCTCTTCTATAAAATGGAGATTAAAAATACTACCTGCCTAACGTCCCGTTTTTTGATCTGGGTAATAGTGATATGTGTTCATGTGTTCACTTTCTGGTAATTCACTGAGCTGTATATTTTCAGTTTGGCCCTTTGATATATCTGTGTTAAACTTTGACAAGTTAAAAATTTTTTTAAAGGGAGCCCTAAAAGAATATCAAGGCTATACAGTTGTCTTAAAGATTAAGCGAACTAGTGATTTCCAAAAAATCCCTGTTACAGTGTTAAGCACAGAGTTGGTGATTAATAAATGCATTTGGATTCAGAGGACAAAACTTTGCTATCTTTAAAGTTTTAGAAACATTTGCATTAGCCACTATCATAGCCAGAAGATTCCACTGTCACTAAAAGCATCTGCAAAAATATACCTTTAGAATTACTGTTCAGTGGTAACTTTTAAGACTTGGCCGGGCGCGGTGGCTCAAGCCTGTAATCCCAGCACTTTGGGAGGCCGAGACGGGCGGATCACGAGGTCAGGAGATCGAGACCATCCTGGCTAACACGGTGAAACCCCGTCTCTACCAAAAATACAAGAAAATTAGCCGGGCGAGGTGGCGGCGCCTGTAGTCCCAGCTACTCGGGAGGCTGAGGCAGGAGAATGGCATGAACCCGGGGGGGGCGGAGCTTGCAGTGAGCCAAGATCGCGCCACTGCACTCCAGCCTGGGGCACAGAGCAAGACTCCGTCTCAAAAAATAAAAAATAAAAAAATAAAAAATAAAATAAAATAAAAATAAAAAAGACTTGCAGGCTGGATACGGTGGCTCACACTTGTAATCCCAACACTTTGGGAGGTAAAGGCAGGAAAATCACTTGAGGCCAGGAGTTTGAAACCAACCTAGGCAACATAGTGAGACCGTGTCTCTACCAAAAAACGAAGAAGAAAGAAATTAAGACTTTCTTCCGTTACAAATCTTTCTAGGAAGAAAATAGATCTTTTGAGATGTGTAGTTTTACTTTATCCTGGTTGTCTGTGCTTTTAGATGTTTCCATTCCTGAAAAACCCAAGCTTAGATTTGTTGAAAGGGCACCACTTGTGCCAAAAGTAAGAAGAGAGCCTAAAAATTTGAGTGACATACGGGGACCTTCCACTGAAGCTACAGAGTTCACAGAAGGCAATTTTGCAATCTTGGTGAGTGAATTCAGCATCAAGCAGCAATGGGATGGAAGCTAGGGAATAACAAAATCTCATAATCCTTGGGATAATTTAGTCTCTTCCTTTACAGTTTGTATTAGAACTGCCACCAGTAGCTCTTTAAACTGATACATACAGAGGCTACTGAGTACCCAGTAAACATTTGGGTTATACATTTTTTTTAAATGGAGAATGAAAATAATGTAAAAGCGGAAGGAAGAGGCTAGCTAATTTGCCCCATAATCAGATCATGAGATCTTTTCAAGCCCTGGTAAAATAAAACCACCCACAATTTAGGATGTGGAAAACAGCTGTTTCCTTACTTGTTGAGTAGCTTCCATGAAGACTTGATGTCAGCAGCTACACAGATGGGTGTGCACTAGGATTTATTTTCCACCAGGCAGCCAGAGTGATATTCTAAAGTCCCCTTCCTGCAGCTTAATCACCCCCACTGACCTCTCAGAACCTCCTGCCCACTCTCCCCATTCCTCACCCTACTCCATCCACATTGGCTTCTGTTCAACTTGCCAAGCCCTCTGCTGTGCCAGGGCCTTCACATAAGCCTTTCTTATGCCTGGCACACTCCTCTCTTTTCCCTTGGCTAGTTGTTCTTTTTATTCTGGCCTTAGCTTTAGATGTCACATCTTCAAAGAAGCCTTCCCTGGCTCTCCACTGAAATGGGTCCCCCTTCGCTGTCTTTATTACTGTGTACCCTAGGCTTTTCCTCCATGGGACTTACTAAAACTAAAGTTTTATTTTCAATTGTATCATTGAAGCCACAGTTACTAGAAGAGACAAAATAATAGAGCCCATGGAAGATATCAAAGTCCGCAAGTGTTTCTAATTCTCCCATTCACTTTTAGGCGTTGGGTGGTGGCTACCTGCATTGGGGCCACTTTGAAATGATGCGCCTGACAATCAACCGCTCTATGGACCCCAAGAACATGTTTGCCATATGGCGAGTACCAGCCCCTTTCAAGCCCATCACTCGCAAAGGTGTTGGGCACCGCATGGGGGGAGGCAAAGGTGCCGTTGACCACTACGTGACACCTGTGAAGGCTGGCCGCCTTGTAGTAGAGATGGGTGGGCGTTGTGAATTCAAAGAAGTGCAAGGTTTCCTTGACCAGGTTGCCCACAAGTTGCCCTTCGCAGCAAAGGCTGTGAGCCGCGAGACTCTAGAGAAGATGCGAAAAGATCAAGAGGAAAGAGAACGTAACAACCAAAACCCCTGGACATTTGAGCGAATAGCCACTGCCAACATGCTGGGCATACGGAAAGTACTGAGCCCATATGACTTGACCCACAAGGGGAAATACTGGGGCAAGTTCTACATGCCCAAACGTGTGTAGTGACTGTAGGAGATAACTGTATATAGGCTATTGAAAGAAGGATTCTGCATTTCTATTCCCCTCAGCCTACCCACTAAAGTCTTTGGGTAGCTCTTATGCCATAACTAAGGAGCAGCATATGAGATGATTTCTGAAAAACAATGTTATTTGTTGATTTAAAAAGAAAACTGTATTATATTTTTATTAAATAAAATTTGAACATCACTTCAGGATATAAATTCTCATTGGTCATTCTTAATCCCTTAAAAGATTAAGAAATAGGCCTGAATGACTGTGAAGAGTTCTTGGTTCTCCTGGGGTGTAAGATGAACATGAAGGCTGAAACAAATGTTTGCATTCCCCCCATTCCCCTATCTATGATGCAAGTCTCACTTAAATGTTTATACTGCCTTTTATATGTACACACTTCAGGAGCCAGTTTCTGTGATATTTTACTAGGTTTAAAACACATTTTTAGAGTAAGAAAAAAAACAACACTACGTAGATCAATTGATTCAACATTTATTGATGCCCAGTTACCCAGCTTCTCACAATCTTGGAAGGGGGATGTTGGACAATATGCAAGGAACATACCCTTTGCCTTTTAGCAAAAGGAACCAATAACAAAAGTTAGAACTGTGTGGCCTTTTCTAGGTCTGAAATTCTCCAAAGAGGGAGGGCGTTTGGCTCTATGTTTGTGCCCCTGCAGAATCTAGTACAGTGCTATGTGCCATGAAACACGTAAATTTTTACAGCTAGTGAATGAGGGCCCCCTGGGACTCAGATCCTCACAGCTCCAGCTCCCTGTTTGCCCAGATTAACGTTTTCCAGACCTAACCAGCTGCAGTGTTCTATCCCCTATTCAAATTAAAGGAAGCACAAATTAATAAGAAATATTAAACCATTAGCTTTTGAAGGTGGGTAGAAAATAGCACTGACCAAAATATTTTTAAATCCCACTTTCTTAAAAAATAAGGTATCAAACAAATAATTTACTTTCAAAAGTACAAACTTAGCAGTTGTGTGCTCCTCACCATTGTATACTGTGATTTTTTTAATGGATTTTTGTTACATAATCACTAAATAAGTTATCTGCACTAGAACTCATATTCACATAGCTGGTTTTAAAGCTGAACACAACTGAACCTTGAATGGAATTGGGGACAGTATTTAGAACAGTTTTTCTTTTTTTTTTTTTTTTTTTGAGACAGAATTTCGCTCTTGTTGCCCAGGCTGGAGTGCAGTGGCGCTCGGCTCAGTGCAACCTCCGCCTCCTGCATTCATGCAGTTCTCATGCCTCAGCCTCCCAAGTAGCTGGGATTACAGGTGCAAGCCACCATGCCTGGCTAATTTTGTATTTTTAGTAGGTATGTTGGTAAGGCTGGTCTAAGTGCTGGGATTACAGGCATGAGCCACCGTGCCCAGCCTATAACAGTTTCTTACACATAAATTACTGGCCAGCAGTTTCAGCTAGCAACACAAATCAGGTGAGAGGTGAAGTGAGTGAGAACCTCATTTCACCTTTCTCACCTGACACCTTTATCTGTTCTTTGTTATGGTTCACAAAGTGTTCTACTGATGTGTGAGTTCAGTCATACTATAAACGTGTTTCTTTTATTTTGTGGGCCTGTATTTCGTTACTGAACCACAGTCCTGGGGACAGCCATCTTCTCCACAGATTAAGAGGCTGTTGCTAGAACCCCACCACGACCACCCACAGAAAAAGCACTTTAAAGTTTATGTTGTGGTAATGGGGAGAAAGGTTAGTAGCATTTTTGCATAAGTCAATCAGCCTATTCCCAAGCGGCTTTGCACAGCCTCTGATAGTAACAAACTGTGTTCTCATTGGTACCTTAAAGAGTTTAGGAGTCAAACCCAAAGATTTGTTCCCGACTGAAATAAGAGCTTAATTATAAGTAATTAAGTCAGCAGATATTTGAGTACCTATAAGCAGCAGGCACTGTGCTAAAAAGTGGGAACACAGCAGTGAGCAAGATAGGCATGTGCTTATCCTTAAACTTCACTTTTAAGACTACTACTGGAGCCTGAAAGAGGAAACAGATGTAGAGTGGTCAAAGGTGAGACCTAGAGGAGCTTGAAGAACAGAAGTGCCCAGACTTGACCAATTCACAGCAGTTCAAGTAAGATCCTGTTGAGTCAGGTGTGCTACGATAGCTGCCCCTTCACAGCCATACTGCACGTGCAGGCTGTAAGTTTCACTTCCTAAAGAGGCACCCACTCCACTTTCTTCTCTACCCTGCAGTCCTCCTTTAAGCCATCTGCCTATTCAGCTATGTATCTGTACTCCCTGTCCCTGTCCTCCACCCAATTCTGTGTAAGTTTGTCCTTCTTTGCATAATTCTTAATAAGTAGTTGATTGGTGCCCTGTTTCATAAGAAGTTTCATAATGGAAAGAGGAGAAGCTGATGAGGAGTCTGCGTGGAGAAGTGATGGTACCACAGAAGTGGAAGGAGGATTAGAAACGCCAGTCGATCAATCTGTGAGGGCTGTGGGAGATAATAGAAAAATGGAGGAAAAAAAAATCATAGATTATATAGCATGGTGTTCGTGGCTGGGATCACCAAATCCCTCTTACCCGGGGTAAGGGACTATATACACAAGGCTGTGTTAACTTTCATTAACCTTGAAAGGGAAGAAATTTAATTTGAATTTACTGTGTGGCCGGCCCTCTTCCAAAAAGTTGAAGATGCACCTTATTAAGAACGAATTCTTGTTCCTTTTGTCACTTCCAGATACCAAGGCTCAAACTGTTTAGCAGGAATCAACATCCTTGACCTGTACAAAGCATTCTGCCACACCAGGTTATAGGACAGATTGCCACCTTCTGTCCCCCAATCTCCTCCCACAGACTACCTGCTAACAGCTCATTCTTCACTCACTTTTCTGTCTCTGAAACATCCCTTTCCTTAGTTTTCTCTAACCTTTATTAGCACTGAATCCCACCCAGATTAAGGCACCTAGAGTGCCCCCAAGACGCAAAGGTTTCAAGTAAGTGAAAGGCGGCCTGACCATCCCCACAGATGGCTCACCTTTTTCAGGCAAATATGCTCCCAATGGTGGAAGCTAAGATGATCGCAAGGATAATACAGCAGATCATGATCATGATCTTCTTCTGCTCATCCAGACAAGGAAAGAAAGAACACATGAGAAACATCACTGCAAAAACTATTCTGCAGGGAGACATGTGCACGTGGACATGGAAGAGGGTATGAAGGAAGAGAGCAACAGAAGGAAAAAGGAGATGGATCTGGCTTCTAGGACCCAGAATGCCAACAGAAATGTTATTTTTGGTGAGACATTCAAAAGTTAGATCAAAAGGATCCCAGAGGATGTTTGGTGTGGTCATTCCGCCTTCTAGATAACATCATGACAGATCTCCCCCATTTTCTCCTACAGCCAGACACTCCCAAGGACTGAACCAAATTCTTTTGGGCGGAACACCTCAAATCTGAAACACATAGTTACACTGCATTCTGTGAGAGTTAAACCTTATTCAAAAATTGCGCTTTTGAATCTGATCCAGCACATGGCTTAAAAAGATGTGAACTGCATTCTAAAACCTGAATAAAAATCACCACACGGTGGCACCTGATCAGTGTTTCTGCATGGAGACAGAGCCAGAACCGTTTCACAATCAATACAAAGTCATTTTTATTTTTAAATTAGCAATAAAATAATCAAGTTTACATTTTAAAAATACAAATAACAACAAAAACCTTCACATGTCATATTCCAAACTGTAAGCCCCAGGCCTCAATGTAAGAGGAGAGCAAAGGCCTTTAGTGATTTTGTCTCTTGTGGCTGGAGCCCATCCACTGTCTGACATCATAGCCATGGGCAAGAGGACCTCCCCTTGGCTCTGTCTGAGTGCTGGATTATGACCGGCAGTAAGTAGCCTTTGCAAAGGAAGCTAACGGACAGTGCCTGGATTAAGGGTGCTCACCCTATCCTAGAAAGCATTGAAGTCAAAGCTGAAAATATACATGGTACCCAAAATCAAGGAGACTGCCAGAGAACAGGAGGGGATCTAAGGGATTTACCATTGGGTTAGCACAGACACTACACTTGAAGATTTCCTGGCAGCGGCTGCTGCTGCTTCCATGATAAGAATTGAGTGAGACAAAGAACCTGCCAAACTCATTAACCCAGTAGCAGGAAGAGCTACTGTGTAGCCTGTGCTGTCCCCCAACTGACTCAGCCCTCCAGATGAGACATCCTGTAGGCCACATGAATATCAAATTACTGAGGGATGCTCTCAGGACAAGCCTAGCATAGGCAGCAGGCGGGGAAGGGTGTCAAAAAATTATACTTACTGTCTGCTAAGCAGAAGAACTTAATTGGGATCAATTTAGCTCACTCCAGAGTTCTCATTTTATTCTCCCAGTATTCATCCAGAAAACAAGTTTCTTGATGATATGGGAAGATCACATTTCCACAGGGATTCATTTGCAGGTAAGCAAATATCCTTTACCCAATTTTTATCCTGGCTCAAAGTTGGCTTTCTTTTTTTTTGAGGTCATAATAGCTTCCATTTTTATTTCCTACTTCCTGAGAGACACACACGTATGTGTACATACATCTCATACACAATTAGAATACATCTGGAACACATGAGTGAATACACCAGAGTCATGAAATATTTCCAGAGCTTAGGATTCTAGCACCTTGTCCCTTGCCCAATTTAAAATCCCTGATTATTTGTGGCCCCAAGGCAATAGTTTCACAAAGCATCGCTTTCTAACAATGAACAGCCGGTTTCTAAGACTCAGACATGGAAACATATTCCATATCCTCAGCCTTTTGCAAAGCGTAACTTCAGCTGACTGTATCATCCTGGTCCCTCCTTGAGTAAATACGAGAGACTACAACGCAGAGAAAAATCCAAGTTGCCCCCCAAGCTGAACAACTAAGAGCTTAATTTAAGGCTGAATTTCAAACAAGTCAGCTCTTCAGACTAAAAGGACATCTGCCAGTCCCTCATGTTTTCAGGACATAGGGACAACAAACAGGATTGGCATCCTGCCAGGTAGAAGACGCAGATCCAAGCCTTATTGTTGCCAAACTTAGAAGAATCCTTCTGCTTTGTTAAAGATACTCCCCTACAAAAAAACATTGCAGTTTCTGGGAGAATACTCCATGAGGTAGAAAAATACAGCACCTTGGGAGGGTCTCACAAGAGCTTTCCCAGGTGCAAGGCATAATCTGACACACCACAGGGAGGAAGGAAGCTGGGTAGTTCACACAGTCCAGGAGAAAAGGTACTTGAGAGCTGGTGGAGCAGGAGGAGGCTCTGAGGAGAACTCAGGGTCGCATCAGGTAGACCACATTCCCCCAGGGCTAGATTGTTAGCTGAGTCAGGTCCAAGGGTGGTCGCAAGGAAACAAAGGAACGGGTTGCACTCGCTCTCAGGAAGGCCATTCAGACTCCATTCTCATCTGAAGACAAGGGTGGCCACACCAGGCTGGAGTGAAATCAGTTTCTAGGAGGCAGGGAAAGGAGGAGCTGATCAATACACATGAAGGCGGCAAAGGGCAACAGAAGGAGTCAGCCACAAACCTAGAAGGTGGGGAGGAAAGACCAGCAATCACTATGAAATACACAAACCCAGGACAGAACCTGGAGTTAAATATCCTACTGTATAAAGGACAAAAGGCCCTACTATGAGAGGGAAAAAAAATAGAAAAGCCTCTAGGCCTTTTATAAGCCTTCTCACAGGCTGTCCACACCCATGAAGACGTGGTGGGAAGGGACAATCCCTAGTGAAAACACCTGCTCTGCAGGTCCCACAGCAGCACCACCCCAAAGACAGGCTGCAGGAGCTGCTGTCGGGTTCTCGATCTTCATGAACTCCCTGCTGCCTTTCTTTTAGAAAGCAGAAGGGCACAATGAAAAGCACATGGAAAAAGTTCAGGGGTCGTATTATGGTGGCTCCACCTTATGAGCTATGTAGCCCTGGGCAAGTTCCTTAACTTCATTGCTCTTTCCCCGTCTGTAAAATGAGGATACTATGAACTTAGAGCAAGCAGCTGGCGCATTACTAGGAAATATAAACATACCGTCTGCCCTCCTGTTCAGAGACCTCTCCCCCGTGGGTGACATGGAGGAAAAGGGGAGTCCAGACCTAGGCAACACATCAGCTTTGACTTTATTAGGGAACATGGAATAAACTACAAAAAAAAAGCAGCTTAACAACTGCTCAGCAATTTAGCAGGTTAAAGATACGTTAGTCAACCAAAAACAACGTATTAATTAGTCTGCTCCTCTTTGAGGAGTTACGTCCTGAAAAATAATTCATATACCTTCTGAAGTCCTGGAATTAGGAATAGAAAGGGGCACCACGAATTTGCATATCACCTTTCATCCAAGGATATGGAAAAATAACAACTATTCTATCATTTTAAAATTTCAACATCTATTTCAATCAGATTGTTCAGAGCCAAAACAAAATTTAAACTTCACCTGCAAAAAAGTCAAGGGCTAGACTCCAAGTGCCAGAAAAAAGAGGGGGGAAAAAAAATCAACAAACCACCTGTCTATGAGAGGTTGCTCATCTCACTGTTGCTTATCTTTCAAGATGAAGTTGAATGCTCAATGCTATAATAAGCTGACTTTTAGATCCTCTGGTCACATAGAAGGAAGGAGGAATAAGAAGAGACACACTGAAACAAATATAAAAAGAAGGCACAGCTCTGGGTATTGGCAGGGTATTATGTGCCAAGTCTTAAAAATGTTTATACCTCTTATCTCAGTAATCCAACTTATATGAGTTGATAATAAAGACAAAATTTAAATGAGAAAAATATTAAATAAGGTCACACTGTTAGCTATAGCAAAATAACATAAACCTCCAACATTGTGAAAATGTTAAATATTTGAGAGGATGACCACAATCTCATATTGGAAATTAGATTTACAAAGAGATTTTAATGCTGTGGAGTGATGCTTATAATTTTGTAACTGGGTAAAAAACTATGGATAATATAGTCTGAACTATGTAAAACTATGTCTGTGTGTGTGAACATGCCACAAGGTTATCAGCAAGAATATTAAAAGTTCATTAGTTTTAATTTTCTGTATTGTATAGATTTTTTTTTTTTTTTTTTACAATATATGCTATATTTTATTCAGAAAAATATTTTAAAAGTCACTGGCTGGGCGCAGTGGCTTATGCCTGTAATCCCAGCACTTTGGGAGGCCAAGGCAGGTGGATCACTTGAGTCCAGGAGTTCAAGACCAGCCTGGGTGACATGACAAAACCCCGTCTCCACAAAAAATATAAAAGTTATCCTGGCGTGTTGGTGTACACCTATAGTCCCAGCTACACAGAAGGCTGAGGCGGAAGGACGCTTGAGCCTGGGAGGCAGAGGATGCGGTGAGCTGAGACCACACCACTGTGCTCCAGCCTGGGCAACAGAGCAAGACACCATCTCAAAAAAAAAAAAATTTTTTTGTTTTAAAGTCACTAAAGTCTTAACAGTCCCAATAACCAGATTGATATGCTCACTACTATTAAACGTGATTCAGGCCAGGCGTGGTGGCTCACGCCTATAATCCCAGCACTTTGGGAGGCTGAGGCAGGTGAATCACCTGGAGTCAGGGGTTTGAGACCAGCATGGCCAACATGGTGAAACCTCGTCTCTACTAAAACTACAAAAATTAGCCAGGCATGGTGGCAGGTGCCTGTAATCCCAGCTACTTGGGAGGCTGAGGCAGGAGAATTGCTTGAACCCAGGAGGCAGAGTTTGCAGAGCTGAGATCACGCCATTGCACTCCAGCCTGGGGCAAAAGAACGAGACTTCGTCTCAAAGAACAAACAAACAAAAAACAACAACAACCAAAAAAAGGTGATTCAGGCTGGACGCAGTGGCTCACGCCTGTAGTCCCAGCACTTCCCAAGGCTGAGGCGGGTGAATCACCTGAGGTCAGGAGTTTGAGGCCATTCTGGCCAACATGGCAAAACCCCACCTCTACTAATAATACAAAAATTAGCCGGGCACAGTGGCATGTGCCTGTAGTCCCAGCTACTCAGGAGGCTGAGGCAGAAGAATCGCTTGAATCCAGGAGGCGGAGGCTGCAGTGAGCCAGGATCATGCCACTGCACTCCAGCCTGAGACAGAAGGAGACTCTGTCTCAAAAAAACAGTGATTGAGTGAAAAGTCTATCATTTTTAACAAATTTTCAAGAAAATTAACAGTCTAAATTTTAACATCACTATCCTCTAAGGTTCTCTAGGCTTTACAGATAAGTGGCTACCTTCTTTTACAAAGAGAAGCTAGGTCCACTATTAGCTGTGTGAACTTGGCCCTATTATTCAACATTCTCTTTGACTGAGTTTCTTTGTCTGTAAAATGTGCATAATACTGTATCTGTCTCCAAAGACGTTGTAAGGATTCAATGATATATGTATAAGGTGTTTAGTACATTGTCTGGGACAATGCAACACTCAAAAGTGTGTTAACTGTCATCATTTAAGACCCAGTCAGCTACAGAGAAAACTCTGCAGATCCAAATCCCAATTCAGAGCTTCCTTTACATTGAAAAGGATACAGAAAGTAAAGCCCAACAACCATGAAAATCAGTAAGAATTCAGAAGACAAGACTCCAGATCCAAGACAGAGATGTACCCAACTTAGAAGCATGCTTCCTGAGTAAGGGGAGTCACATGGGGTGCTCAGGTATGCTAGGAGAAGTGGTGAGAAATATGACAAGACAGAGATTGGGGACAGAATCTACAGGATAAGAACAGAGACCTCACCCATGTACTGCAGCCAGAAACCAACAGAACTGTAAGGAGATAAAGAATCCACAGGCTACTGAAAGTTGTAGAAAGCTCAGTGTCCAAGGACAATCACAGGGAAAGAAGAGGAATTTGAAATTCCAAGCTAATTTCCTCTTGAGCAGCCAAATCCAGAGTCCCCAAGAACCATTCGTTTACTTACATTTCAGTGCAGCAGCCTCTTAGGCCACTCTTACCTCAGCCAAGGGAAAGTCCAATAATCAATGCTACAATGCCCAGCAACACAACTACTAGCACAATGATAATTATCAATTTCTGGAGAGAGGAATAAGACAAAAACAAATCATTACTACAAACAACCAAAAAAATAACTACTCATCCAAAACCCAACCCCTGTCACCTCTATATAGAAAATATCTTACCAATCTGAATAAGAGGCCTATGTCTCTACATACAGACATCCTTCTAGGATACTTTATTTATTTTTAAGACAGAGTTTTTCTCTATCACTCAGGCTACAGTGCAGGGGCATGATCATGGCTCACCACAGCCTCGACCTCCTGGGCTCGAGTGATCCTCCTGCCTCAGCCTCCTGAGTACCTGGGACTATAGGCATGCACCACCATGTTCAGCTCATTTTTTTTATTTTTGTAGAGACAGGGTCTTCTCATGTTCCCCAGTCTGGTCTCAAATTCCTGGGCTCAAGCAATCCTCTCACCTCGGCCTCCCAAAGTTCTGGAATTATAGGCAGGAATTGCCACACCCAGCCTAGGACACTGTAAATTTCTTAAAGTACCTCTAGGCTAGGAATGCCAGCAGAGGGAAATACAGGGCCTCTCTCAGCTCTCAGCTCACACCGCAGTTCTGTGTATGTGGAGAGAGAGAATCAGAGCCACTATCATGGGGTCTCTAAGGAGCAGTTGGCCAAGATAAAAAGTGACTGACTGATTTTTTTCGTTTTAAGAGGGAATGTAAAGGCATTTTTGATAGAGTTCTAATCTCCTACTTTTGTCCATTTGTCCCCTAAAGTACACTCCTACCTGTCAGGCCCAGTACACTGCCTGGATATCAGAAAATACCACCCAGCCTAGATTCACCATGTAAAATAACTATCCAGTCCCCTAAATCCCTGCATAAGCAATAGGTAAAGTTGGAAGAAAAACAAAGAACTAAAGAACAACAATATCAGAGCCCAAGAGAACCCGTCAAAGGAGAAAAGTCTAAAAAGCAGAAGCCACCAGAGCTGAATACCCACAGTCGTGAGCACAGAAGCCGAGAAGTCCTTAAGCAGCAGGGGCACCAGAGGGTGGGCAATTACTGTGGGGTGGAAGAAAGAGAATGATTGGGATCTGAACTTGAATCCCAGTGCCTCTACTTACTAGGTGGCCTGAAGCCAGTTACTGAGTCGCTGACCCTCAACTGTCTCATTTATAAAGTAGAAATAACAGGTGCTCCATCAGATATGAGATAATATATACATAGCAGTTAGCATGTGCTAGGTACAAGGTAGAGAAAAAGAGAAGGGAGGTGGAGCTTGGGCGCCTGGAGTGGAAGACAATGAAGAGAAAGTTTCTGAACAGAGGAGTCAAGTGTAACATCTGAAAGGCTCATGAGCTAAGTCCAGGAGAAGATTAGCAGCAACACCTGGGCCGTGCATCCATCCTACAGAACTGCCTTTCAAGTGTGGGTTCTTGGGGAGATAGCTTGTGAGCCAGATCCATGCAAGGCACACCTGGGAAGGAAGGGCAAGCAGCCGGTCTCTAGGAAAGGCTGAGGGAGGGGTTGATGAGGCCACGACAGGGAGGGAGGCGTGGGCTTAAGGACACAGGTGGCCGTGGCCAGGGAGAGGAGATGCTAGTAAGACAGCTGAGACTAAGGACAGCTGAGACGAAGGTGCTCACCCTCCGGGCTTCACTCTGATACTTGACAGCCTTTTTGGTATCTGCCACGGCCCGCTCCACGAAGCCCACTGACTGGTCCATGTTGTTCTCGATACGGTCAATCATGGATCCCTTTCCCCAGATGCAAGAGGTGGTGGCAGCAGAAACAGAGACAGGGAGAGGGAAGAGAAAGAGCGAGACACAGCAAACAAAATGGACTCTCTTCTCTGAAGGCCACAGGAGAGTCTCACCTTCCGGGCCTGACTCTGGTATTTCACAGCTTTTTTCGTTTCATCTCGTGCCTTCTCCACGTGGTCCACTGTGTGCATGACATTCAACTCTATGTTATCTAACATCTCACCCTGCAAAGAACAGACTCTGGTCACACCCAGCAAACGTCTCAGGTCAGTCCTAGCCAATGTGGGGAAGGGATTCTCTTTCTTATAATCTTCGGTGGCAAGAAGAGCATCCAGAAACCTTGATGCATGGCCTTCCACAGGACACCCATTCACAGTCCTTGGTGGTGGGGTGGCGGTCACTTGGTCAAGAAGCATTCACTGAATTTTACTACTTCTCTGTGACCAGCACTCCACCGGGCATCTAGAACATACTGTCTAGATGCCTGGTAACTACCTATAAATATACTCTGAGGTATCCCCAGACAACCTTTGTTTTTTTTTTTTTTTACACTTAAGCACATGGAGAGGAACCGAAATAAGGATAACTCATTGTTCTTAGGACATCACTAGGATGCTGGCCTCTTCCTGGTCATTCAGACCTGAATCAACATCATTCAGCCTGAATTGAGTACATTCACTAACTGCGGAAGAGTGCCTGGCACACAGTAGGTGCTCAATAACTATCTGGGGTGGGGAACATTTGCTTTCTCTAAGTTATTTCCAGGCCCTTTAACTGACAGACATTAGATTTACCCAAGCTATTTGGTTATATCTTCCCTTCCAGACAGTGGTCTCTTGATAAGCTTCCCAACCATTTCCTAGCAATCACTTCCTGATAGCGAAGTTTGATCATTCCAATTAATCTTAGTCATCTTAGGAATTCTCAACTACCCAACCCAACTCTATCACTTTATGGCAGTCTGTAAACAGAACAAGGCACTTACCACCATTTGAATCTCAAGCCAGTTCCTCGGCAAGGCAGTATGGGGGAAAAGAAGAGGTGGAATGGAGGGACTTGAGAAATGGTCTCAGAGGCCAGCCGGGAATAGGGGGAAAGCACCCAGGCCCTCAGCAGGAAACCAATGTCAAAAACTAGTCAAGCCGTGCTCGGGCTTCAACTAGGTTTTGCAGTCTGCCTACTACGGAAGCAATTTTCTCTCCTATCCAGGTGTCAGAGCAGCACAGCACCATGACCCTCTGGCACACTTAACTGTCCCATAAGAACTAGGAACCATCTGACTATGTGAAACTCGCACCCTATGCAGTCAATCCAGAATTCTATCCCGAGCAAGCGTGCCTGGGACAAAGTGAGCTGTCAAACTAAGCACCAAAAGTGTTTCGAGTCTTCTTGTCAATGCTATTTTACTACTCCTTCATTCATGTTGTTGTCTGCTTTGTGCCTTAGCAAAAGGTGCCAAAAAATAAAAACAGGAAAAAAAAAAAAAGGAAAAAAAAATAAAAATTTCTGTGAAACCTAAGTTTTCCCTGTGAACTAGAGAAAAGATCACATTTTCAATGTCATCAGTGAACTAGTCCATATCAGGAGGCTGTTTTAAAACATCACCATTAGGAGCCCCCATTTCTGATTTTTAAAAAAGAAGAGAAAGAAAAAAAAGACAAATCCTGGAAGGTCAGGCTGCAGTGAGCTGTGATCACGCCACTGCACTCCAGCTTGTGCAACAGAGCAATACCCCATCTTAAAAAAAAAAAAAAAAAAAAAAAATCAAAACTCTGGGGGAACTAGGTTAAGTGACAGAACACAAAACCCTGTATCAACTAGCAACGACTGCAAGGCCAAGGGGATGGGCAAGAACGACAAGGCTAAGATCACCCAAAGTGTCAACATTCAATTTGAATGCACACTTTCCCATGGGATTCTGTTTCTCCTTTATGCAAATTCCCAATGATTCTCCCACCCTACCTCACTGGCTTCCAGTGTTCCCTTCCTCCCTGTTCTCAGGCAAAAGGGAAAAGCCTGAGTTTTCCTCTCCCCGCTCCCCACGCTGGGACTCAGTGCCACTTACCTGATTCTCCACCAGCATGGCAATGTCCATAAACATGTCATGAAGCTCCTTGATGCTGCTCTCCAGCCTCACAATGTCCTTGTGCCGTCCCTCAATCTCACTGAGGGCTTGCCTGGAAATCTGTGAGTCAATGATCTATAACAGGCCACACACAGACAGACTGTCAGCTACCCCTGCGAGAAAGCCTGCCACAGCCCTCACGCACACTCCTGGGGAGCTCCTTGCCTCCCTGAACTCCCTGCACCTGTGGCTCCCCCTCCACCTGCTGGACTGCATGAGCTCCACAGTGGCCTCCCTGCTCACGAGAGGGATGTGCTATCCAAGCACACAGGGCACTCACCCCAGAAGTGAAGATGGCCGGGTTGCCGCTCTCCAACATCTCCTCCAGCTCCTCATCTGTTGTCTTTTTGCCAGCTTTGTAACAAAAGAAGTAGAGCGTCAAATATAAGATCATAGTGAAACACCATTTGATAAGGTCCCTGAAAATCAGGAACGTGACTTCCCTATAAAGACCATGGCCTTTACAGCACTCCCCCAATTGCCTCCTGACTCATCTTATTTCTCCCCTAACCCGAGACATCCTTAACATTATCAGCAGTTACCTTCCTAAAGCACATATCTCATTACAGTGCTTCCCAGCTCAGAACATTTCCTTGCACCATTCACTACACTATGGCGTTCAAGACCCTCATAACATGCTAGTTCATGGGCAAGCCCTCCCTCAATCCATCCTAACCTTACGCTACTCCAGACACACCCTTTTTCCAGACCCTGGACAACCTGCCACTGCTAAACACACTTGCTCTTTCTTGATTACGTTCATACCATTCCTCTCACCCAAGGCACCTTCCACTCCACAGGGCCCTGCCTTCCACATTACTAAATTTCCTAAACGGTATGGCTTTATTTATTTCTCTAATCCTCCCAGCAACTTACACCACACTTTTTATTGCATAAATGTGCTTTGCTGTCAAACAGACAGCAAAATGATACAATGAGTCCACAGGAGAGCAACTGTTTGGCAAGCATTTCCCCTCTATATAGGAGACAATGCTGGACCGCATACAATAAAATTACTTGGGCCTGATAAAGTGTCACCTTTCAGCCTCCAGCACGGCATTCAGGATGTGCCAGTGCTGTAGCAGCTGCCCTAGACTCAGGCACAAAATGTGCTTGCTGCTTGCTCTACCAGGACCTCGAAACTTGGGATGGACAACCAGGTGGCAGGAAGGGTGGAAGGCACACGCCAAACCTCAAGTACATACTAATTTCGAGCTGCCGCTGGATTCGCCCTTTGCTTCGTTCTCGAAAGTCCACCTGAGCTTCATTGTATTTGGTCATCACCTCCACAAACTTCCGAGAAAGGACAGAGTGCTGTGGGACGATGTAAAATGCAGTCAGCCCCCAGTGGTTCCGTAACTGTTCTAGAACCCCTCCCCACCCCCACACAGCCATCTACAGTAGCACTGGACTTGGAAGTTTACTGAAACTGGTTTACTGCTGACCTCACGTGGTAACTGTAAGGCCAGAGGTCATGTCTAAATCTCTGAGCCCTACATCCACATGGACTAGTAGCATTTTTCTGGCACAACACCTGGCCTGCATTCTAAAACTGTCAGATTCCCTTCCCACATGTCATACTTACCCCTTGAGTTCTTACCCTAAACTCATCTCCCCAACTTTTCTTGCTTATAAGTAGATGCATTATCTCAACAGCCCTGGATGCCTAAGTTAAATCTTCCTAATAATTTTTATTCCTTGCTCACCTCTCAGCATCAAGCCCTACTTACTGGTTTCTCCTTTGGAAAATCGCCAATATGTATACTTTTTCCAAACCCGCTACCACCATGCAAATTTAGACCAAAACCCTTGCAAAAACCTAACTAGGGTCCCTAACTAGGGACCTTCCGGTCTCCAGCTTCTTTCCCACTTGTAAACAGCTTTCAAATGGCTACCATAATAATCCTCCTAATACATTGCTGCCTGAAGTTACAACATCAGATCCAAATTCCCTAGAATGGTCCTCAAAGACCTCTAGAATGTGATACTACGTTATTATGTGTCCGCTATCCCACAGCAAACTTTTTTCTCCAGAAAGCCTATTGTCTTCACGTCTGCCCCTTACGTCTACCCCTTACCACTACCAACCACTGCTGCCAACGCACACACACGTGCACGCCCCACTCCTGCCCCTGTGCCTCTCAGAGAGGGAAAACTGCTTCTTGAGCCTGTTCATGTTGGCACTCCGGCCCAGCTGGCTACCCCCAATTCTTCCTGAGATCTTTTGATGCTGACAGCACCATGTATGTGTCTTCTTATCCCGTCCTCTTGCGGGGTCTTAGGTAATAGCTTTCCATGCCACTTCAATGGCATGCCAGTTCTTTAAGGACAAGGATCATATCTTTGATGACCCCTAAAGTGCCTGGCTCCAAACTGGACAACCAATGACTAACAATTGTTTAGAAGACATTAATTTCCTCTCCTGCAAAACAAGGAGGCGCACTAAATCCTAAGCTGTGCTCTAGGAAGCCTGAAGAAGCTCTTCAGGGGCCTCCTTAGAGAAGCAGAGTACAAGACAGGGGCCAAAAGGGCTGGACTCTGGCCCTGACCCCTATATCTACCTGGAGAGTTCTCCTTTATCAGCTCTTCAAATTGAGTTTCAGATAAGGATTGTATTAAAAAAAAAAAAATCCCTCCACAGCTAAGGAAAAATATTAAGAAATTGGACTAGATAACCGTGAGACCAGGAAAAGTCTTACCTGGGATTTCCGAATCCGAAGGTCTGCCGATGACCTGACCTCATCTTCTTCAATATGCTTCTCCATGCCTAAAGAGAAGAGGAAGGTTATACTTGCAACCTATCTCCTCCTCCAAGAAACATGCTGTTCAGTGAAACTTCCTCACTCATTCCCACACACCCAGCCCATGGAGATGTAACAACAGGTAGGTGGCACCTCAAAAGGTCAGCTCCCAGGTGAGCCACAGGACATGCATTCCACAGCCTTTACAATGACCAGGTTTTGGCATAACAGTTAACAGCTTGGGTTTTGGTCACCATGAGACTTAGGCTTGAATCCTTGCCCTGGCACTTACTGGGTGTGACTTTGAAAAAGCCACTTAACCTCTCTTAAATGTACCTGTTCTCTCATCTGTAAAACAGAGTAACTAACAGTCCCTCCCTCACAATACTAATATGAAGATTAAATGAGAAGACACATAAAGTACCCATCACAATGGCAGGTGCACTATCACTGTTATTACTGGAATCTGCTACTAATGACCCCTCCAGTTAACATAGTTATTGCAATATACTTGGGGGGAAGAAATGGCAAATTGGGCTGAGCAATAATGTTTTCTCTTCTGATCAATAGCATGCATGCACCAAATACACTGGGCAAGAATGCAGGCTCTAGCAACAGAACTAAGTAAACCTTCTAGACTCTGGAAGAATTGAATCTATGACAGTAGCTTCAATGAACTATACTCTCTCCCAAATGGGGGGAGTGGGGGTATAGGAAGGTGGTATGCCTAGCCCACCAAGAAATATCTGTAGACAGAACGGTATCTCTTGCATCTATATGTCTCTAAAATGACTATTCAAATGTATGTAGGTGGCTGGGCATTGTGGCCCACACTTGGAATCCCAGCAATTTGGGAGGCCGAGGCAGGTGGATCACTTGAGGCCAGAAGTCCGAGACCAACCTGGGCAACATGGTGAAATGCTGTCTCTACTAAAACTATAAAAATTAGCTGGGTGAGGTGGTGCATGCCTGTAATCCCAGCCACTTGGGAGGCTGACGGATGAAAATCACTTGAACCCAATAGGCAGAGATTGCAGTGAGCCGAAACTGAGCCACTGCCTTCTGGCCTGGGCAACAGAGGAAGACTCTGTCTTAAAAAAAAAAAAAAAAAAAAGCATGTAGTTGCCAGGGAAATAAGACTAATAAGAGAAAAGTTGATGGGCCAGGTGCGTCCCAGTTACTCAGGAGGCTGAGGCAGGAGAATCACTTGAACCCAGGAGGTGGAGGTTGCAATGAGCCAAGATAGTGCCACTGCACTCCAGCCTGGGCAACAGAGTGAGACTCCATCTCAAAAAAAAAAAAAAAAAAAAAAAAAGAGAGAAAAGTTGAAAGACCAAGTTAAAGGACCAAGTCACACAACTACTCAGCAGCTGAAAGCACATTTTAATTCTCATCTCCTAGCTTGCATTCTGGACTCTTTCCAGTATTGTCAGGATTTAAGAAAAGGTAAATTTCTGGGGCTACAATGGATCATTGCAGGGACAGAGCCTGAACCACAAACAAAGATGGACCAAGTGGTGTCAGTTCCACCAAGAAGAGTTTCAGTTCGGAAAGCTGGACCCTAGGGGAGCTGAGATAGATGGTGGTGGGGACTGGCTTGTTTCCTTCGTTCCCTTCTTACTCTTCAGTTTGTTCCGGACGTTGTTGGCCCTTTTCTTAATCTCAGTCGTGAGCTGCTCTAGGTCATCCTTGGTTTCTGGGTAAACAAATGCAGGCAGAATCCGTTAGAAAGGAGAGGACTGATTCCTTTGTGAGCTACAGCAATCATCATCAGAGCAGGGTGGCTTTCTCAGGCATCCACTGCCCAGAATGGTATTTATCCCAGCGCACTCCCCAGAATCTATCATTAGAATCACAGAGTGCTTATTTTTTTAAAGGCATTTTCCAGGCACCCCATCCCAGTCTACAGAATAAAAACACCCAGGGTTGGAACCGCAAAATCAGCCCTTTCAACCCTCCCAAGTAATCCTGCAGCACATAAAATTATGAGAACTCTGCTTTTAGAGGAAAGAGCCTACCATGGGGGCTTCGGTTGAGAAGGTTCTAGGGAGCTTATGGGGAAAAGAGATTTCAACCAAGGCTAATCAACTTAAAATGAGGCAAATATTTATGACATACCTATTACACACATCCTAGGTTGTATAGAGCAAACTAAGTATTAGCTATAACCATTCATTCAAAAGTCATCCTTCAGCCCCCTACTACAACTTTGGAACAGAGCTAGAAACTATGGAATCAGAAAGAAGATCTAGGTTTTTCCTGCAAGATGTTTAAAGTCTAGTAGGAGACAAGAGAGAAATAAACCAGCAGCTGTAATATGCAGCGTGGAGTAAGGTATGAGTTCTGGTCAAGGTGTGCACAGCCTGGAGGGATCTGGAAAAGCTTCTAAAGACGGAGATGAGCAGGACTGAGTCTCAAGGACTGTGAGTTGGCCAGGTAGAGAAAGAGACTAAGAGCAGGAATCCCACGAGAAGAAACAGTAAGTAAAGGGTATGAGTGAACAGGAAATATCTGAGGAACCACCAGAATTGGTCTGGCTGAAGCGTGGGGAGCAGGAGGAGGATGGCAGGAGGCAGGCTGGCTGGGAAGGCAGGAATGTGATCAAGACAATGTCCATACGCTCTGCTAAAGTGTTCCCACTTCAGTCTTTAGGTAATAGGGCCCATGGGAAAAATGAAAGAGAGGAATGACAGTGTCAGGCTTGCTCCCTGTTCTTAAGGAACTGAAAATATAGCCCTAAACCACCCGTGTCCAAACCGTGGAATGCACAGATTTTTTTGCTTCTCTGTGGTGGCAGATATCAGGAAAATTATGTGCAAACCTTTCTTTTAGCTCATCGGCTATCATTAGTGTTAGTGTATTTTATGTATGGCCCCAAGACAATTCTTCTTCCAATGTGGCCCAGGGAAGAAAAAAGGTTGGACACCCGTGCAAACAATTAGGGGAGGAAAAAAGTTTGCCGAGGTGGTGGCAACAAACAGGAGTTTAGGGATAGAAGGAATTTCTGTGAACTTGAACCATTTTGGAACACCTCATGGAAAAAAAAATGAACTTGGTCTGGTAGGATTCGGAAAGAGGGCTAGGAAAAGCATTTCAGGCTGGGGAAACAGTACAAGCAGAGGCTCAGAGGAGTGACCAGGCCCAGGGTATGTAAGCAGCAGTGGGAATCGTCGCTAGTCAGGAAGAGGGACTAGCTGGGAAACAGGAAAGTCTGGCTAAATGGTTGGAGTGGGACCATGAAGAGAAAACCGTGACTGTGGCCAGGCAGTAGGAGCACAGGTAAGGTAAAGGAGAGGGAAATGAGATAATATGTACACTAGTGCCCTGTAACTTGCACACTTCCCTGCTGCTCACGAAGGGCAAGAAAACAAGGCTGGCTCAGCCCCGAGGAAAGGCTGATTGTTGGGTGACTCAGTTCTAAGTAAACACTCACTTGGCTCTGGAATCGGTGCAGAGAGAATGATACTGTAGAGTTTCTTAGCCTCCTCCACATGTTCTGAGATCTTGTCAATGTTAAGCCGAGTTTCCTCAATCTATAATCAGAAAGACAATAACTTCCATCATCAAAGAGGAAGTACAGGTCCATGGCTGAGATAAACGCTTGGCAGAGCTGCTGGTGAAAGCTGCCCATCTTCTGGGTTCGTGGAAGAAGATAATGACTTAAAGTCTTCAGCTGCCCAGTGAGTACCCTTTCCATGGTTAAAGTCATCTCAACAGAACAGTTGTTAAAAATCCATACTTGTTGCTCCCTGAGAGTAATATATTTACCCACTTTGGATGGAAGGATTCAGGCCAAAGTCAAGAAGAGCTGGGAAAAACCATGAGGAATGATCAGAGGGGGAGAATCAGCAGACCTTAGCAGGCAGAGCCTTAAAGCCCGAAAAGTGAGAACAGAAAAGAGTGAGGATGAAGGAGAGGGGGAAAAGGAAGGAAGGAAGGAAAGAAGTGAAACGAAAAGAACAAACCTAGACAGTGAAAAACACAGAATGAGAGGAAGAGAAAGACAGAAACAGGCCAGGCGCGGTGGCTCAAGCCTGTAATCCCAGCACTTTGGGAGGCCGAGGCGGCGGATCACGAGGTCAGGAGATCGAGACCATCCCGGCTCACACGATGAAACCTCATCTCTACTAAAAATACAAAAAATTAGCCGGGTGGCCGGGCGCGGTGGCTCAAGCCTGTAATCCCAGCACTTTGGGAGGCCGAGACGGGCGGATCACAAGGTCAGGAGATCAAGACCATCCTGGCTAACACGGTGAAACCCTGTCTCTACTAAAAAATACAAAAAACTAGCCGGGCGAGGTGGCGGGCGCCTGTAGTCCCAGCTACTCGGGAGGCTGAGGCAGGAGAATGGCGGGAACCCGGAAGGCGGAGCTTGCAGTGAGCTGAGATCCGGCCACAGCACTCCAGCCTGGGCGACAGAGCGAGACTCCATCTCAAAAAAACAAAAAATAAATAAATAAAAATTAGCCGGGCGTGGTGGCGGGCGCCTGTAGTCCCAGCTACTCAGGAGGCTGAGGCAGGAGAATGGCGTGAACTCAGGAGGTGGAGCTTGCAGTGAGCCAAGTTCACGCCACTGCACTCCAGCCTGGGCGACAGAGCAAGACTCCGTCTCAAAAAAAAAACAAAAATTAAAGAAAAAGACAGAAACAGACAAAGAAGACAAGGAGAGAAAAAAAGAGAGAGATAATAGGCAATGAAGGTCTCATGAGACAGCCTGAGCTTCTCTAGGACATATGTTCTTGTACTAACTGATTTCCTCAGACAATCAGGACCCAGTAGCTCAAGCCACAGCCCATTTCTGCATATTTCTAAGGTTCCTGATTGTACAAGGCTGTGGGTATCATAAAATATTTCCAGCAGCACTTCATTCCCAGGTAGAACGCCACTGCCAGACATTCCTACATGAGCTTTGACTGCAGTCTCAGATCCCCCTTCATAGCTCCCCATGCCGCTGTTTCCATAGCCCTGCTGCGGTGGAAGCCTATATACAGGGAGCAGGACAGGAAGGAGAAACCTCAACACCTGCAGGGTCTATCCGCTTCACTCTCAAAGTGAAGGGCACATCAACATTGCAACAATTAACAAACAGAAATCTTGTAAAATGTCATACAGTAGGATCCTAACATCTGAGATGCAACAAAAATAAAACTCAATGCATATGCAGCTTCCAGCATCCCTCTTTTCCCGTGGATACTTCATCTTTTTCAAAACTTGATTATAGCTCTTCATATTCAATAGAAAATAGGAGGCCGGGCGCAGTGGCTCAAGCCTGTAATCCCAGCACTTTGGGAGGCCGAGACGGTGGATCACGAGGTCAGGAGATCAAGACCATCCTGGCTAACACGGTGAAACCCCGTCTCCACTAAAAAATACAAAAAACTAGCCGGGCGAGGTGGCGGGCGCCTGTCGTCCCAGCTACTCGGGAGGCTGAGGCAGGAGAATGGCGTAAACCCTGGAGGCGGAGCTTGCAGTGAGCTGAGATCCGGCCACTGCACTCCAGCCTGGGCGACCAAGCGAGACTCTGTCTCAAAAAAAAAAAAGAAAAGAAAATAGGAGAGGCCAGGCACAACGGCTCACACCTGTAATCCCAGCACTTTGAGAGGCCAAGGCAGGCAGATTACTTGAACCCAGGAGTTCAAGATCAGACTGGGTAACATGGCAAAACCCCGTCGCTACAAAAAACACAAAACTCAGCCACGCATTGTGGCACGCCCCTGTAGTCCCAGCTACTCAGGGGGCTAAAATGGATGATCCCTTGAGCCTGGGAGGTTGAGGCCACAGTGAGCCATGATCATGCCACTGCATTTCCCGCTTGAGCAACAGAGTGAGACTCTGTCTCAAAAGAATAAAAAATAAAAAAAAAAGGAGAGAAAAGAAAAAAGAGAGAAAGAAAATAGGAAAAAAAACACTTGAGCTCTCCAGCCCTCAAATCAGTACTTTTGCCACTGGAGTACACGCTTTTCCCCTCTATAAATATATTGGCTTAGATGTGCCACAGTTTGAGAGTAGAGTTGCTTGCTGAAAGATGTAGAATAAAATTACAATGTAATAATATGGGAGTGTAAATATACATACAGGTAACTACCCAAATATTTGTGAAGCATTTTAACAGTTTGCAAAACAACCTATAAGACTGGATCAGTACCATTATTCAAATGAGGAAACAAGTTTAAAGAAATCATAGGTCACATAGCTTGTGGTAAGGACAGCATGCAAATAGTGCCCGCCACACTCCAACTGGGATGCTTTTTTCCATTAGATCAAAGAGTTAATTTTTTTTAAACTATCTGTACTGTTTAGAAGCATTCTAGCACTACCCAGCTATAAAAAGGGCCACTGTTACAACCTCTGAACACTCACTGATACGGTTTGGCTCTGTGTCCCGACCCAAATTTCATCTTGTAGCTCCCATAATTCCCATGTGTTATGGGAGGGACCCACTGGGAGACAACTGAATCATGGGAGTGGGTCTTCCCCGTGCTGTTCTCATGATAGTGAATAAGTCTCAGAAGATCTGATGGTTTTAAAAACAGGAGTTCCCTTGCACAAGCTCTCTTTTTGCCTGCTGCCATCCATGTAAGATGTGACTTGCTCCTCCTTGACCTACGCCATGACTGTGAGGCTTTCCCAGCCACGTGGAACTCAAAGTCCATTAAACCTCTTTCTTTTGTAAATTGCCCAGTCTCAGGTATGTGTTTATCAGCAGCGTGCAAACGGACTAATACACTCACAGACTCTAGGGGTGTGACCACCTCAGAATCTACCGGCCCCTCTTAGAACTCATGTCATTGCATCACACCATGTTTCCAGTTCCACCACATGACTGCCTTGCCAAAGCGATTACACTGTTTTACAGGATTAAGGGGGGAAAAAGGCTTTCTAGAAGAAAACACACTAAACATTTTTAAATGAGTTGATCAAATTTTAACAAGCCATGAAGGACTTAGATTTTGCATGTTCAACAGATTGGTTGTCATAGAAATTTTCTCATCTGGAAAATTATTTTATAAACTGAAGAGTATCCTGACCCAAAGTTTAGTCAATGGTAGAAACACAGGAAGAGATAGGAAGTTTCTAGGATGAGACTGGCAGGCCTCAGGCTCAGTGTCACTACAGGTATTTGGAGACTGGATGGCTGATGCTCACCCTGCCCTATGCACAGAAGAACTGGTCTTGGGGGCTCTATCTGCAACCTGCCTATGAGACTTCCCAGGCCCAGGGGGCACTCCATTCCACCCCGCCCATTCTCCACCCACTGTAGCTGGTCTCTTTCCTCTGACCGCATCAACCTCTCTATTTGGAGGCATTTCAAGGAATCTGATTTCACAGAAATATAGTCAGTTCACCAAATGATCACAGGACCTTTTTGGGACTTCAGGATGGGCAACTGGCCAACCATAGAGCTTTCTTTTTTTGAACTTTGTGGCTTTGCTTTTTCTTAGAAGTATTGGTTTTCCTCAAAGGTGACTTTCTGAGTATTTAATGGTGTGAAATGGCAGCTACATGTGGTTTCCTTTTGTGCATTTGCCAGATAATCAAAAAATCATGAGGCAATTGCAGGGAAAGGGTATAAGAAACTGACAAGTGCCCAATCTAAAAGTTTAAGGGCTATTGCATGTGCTTGTCTGGGGTTAAGTATACTGACATCTAAAATTACTCTGCATATTAATATATTTAAAAACTAAAATTGCCTAAATATATTCTTGAATCAGAAATGATGCTACGTCCTTCACAATACTTCTATGAGGCTATCATCATTATCTCCTTTTTATACATATGAGAACACCAACTCTCAAAGAAGTAGAGAAATTACTCCAGGTTATACTGCAGAAGGAGGCAAAACCGAGGTTTGAACTCAGGAATACTAAATTCTATCTCCTGAACCAGGTAAACACCTAAGGAAGGCTCCTATATCTTCTCTCTCAAGTTCATGCATATTCAGCCCACATCAGGTTAATGTGCATGTTTAATCCACTGTTTTGGGAAAATGGATCAGTTGCCTTTCACAGAGATCATGTTCCTTATTTCTCTGTCTTCTCACCACAGCTCCCTATAGAAAGCTTTTTACATAATGAGCCCTCAAGAAGTATTGTTGACCAATGAAACCAATCTAAAAGTGTTTTTTCTAAATCACCATATAAAATTTACAGCTAATACATTCCCAGTGCCTTCTCATTATACATTGTTTATTAAAATGGCTTTTTGTTGTTGTTGTTGTTGTTTTGTTTTGTTTTGTTTTTTTTGAGACAAAGCCTTGCTCTGTTGCCCAGGCTGGAGTGCAGTGGCATGATCTTGGCTCACTGCAACCTCCACCTCCCGAGTTCAAGCGATTCTCCTGCCTCAGCCTCCCAAATAGCTGGGATTACAGGCACCCGCCACCATGCCAAGCTTTTTTCTGTCTTGTCTTTTTCTTTTTTTTCTCTGTATTTTTAGAAGAGACAAGGTTTCACCATGTTGGCCAGGCTATTCTCAAACTGCCGATCTCAAATGATCCACCCACCTCGGCCTCCCAAAGTGCTAGGATTACAGGTATGAGCCACCATACCCAGCCTAAAATGTACTTTTCAATGCTTTGTTAGTAATATGGGAATCCAGATAATATAGGATTTAAGGAATTAAGATCCAACAGATCATGGGTTCAAGTTTCTGCTCCATCTCTCTTAGCAGTTGTATGACCTTGAACACACACCATAAGCATCCCTAAGCACTAGTTCTCTCGTCTGTGAAATGAGAATTATCACAATTCCCACTTTAGAGTTTCTGTGAAGATTAAATTAGACAACACATGCCAAATGTTAACATAAAGTACATACTAAGTAAATGTTAGGTGATGACAATGATAAACACAAAAATGCCAGCAATTACTGCACATTTATGATATGCCAGGTACTATGCCGTGCCTTTACAGGCATGTCTCATTTAATCCTTATAGCAATCCTGTAAAAAAGTCTTAACAAAACAGTCTGACCTCATCAGTAGCCACCCAAGGAAATCTAAGGTCAACACCCAAGTCAACCACTCTTCATGCTGGGCGTGGCCAAATATAATTACCATATTATACTAACAACCATAATCTAACTAAAAGGAAGGGGTTATTTTTGAGATATGGATGGCCTCTTCCCTCTGGACCTAATTAGCCCATGGAATCTAATTAAACAAGGAAAAGCAGAGAAAGTACTACTTTGTGGAACTGGCAGCTTACATGGGGTAAGATGGAAGGCTAAGCAAACAAGCTTTGTTTATTCTCCCTAAGAATTAAGTCTTGGCCTCTCCTAAACTCCCGGGTACCTTGTACCTCTAGTTGAGCATTAATTGCTGCATATTTACATATTGAAAACTTATTCCGAGGTGACAAGAGTAATGTGATTGTAACTGTCAAATGATCCCTCCTTTTCACAATTTATACACCTTTACTTTCCCCCCAAAATGACAGAATCCCAAACAGTCTTCACAGTGGAGCTGCTCAGTCAAGTCCTCTTTAATTTGTTTGCTTCTTTGCTTTAGAAAACATATGTTGATGAAAAGGGAGGGAAAAGGCCACCTCGGTCAACCAAGCAATGGAAGTTGAGTCCCAAAGGCATTTTATCAAGACCAGGACTAGTGTTTCAATTCTCCTTTTATGAATGAAAAGAAAAGTATGATCTCAGAGTTATACTGACCAATGAAAACAAGTATTCTGAGACAATAATCTCAAGTAAATTAAGCGTGTTGGGGCTTTGCATCACTCAAAATTTAGTCCGGAAAGTGAAAACCTATCTAGTTATTTTAATCAAAGTACTATAATAAAGCGATTGTTTATGCAGGGATGGAAGGGTCAAGAAGCCAAAGAGAAGTCTGCTGGGGCACTCTGAAAATTAGCAACAGCAGGTCAGAGGGAAAGAGAAGGAAGGTAGGGTCACCAGAGCCTGAAGCCAGAGCTGTCTGATGGGGGCCAGACCATGGTGGAGTTGACCAGCAGAACTGGGACCACGGAGGCAGGGTCTACTGAGAAAGAGCTGAGACCATGAAGAAGGCATATCTGAGGTGGAGAGAGAAAGGAGGAAAACCATAGTCTCTTCCCTCCTCAGGTCTTCTGCTAGCACCTCACTGTCTTAATCTGTTCAGGTTCCTGTAAGAAAAATAACATAGCCTAGGTGGCTTAAACACAGGATATAGGAGGCTAGGAAGTCCACTGGCAGATCTGATGTCTGAGGAGGACCCTCTTCCTGGCTTGTAGACAGCTGCCTTCTTCCTGTATCTTCACATGGCTGAGAGACAGATCATCTTTCTCATATCTCTTTCTGTAAGGGTACTGTTTGCCCTCATGACCTAATTACCTCCCCAAAGCCCTACCTCCAAATACCATCACATTGGACTTCAGCATATGAATTTTGAGGGGACATAAACATTCAGTCCATAACACTCTCCTTAGTCAAATATACTAAAAGCAATTGGTAGGGGAACCCGGGAAATGTAGTTCCCTGCAATACAGAGAAGAGCAGAGGAAGGACAGTAGGGAATGGGCCTGAATGCAAATAGGCAAATGACTGGCAAGGGCTTCCTGCCTGCCCCATTGGAAGAGCCCAGAAATGCAGAATCTACCAGTTTGCTTGGTAGGTCACTGTCATCCAATATGCTACTTAAAGAATTAAAAAGTGTTTAACCTGCTAGATTTAATGTGTGGATTTCCAAGTTGTATTCACTTTGTGGTTCTTAGTTCTAACAAAAATCAAGGATACCTAGTAAATCTTTATGCTTCAAGACTGGTCACCTCACGCCTCCTCTAGCCAGGTACTGTTCCACCCACCCCTCACCCCAGCCCAGCTCTGCTGCACTATGCCCACAGTTTATCCACCCTTACTTCTCCCAGAACTGATTCAGAACCCCTCCAGCACTAGGGCCACGTGTTGCTCAACTTAGACTACTTGATATTCATCACTGTTAAGTGTGTGGGGTCACTCAGTAGACATTTGTTGAATAAATAAATGAACGTAAGTAACTGCAGGAGACAAGCATGCTTCTTCTATCACTACAAATGGTCTGTGTTTTTTAAGCCTACTTGTTATGGACTGAATGTTTGTGCTCTCCCAAAATTAATATGTTGACACCTAATCCCCAATGTGATGGTACTTGGAGGTGGGACCTTTGGAAGGCATTTAGGTCGTGAGGGTGGAGCCCCCATGACTGTGTTTGGTGCACTTACAAGCAGAGGCCAAAGAGCTAGCTTGCTCTTTCCGCCATGTGAGGATACAGATACAGCAAGATGGCAGTACACAACACAGAAGAGGGTCCTCACTAGAATCTGATCATGCTGGAACCCTGGTCTCAGACCTTCAGCCTCCAGAATTGTAAGAAATACATTTTTATTTTTTATAAGCCATTCAGTCTATGGTACTTTCTCACCACAGCCCAAATAAGACAGCATTCAAAAAAGTAAACTCTCGGCCGGGCATGGTGGCTCACGCCTATAATCCCAGCACTTTGCGGGGCCAAGGCGGGTGGATCACCTGAGATCAGGAGTTCAAGACCAGCCTGACCAACGTGGTGAAACCCTGTCTCTACTAAAAATACAAAAATTAGTTGGGCATTGTGGTGGGTGCCTGTAATCCCAGCTACTTGAGAGGCTGAGGCAGAAGAATCATTTGAACCCAGGAAGCGGAGGGTGCAGTGAGCCGAGATTGCACCATTGCATTCCAGCCTGGGTGGCAAGAGCTAAACTCCATCTCAAAAGAAAAAAGGAAAGAAAAGAAAGAAAACTTTCATCCTTATTAATAAAAGTTCCATGTTAGAAAGTGTTGCTGTGAAAAATTAAATGCTAGGATAGCCAAATTAAGCTGGTTTATTACAGGACTTCTTAGAGCTTTCAATAAGTTAATGTGCATTTTAAGTTTCCAAGAGAAGAAAGGAGCAGGAAGCATTTCTCAAACGTGTTTATATTTGATCACAGAAGGCATTTTGCATCTGACAACACATTGTGACTGACCCAACAAACAGCCATTCCCTAGCCCCTTCCCTTTCTTTTCTTTTTAACAGAAGTCTGACTTTGTTTCAGTAGTGGCATTGCCAGCCCCAGAGGATACATCATGATGTGTTTGATGGCGATCCTGGCAATCCTTTCCCTTTGCTGAGTACTCACTTTCCTGGTGTCCCTTCCAGCTAAGGAGGCCCACACCATGTGACCCAGTGCTATCCAGGAGGCCACAAGGGAAGTCAGATTGGAGGATCTGGGCAGTTTTCCCCCCGATGAAAGGATCTTTGAACTTTTCTAGCTGCACCCTTTCTTAATGCTTGCAATGCTGTCACAGGGTGATGCCAAATAGAGTTGTGACTCTGGTGGTTTCAAAACACAGGCAGGTGGGACCTATGTACTGCTCTCTTTATCTGGCAGGCTTGTGACTGCTTCAATAATAGAGCCAGGCAGAAGTGAGGAGCTGTGTAACTTCTGTAGCTGGAACACTTGCCTTGCATCCCTGAGCTTCTATTTAACAAGTTCAATAAGCCCTAAGTGGGCCAGCTACGAGAAGCCCAAGCCACAGAGAGAAGGCAAGTGTAGGTGCTCTGATTGACAGTCTCTGCTGAGCTTTTCCCTTGAGCCACCCCAGTAAAGGCACCAGACAGTAAAATTTAAAAAGCCTCTACAAGATTCTAGCCTGCAGTTGTTCAAGTCTTCCCAATAAAGGCCCCAGAAATTGTAGAGCAGAGATAATCCACACCCACTTTGCCCTGTTTGAATTCCTAATCCACAGAATCTGTCAGCAAAACAAAACAGTTGTTTTATACCACTAAATATTGGGGCTATGTTGTGATATAACAATAGATAATCAGAACAGACTCTCTCTCTCACAATCCTAAGAGAAAAGCCAAGAGGATCACAGCGATGCTGACCTAGAACCCCAAGCCGACCTCTAAACGGCACCATCCCTAACTCCGAACTTCTTCATGTGCAAAATAATTATGTATCTTTATTGCTTAAGCCACCGTTAGCCAAAAGCTTCCCAAATGATAGGCTACACTGCTGCTCAGGATCACAGATTCAGGTCAAAGCTCTCATCCTTTTTCCCCTAGCCTCCATCAGCCGACTTGCCTGTCTTTCCACTTCAGGTCTTTCTCACCCTCCACAAACTGCCATCAGAGTGAATTTTCTAAAACACACTCTGAGCCCATCCCTTCCTTGTTTAAATCCTCAGAGGTTCCCCATCACTTTGCAGTGGTGCATAGCTGCAGTAGGCGACAGAATTATCCAGAAGAACTTCCTAAAAATCCGAAAGTCTGAGCCATTCCAGTCCCTAAGAATCAGGTATGTGTGTGTCAAAAAACTCCCCAGGTGATTCTGATGACAAGTCTAGTTAAGAACCAGGGAAATCTTCCCTCACCTTCCTCTCTCCAGGCAGAAATTAATGCTTCCTCTTCTGTGCTCCCATGGTAACTTACTGACACTTTTCTTACCATATAACAACGTTTTAAAAATTTCTATCACCCTTACCAGATAAGGAAACACCAGAGGGCGAGAATCCTGTCACACAGAACATTGGATCCCCAGCACCTAACACGCTGTCTTGATGACAGTAAGCGCTCAAAAAGTTTGATGAATAAACGAATATACAACAATAAACCCCTAATGTTTCTGTCTCCAAAGGCAGGTCTGTTTCCTCTGAACATGACTCTCTGCCAACTGAGCAAACAGACCAAGAAAAATATAGACAACTGCAAATTAGACAAAAATGTGGGGTTTATCATTTACTCTGGCTTGATCAGTCAAAGTGGCCTGAAAACCCAAGGGCCAATCTTTTTCTCCAACGATCAAGAAGCTAGAGAAGATACAATGGAATCTGACAGAGAAAACCACATTCTGAAAACCCTGGTCCTGTGACTTCATGTGCACCATGCAAATGACTCTATGACCAAGCTGTGATTCATGCTCTCAGCAAATAACCAAGGGTGACCTGCTGGAACCAGGCCAAAAAGTAAGTCTTATCAAGAGTGCTCTCCCAAGAAAGCGACTTAACCATATAACCTGCAGGGTGTAGTGGGCACGCTCACCAGTCACATAGAGGTCGACAATCTCTCATTTCCCCAAACTTCTATTCTCTGAAACATAATTTATCCCAATGTCAAGAGTAGGTCTACACCACATTCTATAAAATAAACTTTGTGGTCTGCTTATTCACAAGTACATTGGGGGACAGAAGGATGATGAGAACTAAAATTTACTGAACATATCTACTAGATGTCAGGCACTGTGCTAGGTGCACCCATACCCTTTCTCATTTTATAGCCATAAAAACCAACAGGTAATATTCTCTTTTTAGAGAAAACTGGGCTTTAGAGTAATTAACTTTTCCAAAATTATACCACTGGTAATGGGCAGAGCTGAGATGCAGACCACGATAGGTGGGGCCAGAGCCTACTTAATCCACTCCCTCTTACTTCTCCCCCAGGGGCTTATCCTCTCTGTGCTCTATCAGATCCAAGAAAAGAGGAAAGTAACGCTGCTGAACCCCATGCTAAGTACTTTGTGAGCATTAGCTCCTTTAATCTCCACCAAATCTATGACATGAATATTTTTCTCCCCATTTTACAGATAAACCCACCGATACTTAGAACAGTTAGGAAATGTGACCAAGATCACACAGTTAGCGGCAGATACGGAATTTAATTCAAAGATCACGTTCTTTCCACCTCCCCATGCTGTCCCTCTTCTCCACCCTAAATAAGTTTCATGGGGTTTTCCCCTAAATGACAGACACACATATAACAAAGAGAAAGCAATAAGCAATGAAGCAGCCCTGAAGGTCTTGTTAAATCTTCAAAGGCCTCTTCAGAAGTAGCTATCACCCATCCAGTGCTTTTCTGTCTGACAATCCTTCCCAGACGTGCGCTCTCATATGATCCTCATGGCATCCTGGAAAGGTAAGTACCAACACTCCCAATTTCCAGAGCAGGACATTAAAGCTCAGAGAGGTTAAGCAACCTGACCAAGGTTACACTGCTATGAAATGCTTGAAAAGTGGACTCAAACCATGTTTTAGAGGCCAAAGCCCACCATCTTCACACCTAACAAAGAAGGTCCCCTCGGGGACCCTCTGGCTCTGAAGAAAAAGGAGAACACAGTTATTGGAAAAGATTCCTTATCTTAGGAAAGAAGTTCTTTAATGTATCTGGTTCTCCAAGGTAGACTGAAACAAGCTAGAAAGACTTCAAACATCTTCTTAAGTCCACCCCAACCACGGAGTGAAAGGATATTGTCCTTCCACGATCCACAACTGGAACACATTGAAACACATTGAAACAACACAAAGCCTAAGTGTTGTTTGATCTCACTATGACTCTGGTGGACCCGCCTGTGAGGAGGGTGGGGATCTGTGGAGAGCTTACAGCCAACTTCCCAATCAGGCCAGCACACACTCAAGTTTGTTCTTAATTCCTGTTTATTGCTCTAACACATAAATGGGCACGAACCGTCAAGCCCCACTCCATTCCTTTCAGAAAAAAACTGGAGGGCTACTTTTCCACATCCACAGTCTAGAGGATGGGAAGCATCATATTCTCTCTGCAAAAAGAGCACGACACCTCTTGTTTTCTTTCCAGGGAAATTAAACACCTAAGAAACCATAGTATGGTGGCAGAAACTTCAACAATAGTGAGCTTTTTGTTTTTGTTTTTTGAAGTATGATTCATTAAGCACACATATGCCAGATGCTATGCTGTGTTACAAGCATTATTCCTCTTGGTTTTTTTGTTGTTGTTGTTTGTTTGCTTTTGAGACAGTCTAGCTCTGTCACCCAGGCTGGAGTGCAGTGGTGCAATCTCGGCTCACTACAACCTCCGCCTCCTAGGTTCAAGCGATTCTCCTGACTCAGCCTCCTGAGTAGCTGGGATTACAGGCGCCTGCCACCGCGCCTAGCTAATATTTGTATTTTTAGAAGAGACGGGGTTTCACTGTGTTGGCCAGGCTGGTCTCAAACTCTTGACCTCGTGATCTGCCTGCCTCAGCCTCCCAAAGTGCTGGGATTACAAGTGTGAGCCACCACACCTGGCCTGTCCCTCTTAATCCTTATAAAACTCTATGGAGATTTTTGTTGTTTATTGTTTTTTTCTTTTCTTACCTAAACACAAATTTTTTTTTTTTTTGGAGATGGAGTCTCGCTCTGTCGCCTAGGCTTGAGTGCAGTGGCCGGATCTCAGCTCACTGCAAGCTCCGCCTCCCGGGTTTATGCCATTCTCCTGCCTCAGCCTCCCGAGTAGCTGGGACTACAGGCGCCTGCCACCTCGCCCGGCTAGTTTTTTGTATTTTTTAGTAGAGACGGGGTTTCACCGCGTTAGCCAGGATGGTCTCGATCTCCTGACCTCGTGATCCACCCGTCTCGGCCTCCCAAAGTGCAGGGATTACAGGCTTGAGCCACCGCGCCCGGGCTTTTTTTTTTTTTTTTTTTTTTTAGGGGACAAGGTCTCACTCTGTCACCCAGGCTAGAGTGCAGTGGCATGATCATAGCTCACTGCAGCCTCGAACTCCTGGGCTCAAGTGATCCTACCTAGAGGAAATTACATTATCAATGCTAATTACAGGTAAGGAAGCCCAGATACAGATTGTTAAGGAATGTTCATGAAATCAACAGCTTCTCAGAAGCAGGGCTGAGATCTGGGCCCAAGTTTACCCAGCCCCAAAGCCAATGTTTTCATCCACTTGCCTCTACAAGCTCTCCTCCACCACCTACCTATCATAGCACCATCCCATCAAGGACCTTTAAGATCAGAATACATGGATCTGTAGACATGAACCCATTTTTGCCCCTGTTGAACTTTTACAAAACTGGTAGTTTTGGTTTCTCAGTTACCACTAGAATTAAGTCAGAGGGACCACAATTTTTTTTTTTTAGACAGTCTCACTCTGTCGCCCAGGCTACAGTGCAGTGATGCGATCTCGGCTCACTGCAAACTCTGCCTCCCGGGTTCAAGTGATTCTCTTGCCTCAGCCTCCCGAGTAGCTGGGATTACAGGTGCACCTGGCTAATTTTTGTATTTTTAGTAGGGTTTCGCCATGTTGGCCAGGTTGGTCTCAAACTCCTGACCTCAAGTGATCCACCTGCCTCGGCCTCCCAAAGTGCTGGGTGTAGGCGTGAGTCACCATGCCCAGCCCCAAAATTTTCAAAACTACACATCTGATGTATCTGAATCACAAGCCTAAAGATGCAATGTTTTATACTCATGGTTGTGATCCTATGGTTGATTCTGTAATTGTTATGTACTTAAAGCAAGAAAGGATATCATTAAAATGTTGTCATACGGCATAAGACTTTAAAAGCATCTCTTCAATTATATATAATTGACCCTCTGCTGACTTTCTTAACAAGATTTTTAAAAATCCAGATTCAAGTAAATATTGAAAAGAATGTCATTTTAATTTCTTTGCCTGGCCATCCCACCCTAACAAAAGACTGTGACCTTCCTCTGCTACCCTGAAAAATCTAAGGTTTTTTATTCTTACTAAGGAAGTAGTGTTTCCTTATGTTAGAAAAAAATACAGGAAGATTACCTACCTCAGAAAAGAACTCGTCCATAAAAGCCGTGTTGTCGATAGCAATCTCGACCTCATCAGTATCATCATCCTGTGTCAACTGCTTCTGCAAAAGGCAAAACAGAGCAGAGTGAGACTAAAAACACAATAAATGGCTAACATTATTGAATGCTCATGAAGCACCAGGAGCTATATTAACCATCTTACACATAATTTCCTTTAAAACTCATAACAGCTCTATGATGTATCAAACTCTGGTGTCTCAACATCTGAAATTAAATCCTAGCTCTACCAATTGCTGTTTTGTTTTTGTTTTTGTTTTTTCAGGGGGTGAGGGGGAGAAAGGGAGGAACTGGCAAGTTACCTATCTTGCTGTGTCTACGTTTCCTTATCTGTTAAATGCTGATAACAACACTACCTGCTTCATAGGCTTGTGTAAGGAATAAAACAGATAATGAATATAAGACGCTTTTGCATGGTGCCTGGTATACTGTAAGTTCAACACATGTTAGGTCTTGTTGCTGTTGGTGGTGGTGGTAGTTACTGTAACTCACTACAGTTGAGGAACCTAAAACTTAGGGAGGTTAGGTAACTTGGCAAAAACCACACAGCTAAAACATGGCAACAGGTAGAGTCGAACTCATCTTTTGGATCTGAACCCCAGGGTTGCTAAACCCTTCTCCACACTGTTCAAACAGGTTCCAGACACAATTCCTACAAAGCATAAACTTTCAATCTTCACGTTAGGAGTAAAGATTTTCCTGTTTTCAGAAACCACCTATCACAAAGGAAACAATGCTATGTCACTCCCTGTCAGAAGCTCCTGTTTATAAGAAAGAGGAAGCTCTCCCCCGGCCTCCAGCCACCTCTGGGGACCTAAGCTTTCTCAATCTCATTCAACTTCCTTTGTAAAAATTCACAAAATGGTAATCTAAAGGAAGTGATTCCATTCCCACCCAGCATAAGGGCCTGAGCTGTTTCTACATTCCTCTCCAGTGTTCTTCCCAGACAGCTGCTGCACAGCACATTAATCTCTGATTTCTAAGCACAGAGAACTGACTGTTGTGAAAGGTGGAGGTGAGGCAGGAGATGAATCCCCCATACCTGCTTCTTCACAACTTTCAGCAGCCTCTGACCCTCTAAGTCCAAGATATATCACTCTCAAGCACTCAGAACTCCATGGGCAATCAATGCTACCTGGAGCCTCTTTCCTTCACCCACTACCATCCCCCTGAATCCACGGCAGAAGTTGTTACCGGGAAATCCTATGGTTATTTGGGATTCTCCAGCCATGTGGAGAGTCTCTTGATCGGCTCCCCCAGCATCTCATTCTCTGGCTGGTCTGCAACAATTAGCATTCCCAGCTTAATAGCCACATTCAAGGGAGTTGAATTTGAGGGCACTGCTACCACCTCCCCGATCATCTTCCCAAAATTCAGAACTGACCACGTGCCTCTGCTACGTAACATCATCCAATGACAGCTCAACTCCTAGAATTTGAAGTCCCAGTGCCTAACAGAGCACATGGGGCCCTTTAAGATAAAGCTCCACTCATACTTCTCCTTCTATGATGCACACTCTAGACAAAGCAAGCTACTCGGACACACCATTTCCTGGACACACCATTCTTTTAGATCACTCTATCACACGAGGTGTCCTCCTGAAAGGCATTGGTCCAACTGACCAAAATTTCCCTAGCCCTTAAAATTCAGCTCAGACAACCTCTCTATGCCTGACCTGGGCATGGCTCCCGCATGCAAAAGTTAAAACCTCCCTAAGCTCCCACAGCACTTTGCACAAACTTTCGACAGCAACCATCACAGCCCTTTACTCACCCCTTTACTCACCTGTCTTTCCACACCAACTACAAACTCCTGGAGATTCTGTTACAGTAGATACTTTGGGGTTTTCCGTGTGGGCGGGGGAGGGGCAAGTTTATGGAGGAGGACTCACTCTGCTGCCCAGGCTGGAATGCAGTGGCGCAATTACAGCTCACCCCACCTTCAACCTCCTGGGCCCAAGTGATCCTCCTGCCTCAGCCTCCCAAATAGCTAGGACTGCAGGCATGCACCACCAGGCCCGGCTAAATTTTTTAATTTTTTTGTAGGGACGGGGGTCTCACTAAATTCCCCAAGCTGGTCTCAAAATCCTGGTCTCAAGTAATCCACCCGCCTCAGCTTCCCAAAGTGCTGGGATTATAGCTGTGAGCCACTGCACCCAGCCAGAGTGGATACTTATATGTGTGTCTGTGTCTGCTCGAAACACCTTCGTCTGTGGAGCAACCCCTCACGCCCTCCACATGATTTGGGGGAGGCGATCAACCATGACCCAAGTTCCCTGAGGAATCTGAATTGTGACAGGAGTCTGAAGTGAATGGGCCCGAGTCAGTTGATGGCTGCCCCCAGAGATGTCAGTGAAATTCCCAGAGCTGCCCTTGTTCCCATGCTTCCCACAACATCCCTTGGCTTTGGGCAGGTTCTACAGAACTTCCCTAGTCTTCTTTCAATGAGTTCAACAGTATCCTCCTAACATGTCTTTTTAAGTTCATTTAGCCAGACTTGGGTTTTGTCACTTGCAATTAAAACTGAGCACTGTACTTGTCATTAATTCATTTATTCCACATTTCCTGAGTGCTCACCCTGCACCAGGCATATAATAGAAATTTAACCAATTTTAGCTGAATAAATAACTAGCTTCCACAGAGACTGGCAGCCAGGATTCACCATCAGTTTCTAAAGTTTGAGACAAAATGTTCCCTTCATCAAGTATCACCAACTCTCAGGCCTCTCAGCAACCTCTAGAGAGTTCCAGCTCCCACGAAGTTCAATGTAACCCAGTCTTCCTCTAGGAGAGTGAGTTAATAAGCTTTTTGGGGAGTATCCTTTCTTCAGAATCATCTAGAGAATGACTGAGGGGACAGACCTCAAGTATACCCATACACACACTCCCCACACACACACACCCTATACATACACACACTCCATGCATACACCCACCCACCCACACTCCACATACACACACCCTACACATGAACACACACCCTACACACATACACTCCACACATATACTCACCCACATACACTCCACATACACACACCCTATACACATACATTCCAAACATACACCCATACCCCTTCATATACCCTTCATACACACACAGTACACACACACACCCCTTACACACATACCCTATACACACATGCTACACACATACACTCCACACATACACCCACACCCATTCCATACAACACACCCTACACACACTCCACACATACACCCACACCCATTCCACATACACACCCTACACACACTCCACACACACACCCACACCCATTCCACATATACACACACCCTACACACACACACTCCACACATACACCCACACCCACACTCACACACTCATAACCCTCCCTCACACATCTACAAGCTCCCACACACACACCCACACCTGCAACCCACACTCCAACACATCCCCTCCACACGTACACCCACACACCCTCCCCCCACACACGCAAACACACACACACATACACATGTATACCCTACAAGACATCAATTCAGTCTTCAAACACATGTGTTAAGGAAATAGGAAGAGGCTACCATCATGGGATGGATTAAAGGAAGTTTCCAGAAGCTCGGAACAACTGTGACCTGGAGCACAAGAGGTAGACACCAATCACTCCATCATGACGTAAGTTCTCAAGACCCCCTAGTGTCCGTACAGGGATTCCCCACATCCACAATGGCTACTTCTTGGCTTTGAGCAGATCTAGCCAGGCAGCCTGGTGGCCTTCAGTGAGAATCTGTGAAAACGGGCAAAGGGAGACCTAGGTCCAAAACCTGCTGTTACCAATTACTGGCTGGGATGCCTCAGTCAAGTCCCGAACCTCTCAGAGTTTCTAACCTGTAAGTAGTAATACCCCCACAGACCTTATGACCTTTATGAGGGCCGAAAGAGATCACACATGGAAAGCACAACACCAGGCATATATCAGCGCCTAACCCCACTGCCCCGCTGAAAAGATGTGGGTGTACATGAGCAGAATCCCCTGTGAGTCATCACTGTCTGCATCCATCCTCATCCTCATCCTCCTCCTTCTCCTCCACAGGAAGTTCTCAAACTAAAGGCTAAGTCAGTAAGATCGGCTCCATGGCAACATAATGGCCAGCGCTCTATACCACAGTCCATCGCATGCTACTGACTGAACATTAAACAGATGGTTTAACCCCTCTGAACCTCAAAAATATGGAATCAACCTAAGTATCCGTCAATGGATGATTGGATAAAGAAATATGATTGATTGATTGATAGATAGATAGATAGATAGATAGATAGATAGATAGATAGAGGTAGACAGACAGACAGATAGATATGGCAGGGGAGTAGATGACAAGAAATTACTTAATGGATACAATGTATAATATTTGGATGATGGATACACTAAAAGCCCAGACCTCACTACTATGCAATATAGCCATGTAACAAAAGCACACTGCTACCTCCCCTTAAAGTTACACACATGTAACACACCTCTGAGCCTCAATCTCCTCATCTATATAATAGGAATAATAGAGTATTTTTAGACCTTGCTTGAGTAGCAGACCCTATACCACTGCAACAGCCTCCTGCTCATCCCCACCTCCATTATCTCTCCGGTCCAATCCCATTACATCCCTGTTTCCCAATACATGATGGTTCCCTATTAATTACTGTGCAAAAGTCCTCAGCCTGTCTGTCACAACCCTCTGGAAGCTGACCGTATTTATGCGTTTAGCTATATTCCCACTCTTCTCCCCCAGGCACCTTCTGTTCATCAATTTGATCTCCTCACTGTCTTCTGCACACATCCCATTGCTTCCTGCTCCTGGGCTTTCTTAATACCATGCCCTCTCATTCTTAACCACCACCAATAGTCATATTAGCACTATGTCCCCTATTCCCAACCACAACCAATATTCATATACTCCTCTGCTATCCAAATCCAACTCTCAAGGTCCAGCTCAGGTTCCATTTCTCCCAGCAAACTTGCCCCACTTCATGTTTAACAAATAGTTTTATGAGTTGCCATTTCAACTTCAAGCTCAATTTTAACCAACTTGAGGTCAGGGATATTATCTCATAAGTGCTACTAGTAGCTCCTGCACACCTGACACAGGGCGGGGCACATAGAAAGCTGAAGTTGGTATCAACTGCCTGAATCTGCCTGTCACATGCGATGTGACTGCATGCCTACCAGCACTGCCAAAACGTACTCTTTGGTTTTACTGCAACAGAGAGAATCCCTGCAAAATCCACCCCCCTTCCCTGCCTCCTCCTTCTATAAAAAATATATGCTACCTGCCAGGGATGCTGTGAGAATTCAATATAATATTTTAAAGTTCCCTATGGAATGTAGAGCACACAGTAAGAACTCAAGAAAGCAACCATATATAAGATCTAGCCAAGTCAACTTCTGTATAGCTCTGACCTGGATATGAGTATCTTTAGATACAGGACTTTCAGAGCTGAATGCAATGTTAAAGATTTTACCATCAAATCCCCTCATTTAGAAAAGGGAAAACGTTGAGGTTGCATTCTGGGCCCCTAAATTCTTTTTACTTTCTGTTCAGAGAGGAGGTCTGCACAGAAACCAGGGGCAAACCAAGGCCCAAGATGAAATAATGAGTTACTGACACAGAAAGGAATAGAACCCAGGTTTCTGGATTTCCGTTTTCCCATGCAGAGTTTTTCCCACTGTAGCATGCCACTTCCAAAAATACAAAATAACAACAACAAAGTTTGGTCCAGATCAGAAAATTCAAGGAAGAGGCCATCGTCGCATGTTATCTGGAGTCACATGAAACTGCAGCTACCAGCAGACTTCCCTACAGAGCAAGCTCAACCAATCCCAGGGCAAGGGCTCCTGCCCCTCTGACACACATGCGCTGTCTTGCAGATCTAGAGGCATCAGAATCCAAGGGCAAGGAAAGCACACAATGCTCTTATCTTCAGCCCACATGACTGAGCCAAGAAGAGAACTTCAGCATCTTTATCAAAGAATCAACGTTTGTGGTAATAGGAACATTACAGGAGCAGCAATATCAGCCACAATAAAAAACATACAAGTAAACCACAAGCCCAGCCATCCACTTCCTCCCCTCCCCAACCTCCAGATGCCTCTCGCCCCAGGAGATGAGAGATATCACCAATGACTTAGGCAACACAACTCCAACCTGGGATCTATTTCCCCCAACCCTACCCCTCAAGTGTGCCCACAAATCCAGAAAGGACAGCCAGAGCTATGACCTCCTCTCTGGACAGAAAGTAGAAAGAGTTCAGGGGCCCAGAATGCAACCTCAAGCACCTGAACTGCAATTCCTGTCTCTCAAGGCTGTGTCTTTGTCTCAACTGCCTCCTCTATCATTGTTAGTCTATCTGACCACAGGTTCCTCTCTTCGTTAGCTCATATAATTTATAAAAATATCTGCAACCCATAGAGCCCCTAGTAGGTGCTAGGTGGCCACAAGACACTAGCTGCTTTGTGTACACCATGTCAATGAATCCCATCTGCAGTATGTAGTTGAGAACGTGCAGGTCAGAGAAGGTATAAGTTATTCAAGGTCTCCCAGCTACTGATTTGCCGAAACAGGGCTCAAGCTTAAGTCATCTGTCCTAAGCCCTTCTTATCGCACTGCACGCTGCTCAGGGCAGCCTGTCACTGAGAGCAGCTGGGGCCCAGAAGCTAAGCAGCCCAACCCTGCAGAAAGCATCCTGGGCTGAGAGAGAGAAGCTGTGGCCCTTTGGGGACAACTACTGTTTCCATTAGGCCTTTCTCATCAATTAACGAGGGGCCTGGCTTTCCAGTGCAGATTTGTGGAAACCCAGGATACTTCACATGTGCCTCAGAAACCCCACTCAGGGTACTCAGGGAACTCAGGGAGTGGGGAGCCAATGGGGGGACATAGCCGTCCTGAGTCTCACCCCCTCTTCAATTTGCAGAGCTTTACTTTTATCTGCTTTATACACTGGGATTGAATAAAGATTTCATTTTAAGAAAGAGTCCTCCTGTCACCAAAGAAAGAAAAAAGTTGGAAAAATCACAGAAATAGATGAACAAGTGCTTTCTAAAAACAAAGAGTCTGTCCCTCCTTTCCACGTTAAAACACGTCTGCAACGTAAGTTTAAATCATCAGTGTCTCCTTAAGAATTTTTACAAATCACAGTCGCAAGGCAGAATGAGACAAAGGAAAAGGAAGTCATCCCAGATGAAGAGCACACTGTTCACCAGCTCTGATTCTCTTCCTGCCACAGGTGCCAGACCCCAGGGAGACAAAAGGGTCCCAGGACAAGGCAGAAAGCCCAAGAGCCCCCAGGAAAGTTTCTGGGTCAAAGAAGTAACAGAGGGGAAAGCGTATATATGGTCCTTAACTTCCCACAGTGGGGCATTAAAAGTTTGTGGGCCAGTGGGGCAGCACCCCTCCTGGCACAACCAAGCGAGTACAAATTCTTGCACCTTCTCTTCTCCAAATTTAAACAATTATATGCCCTGGAGACACAGATGCTTCTTTATAAATCCAGATTATCTCCCAATAAATTTAACTCAAAGAGACAATGACACACCTGGATTTTTTGTTGTTGTGTTTTTTTGTTTGTTTGTTTGCTTGAGACAGAGCCTTGTTCTATATCCCAGGGTGGAGTACAGTGGTGCAATCTCGGTTCACTGCAGCCTCTGCCTCCTGTGTTCAAGTGATTCTCCTGCCTCAGCCTCCCAAATAGCTGGGATTACAGGCGCACACCACCACACCCAGCTGATTTTTCTATTTTTAGTAGAGACGGGGTTTCATCATGTTGCTCAGGTTGGTCTTGGACTCCTGACCTCAGGTGATCCATCCGCCTCGGTCTCCCAAAGTGCTTGGATTACAGGCATGAGCCACCACACCCAGCCTGACACCTGGTTTTTCTTGTCCTTGCTACCCAGTTCTCCCAACTGCCTCCTTCCAGATAAGGGTCTGGGGACTCCTAAAGACAAACACCACCACTTACAAAGGTTACACAGACACACAGACACACAGACACACGCACACACTGCCCAACATCTGGTTTTCCAGTCCCTCTTCTTTCAAGAGCCAGAAATTCTGAGTGTAGGTTCTCAACAGGCACCCCATGCTCTCTGTTTCCTATGTAAAGAGTCAAATGACTCTTCTCCAGTGCCCAGTTCTCTCACTAAGCTGTGCTTTCTCTTCCAGTGAAATCTTCTCAGAGGGCACACTTCCCCTTTTCACTTAATTCCATCTTCCCCAACACACTCATCAGATGAAAAGAGGAAATCGACAGATAATGATATCCTAAGTGAGTCTCACACTTTTACTTTGAAGAAAGCTCTAGCTGAACAACTTGAGGAAAGAATTAGCCCTATTTGAAAGATGAAGACATTGCAGAATAAATCCTATCAGTGAGCCCAAGGCCAGTGAGCCAGTGGACGACTGGACAAGAGTCAAGGTCCCTGAGGACCCCACTCCACTCAGTGTGCCCTAACAATAATAATAATAATAATAATAATAATAATAGATAATGTGCGCGTGTGTTGTTGCAGGCACTTTTGTGGTTTCAAATATATTAATTCTCCCATTAACCCTATGAGAGACAAATATTACTTTCCCCATTTTCAGATGAGACAACTGCTTAACTAAATAATTCATCCAAAATGATTCGGCTAATAAATGACTTCATTAGGACTCCTCAAGTCTGTGGAAGCCCAGGGCTCCTGCTGTTCCCCACTACACGCACTTGAAGGCACCCTCCCTACTCAGGCTCAGTGAACACGCTCTCGCTCATTTCAGGGGATGCCACAACATCCATAAAACTAAGGTGGATTAACCTATATGCATGAGTGAAAAAGATACCAGTGTATATAATCCAACTCAGGCAGTCAGATGTATCTCTGTACCTCTACAGAGATATGGAGCTGAAAACCTGGCTCTACCATTTAATAGCTATATGGTCTTAAACAGGTTACTTAACCACTCTGTGCCTCAGTTTCTTCATTTGTGACACGACAAGAATAATCTGCTCATAGAATTGTTGCAAGGATTAAATCAGTACTACACGTGACATGTTTAGAGCCATGCTAGGCACGTATTAAATGCCCTAGATCATGCCATCTAAAGCAGAAAATTGGGCCTTGTTTTTGCTAAGAGTTTCTGTCAAAGATGCAGTTCTAATGCCAATTCTTAGACAGTGACACTAGATGTCTCAGGAGAGAATTTCATGTATTCATTGGCATTTACCTCATGTGCTTTAAATCTGTCATTTTTCTACTATATGCTTTTAAAGAAACAGAGCTCCCTCTCAATTCTTCTTCCACTACTTCTCCCAAATTTTGATATTTGCCACTCTTGTGATCACTCATTTCTTTTTCTTTTTCTCTTTTTTTTTTTTTTTTTTGAGACGGAGTTTCACTCTTGTTGCCCAGACTGGAGTGCAATGGCTCAATCTCGGCTCAACGCAACCTCTACCTCCCGGGTTCAAGTGATTCTCCTGCCTCAGCCTCCTGAGTAGCTGGGATTACAGGCATGCACCACCATGCCTGGCTAATTTTGTATTTTTAGTAGAGATGGGGTTTCTGCCATGTTGGCCAAGATGGTCTCGAGCTCCCAACCTCAGGTGATCCACCCGCCTCGGCCTCCTAAAGTGCTGGGATCACAGGCACGAGCCACCGCACTAGTGGAACAACGAGTGATCATTTGTTTCTAAATAGTTTGTCATTTCTACTTTGATTTATCTTTAGCCCAACAGTTATTTAGTAAGGCATTCTTACATTTCCAAAATGGATTCCCCTGGGGAGGACAATTATTGTATTAATTTCTAATTATATGACTGTTAGGAAATGGCCTATATGACTTTTAGTCTGTGAGATTTGGCATTTTCTTTGTGTCTTAATACATGGTATTTCTTAATCTCCTATGTGTGTTTCAAAAGAACTTGCATTCTGTTTGTCGGATACAAAAATCATTGAAGTCCAATCCTCACATGCCATCCTACCTGCTTTTGCTTCTCCAGACCTGAGGTGGGTCTAGAGAAGGATAAAAAGCCCCAAGAAAGTAAGAAGAGGGGGAAAAGGCCCTCTAGGTAGACGTTATGTATACTAACAAGGAATCTGTGGCTAGGAAGGTTAATTCATCCAGAATCACACAGTTAATAAGGAACACAGCCAAGATTAGAAACCTGGGTGGTCTAATCCAATGTTCACTCCTTCATTAACTCAGAGAGGCATCTCAGGGTCTCATCACCCATCAGCACAACCACAATGTTCCATGCAAAGTAACAGATTCATTTGTTCATTCATTCAGCCAGCAGTATTTATTGCACATCTAACATCTGCCAAGCAACAGTCCATGAGATACAATACCACATGACACGTAAGGACAGTGCTTAGCCCAAGGCATTATACACCCAAGAGAAGACGCAGTGCCCAACCTTGCCTGAATTCAAGGTCGAGCCTGGGGAAGATGGAGGCTTATTTGAGAATGTTGGCAGAAGTGACTCCTTGGATAAATTTTGAGGAATGAGTAGATTTACCCAAAGGAAACCTACAAGAAGGCCACTCAGGGTGAGAAGATCAGACCTTCTTCCTGCTTTCTCTCTCATCCCAGGAGCCATTCAAGGAGATTCAAAGAAAGCCTTCTTCTTCCTCCTGGAGATCTCAGGTGTCCTTTAGATCCTTCCTCCTCTACCCCACACTTCTTCCCTCTCTGACTTCCTCTCCCTTCCCCTGTCTCCTGTCCTGGCCTCTGGACACCACCACGGCATTCAGTTCTCAAGGACACAGGAGGAAGAAAGGAACTAATACTGTCTTACTCCATCCTCAGCCTTCTCCCCAACCCCTGCTTTCAGCCTCTGTCCCACAAGCTTCCTCCCCCTCATGGTCGTTCTAGAATACTTAAATAACAGTGACAACGCATAACCTTCATTGAACACTTAACATGCGCTGAGTGAGGATCCTTCTAAGATGTGTGCTTTCTATTGCCCATGATAGTTAACCCCTAGGCCAGTCTTCTGGGGATATTCCCCATCTTACAGCTGAGAAAACTAATGCGTAAAGACACCAAGTGACCTGCCCAAGATCCTGTGGACAGTGGGCACCTGAGCTAGGAGGGGTGCCTGGGCAGCCGGCTGCCGGGCCTTTGTCCTCAGCCATCTGGAGTGCTGCCTCTTAACGGCTGCTCCACTACCACCCCAGCTGTAGCAAGTAGCACCGGCCACAGGAAATGTGCTTCCAGAGTACTAGAAAACAGATGCTGGAGCCCTGCCGACAAGGTCACAAAAAAACAAGGAGAGACTAAGCAGTTGTCAGACGGGCCAGAGGAAGCTAAGGAGATGTGACAACCGAACGCAATGTGGTGTTCTGGACATCCTAGAACAGAAAGAGGACATTAGTGGAACAACTAGTGAAATCCAAATAAAGTCTGGAGTTGGGTGAATAGTAATGTATCAATGTAAGTCTCTTAGTTTTGTTAAGTGTACACTGTAGTATAAAATGTGACCAAGTGAGGGAACCAGGAGAGGACTAGACAGGAACTCTTTGTACTATCTTTGCAACTTTTCTGTAAATCTAAAAGTAGGCTAAAATTTAAAAAGTTATTTAAAAAAAAAAAAAATCCTGATGCCATACTGAGCTGTCCTAACCCAGACAGCTGAACACACCCAGACAGTATTTGCTACACTAATCTCTTTAGGTGGGGGTTGAATTTCACACAGTTTCCAGGTGGAGACTGGGGAAAGTTGCCATGGAAATGGTCCAATGCCAAAAAGCAGGCTGCCCTGAGAGAGGAGATGGGGTGGGGGCAGTTGCAGAGGGGCCTAACATAAAGGTGGCTGGAGGTAAGGCCCCTCAGGGATTACAGAATCTGCGGGCAAATACATTTACAGAATATCCCCATTCATCGGTGGGACAGTTTGGTTTACAGCTTTACAGGCTTTGGGCTGGGAAGGTACAAGAGAGAATGAGACACACGTGATCTCCGCTGTCCCAGAGCACAAGAACTAACAGAGCCAATGGTATCTGCAATTGCAACACCATGTGGCTATCTGTATATACCACCAAAAATAAAGTTTGTGGGGTCCGAGGAAAGGCATGGTCAGTGCTGTCAGCCTGGGAAGCCAGATGACACTGGAACTGAGACTTTGGAGATATGCAGGATTTTGCCAGGAGAAAAATGGAGTAGCTACGTTTTCACCATGGTAGCCACATCTTTGCCTTCATTGTCTTTCTAAATGAGGGGCAACCTTCTACGTCATCTTGGGCGAGGTGTTTTAGGAGCCTTGGAACTCCGTCCCTGGGGATGTACCTGTAAGGTCTGGCTTCATTAGCAAACATATGAGTTCCCTCAGTAAATGTTCCACTTCAGGTAGGTAAAGGTTCACCAGCCCACAGGGAATGCAGCAAGAAAAATAAGTCATAATAATGAGGAAAGGATGTTTAAGGGTCAAGCTGTTGTTGATTATAAGAGACAAATGTTTAATACATGCCTACCATGCAGAGTGCTAGGCACTGGGGCTCCAGAGGACTATAACTGAACTACTGTTGCATCAGGGGCATATAGTGCAGTTAGGGAGACGATCAAATAAAGTGTAAGGTGATATGAAGAAGCAAGACACACATGTTCAACTCTTGAGCCCACCACTTCCCAAATGGGGATCTCAGTCAAACCTGAGCCTCAATTCCTTCACTTGTAAAGTGACAATAATATCCCAATTCCTTTGCTTGTAAAATGAGAATAATACAAAAACCCACTTTGCCTTGCAGGGTTGAGAGAATTAGAGACAAGGTATGTAAGGTATGTAGCACAAGTCTGTCCAATAGTAGCTGCTCAATAAATGATCATTGTTATTGTACTTGATAGGGTGACAAGAAGTACTAGAAACATTGACCTTAAAGACAAAAGAACCTAGAAGATAAAGGGTCCAACTTATAAAAAGTAGTGGACAGTGGTTTCAAACCCACTCCATGGTAACCAAAAAAAAGAGAGACAAAACAAAACAAAAAACACAACCCACTTCAAAGCAACATGTACCCCATGAGAGCTGCAAGAATGGAGGAGAGTATTCTAGGTTGCAGTTAGAGAACACGACTACCTATAAAGAATGAGTTTTGGAAGATGGGTGAAATTTTGACAAAAGGCAGGGAGGAAGCTTTGGAGGAGAGAGAGGACAGCATGAACAAGTGTCCCTCCCTTAGCTCCTGCCAATTCCCCCTACTTCCCCCACACTCACAGGAATAAAAATAAAATTAATCCCCTTCTCTCATCCAAGCATTTTCTGGCCTCTGGCTGATGGGGCTGTAATCCCCACTCAATCCCCATCACTCTCAGCTCTGCTTCCCGTCTGCTCACAGAAAAACAGCTCTTCCAGAGAATGAATCCTCCCAGGTACAGAGAAGAGGGGAGGCAGGAATCCTGACTTCTGTGAAATTTTATGACTAGAGAAGGACAGAATCTCAGTGAAGTGCAGATTGGCATGTTAAGGTTCAGTTATGATCCAAAGCACCTGGCACATAAAAGTGGCTCAATAAATATTTATTAACAAATTAAGCTTTAAAGGGGAAGTGCACAGCTCCATGTTTCTGATGGGGTTACAATGTTATCCTAAGGAACTATGATTCCACAAAGATCCCGGAGCTTCCAGTGGGGAAGGAGGCCAACAACAGCCATTTAGGAAGCAGGAAGACACAGAGAGAGTAAAAAGTCAGTCTGGCCTTTAGAGCCCCGGGTGGTTGATTTCATTACTGTGTCCCTATTAGTGCTGGTCTTTGAAGGGTCATTCCATCCACATCATTTCTAGTCCTCTATAGATCAGTCTCTAAGGGGGCCCAAAGGCTTCAGCCTCTATTCCACACATCACTGGCTTCCCCATTACCATCATCTCCTTTTGATTACTGTTGGTCGTCTTGTCATGTACTACATGTGTTTGTTTTCCCTATGTGATCATTTACCCTTTGACACTAGGACTTTGTCAATCCTGCCTAAACCTGATGCCCAGCAGGATGCTAGGCACACAGAGGTCACAAAGCTCTGATCATGGTGGTCAGCAGGTACTATACACATGCGACTCTGCCGATGCTCCCTTGAGTTTTTTACATGCTTGATGCACCAATGGGAGAGTGATTAAGACAATCGAAGATCCTTGCCTTTCTTGTTAAGCCTCAATTTACTCACTTGTAGAATGAGACTAATAGAAAAACCCACTCCACTTTGCAGGCTTGAGAGGATTAGATACAAGGTACCTTTACATATCTGGTACATAAAGTACCTTACGTACCTCCAACCACCTTTACATATCTGAAAAGGTCAGACTGGGCTGGAAGAAGCAGCTGAGCTCAATCATTACTTTGTCTTGGGAACCCACCCAAAGCCTCAGGCCCATCTCCCATCTTCCAAAGACTGGCCAACAGGGTCTTCCCATAGTTGCTTCTATCACAAGGATGATATCCTCATGTCTATTTCTTCTGTTTCTTCCTACCTGACCACGAACTTTCTAAGGGCCAGGAACATGCGTTTATCACCACTACACTCCAGCATCTAGTGCAAGGACTGGCACACAGTAGGTACTCAGTACTCAGCAAATGTTTACTGAATGAAAACAGGGCCATGCAAAAGATCACTAAAGCAGGAACTGTCTGGACTCAGCAGATTCAAAGTTCAGCTGCTGAGAAGTCAGAGAAAACCACGTCCTGGGATAGGCTAGGCAGAGGCACTGCACATTCCTGGCAAGCCTGTCCTCTGTCACTGAAGAAGCAGGCTGTTGAGGGAGCCCGCCAGGAAGAGCAGTGCAAGAGACCGGTGAGTCAGGTCTTGTGATCATGGCCTCAGGAAGGGATGCCCTTCTGTGTGGACGCTGCTACCAGCAGGCCAAGACAGAAGAACTCACAATAACAGTGGTGGGTGATTGTCATGGATTATCTCATTTTACCCTCACAATGATCCTATGGGAAAAGGGTGATGATCCACTTTACAGGGGCAACTCTGAGGCCTCAGTCCCTGTAGACTTCAAAGCCTTAGGACAGGCTCACAGACAATTAAGCATTTTAGAAAACCACACATTCTTAAGGTTGGTGAAGGCCTTATATCTCCTAGTTCATCTCCCCTCCAAGAGATGCTCAAATTCCTACAACATTCAACCTCCCAACAAGCTTCTTGCCTCCTTCCCATGCTAGAGGGTGCACCACCTACTCCATCCTTGGGCGGCTCTGTCTACTAAAAATACTTTCTTACAGAGTCCTCATTTCTACCCATCAACCCCATATGTTCTCCTTGTATCTACCCAGAGCAAAGCCAATCTCGGGCACGAAAGCCCTCCAGCTACCGGGAGGCAGTTACCACCTCCCCTCCCCAGGATTTAGAAAGAACACCACAGAAAGAGATTGCATAGGCTGCTCAATGTGCAATCTGTTTCATGAAGGTTGACAAATGCTTCTAATTGATAACGGAAATCAGAGGGAGAAGATGCATATCTTGTTTCAGTGAGGCTGATCCCCGGGAGTCTGGCTGGGGAGAGGGGATAAGAGGAGGGGAACTGACATCAAAATCCACATAAACCTTAACAGTCTTCACGGAAAAACCTATAATAACACCAGAAGGGACTTCTGAGATCAATTAAATTCCTCGTTGTATGAAGGAGGAATTGAGAAGCAGAGAAGTTAAGCGACCCAAAGAAAGACAGTGATCAGAGTCCTGGAACCTGCCACCTGTGTCACTTTGTCCCGCGCTGCCATGCATCTGCTCCAATACGCTACAGAAGCCACCCTGTGATTTCAGAACAATCCTCCCATAATAACACCATCATCTCCAGTCTCGCTTTCACCACATCCCCAAGAGGGAAGGGGAGGAAACCTATCATTAATTCCATTTTACAGAGGGTAACCATGAGGCACCGAGGAGAGGCAAAGAGACTTGCTCAGGGTTCCCAGGCAAATTAAATTTATTCTTGGAACTGAAAGTTCAGTTAAGACTGTTTGCTAATCGTTGACAATGAGCTACTGCAAGGGGCCATGGAGTATCTTCCTCTGGAAATGGATTTCCTAACAAATGGAAGAGTCTGCTGTTCAGTTTTGTACTTTTTTATGGTTGCTGAATGTGCCGACACAGAGAGATCTTCAAAATCGTACTCTTCTTTTCCTTCTGCCTCCCCAACCAGCGTGCTTCAAGGGAAGGAGCACCGTGGAGAGTGTCAGGAGCCTGGGTCCCTCTCCTGGTGGTGCCCTGCCTGGTTCTGTGTCCTGGGGCATCCCTCCTACCCCGTGAGTACCAGTTTCCCCATCTATAAAACAGGGGCAATAAACTCTGCCCCATCCGTAACCTGGACGCTGTGAGGCTCAGATGACTAAGCACAAGACTGAGGCAGGGAGGCCACTCCCACAATAGGCAACTGTCCCTTTGCTTCTCTCACTTCCCCAGCTCCCTGCCTCCCCTGCAGCGCTGCTACCCAGAACAGGTGAAACAGACATGAAGGTCTCATCCAAGCAAGGGAGGAAAAGGATAAACTCTTGTAACATCATCCCAACAGTCCCTGACATCTGCATTTTCCATAGAGCAGTCACAGTTATTAGCATATTTCACCATTTATTAAGTCCCCCGTGCCATGCACCATAAAAGTGTTCTTATGCATGTTCTGCTGCTTTTCCACCTCACAACTACCCACTTCACAAACGACAAAACTTAGGCTGGGAGTTTAAGGGATTGCCAGTAAGCAGTGGAGCCAGGAGGTAACCCCAGTTCTAATCCAGTCCAGTGCTTCCCAAACTGTAATGTGCCCGTGAATCACCTGGGGAAATGGATGAATAATTAGATTCTGATTCTGCGGGGCTAGACTGAGGCCTAAGCTGCTATACTTGTAACACGCTCCAAAGTACCTGGACTAAATAAACTCCTGAGTATCGAGGGCGAGATTTTAATTCTATTAAGGTAGAACCTGTGCCACTGAATCTTCAAGGCTTAGCACTGGACCTCCCCCATAGAATACACTCAATAATTATGTACTGAATGAGTCAATGAGCATCTGGCTTAAAAACCCATGCGTTAACCCTTCTCTGTATCAAGTTCCATTGCATCATCAGATCCTCCCAACAAATTCCTTGGGTATGATCACTCCCATTTGACAGACAAGGAAACAGAGACTTAGAGTAAGTAGCCTAAGGCTTTACAGCTTTTGCACAGCCAAGGCTGGAGGCAGTCTATCTTCAGATCCTTGGACCTAACCACAGCTGTTCCAAAAGATGCGGCGGCGGAGGGGGAATAATGACACGTGGAGATAACAATTACAGACCACCGGTTGGAGAGCAGCTGACGCATCCCAGCATGTGACCGGCTCACAGCTCCAGAGGTCACCAGGGAGCTCTGAGTTGCTCTCTGGAGGAAGGGGCAGCCAGGCCTGGAGCCCCTCAGGAGGCAAACAGGAAAGGGAGGAGGCTGGTCCTGGGCACAGTGCCAGGCAGCAGTGGGCAGGTGATGATGGGACCCCTGACCTCATGGTGAGCCCTGCCAGGCCCCAAGCACCCTCTTCGGGAACCAGCTCTGGACAGACACTGTCCAGCTTGCGGGGTGGGAGGGTTAGAGGCGTTCAGGAAAATCATTGCCTAACGATGAATCACCCGGCACATGACCCCGCAGGGGAGGGTAGGGGAGGGTGCGGAACCGGCGCTGGAAGCGGTGGGGGATTGGGGAGGGCAAACCTCGGGCTCTGGCCCCCTCCAGCCTCGACTTGGGGAGCAAAGGGAAGCCCCTGTCCTACGCAGCACCCCTCCTGGCAGCCCCCGCCTGCAGCGAAACTCACGGCCTTCAGCTGCTCCAGCCGGTCCTTCATCCTGGAGCCCAGGCGCCCGGAGGCAGGTAGCGCGTCCCAGGTGAGCGCGTCCCAGGTGAGCTGCCGGAAGCGGCGGCCGGGCCCGCCGGGGCGAAGAAGCTGGAGGCGCAGGCGGCGGCGGGCGGTGGCCGCTAGCTAGGAGGAGCGTCCGAGGCCACGGGAGGCTCCGCCGCGCCGCCCCCTCTGCCCCCACCGGCGCCGCGCGCTCCAAATCCGGCTCCCGGGCCCGCGCCGGCGCAGCGCTGATCCGCCCGGGACCCGCCCCTACCTGGCCGCGCCCAGCGCTCCTTCTTAAAGGGCCCGTGTCCCGCCACCGCCCGGCCGCCCGGAGCGTCTGCAAACACCCCTTCCCTAACCAGAGAGCCCTCCAGACACGCGTGGAGTCCGGGGAGAGGCCCCTGCACCGGCGGATCCTGCCGCAGGGCCGAGGGAGAGCAAGAGCGACTGTCCGGCTGCGGTCATTCGCTGTCTGTGCCGGGCTCCTAGCCAGGATCCAGTTCTTAGCCGACTCGTTGCTAGGCGGGGACAAGCTCCCGAAAACAAATAAGCCAATATGATGTGGGCTACATTGGGTGACAGTCGAGTGTTCTAAAAATATCCTGCCAGGGGGAAGGCATTCCGAGTAGCGGGATCCCGCGCAGCCTCAGGGCTGCTGGCACTGAAAGTGGGGGTATGGGGGAGGTGTCCAGAGGAAAGACCTGGAGATCTGGAGATACAGGACGGTCAGGGTGGTCCGAGAATTTGGATCTTTTGCTTGTTGGAAATCGGGACCGCACCGAGAAACGTGAAGACACTTGGCACTCACAATTTGCATATGTTTGGGAAAGCATCGTTTCTCAAGAGGACCCCTTTCCCATGTCTGTAAATCAGAGATGATACCCACTTCGTAGTTTGCTGTGAAGCCTGTGAGCGAGGAGGGGCTTTAAAATACAGAGCTTTGCACTGGAGCGTTCCCCCTCCTCGCGCTGCCTGCGCGGTGTGCAGGTAGTTCCCAGGCGGTTTCTGCTTCCGAAAAGCAGATCGTCCCTTTATCTCGTCTTCTCCCCGCCTCTCCTTCTTCTCCCTACCCAATCTGTCTTCTTGGGAACAAATGACACATTTATCAGAGTGGAGCTCCACAAACGGGACTGGCGAGCCCAAGATTTAATTTTGAAGAATAGAATCTGCTCTGTGCTTTCAGGTTAAAAGACTGTAAATAGCTTTGTAATTCTAGCAGTACTTTGCCCTCTTATGCCATCTAAATGCGTGCTCCCTGCTGACCTCATCGGCTCCCATAAAGATAGGTGCGTATGGCAGAGGTCGAGCTTTGAGCCGGCCCCGCGGGTCTCAGCCCTAGTCCTTTCTCGCGTCCCGCACACTTCCTTCTGCCGGCTGTGCTCGCTGGGCAGGGTGGCCCCGCCTTAGTACCGGAGGGCTTCCGCGCCCCCTGGTGGTCATACTAGGAAAGGCGAGTAGATCAGAAATACTGTCCCACCTCCTTCCCCTAACACATTTTTGGGGAATTTGGGGGGTTGTTTGTTTTTTAGACAGAGTCTCGTTCCGTTGCCCAAGTTGAGTGCAGTGGCGCGATCACGGCTCTCTAAAGTCTCGATGCCCTGGGCCCAAGCCATCCTCCCATTTCAGCCTCCCAAGTAGCTGGAATTACAGGCGTGCGCCACTACAACTGGCTAATTTTTGTGTTTTTTTTGTAGAGGTGGGGTTTCGCCACGTTGCCCAGGCTGGTCTGGAACTCCTGTACTCAAGCCATCCGCCCGCCTCGGCCTCTCGAAGTGCTGGGATTACAGGCGTGCGCCACTGCACCCTGCCCCTTAACACATTTTTGTTAGTGGGGATAGGTAGGTCCCCGCGCTTCAGGAAAATAGAGTCTTCTGAGAGAAGCTGAGATATGAACAACCCTTCACGTTAGGAATCTGAAAAGGACCATTGGGGTCTGGAGTAAGAAATTTTTCTTTCTACAGCAGGAATCAAGGGTGGCCTGTCAGCCTCTGCTCAGAGATTTCCTGTTACAGGATACCTGTTTTGAAAAGAGTAAAATCATGACTCCCCTGCAAACACAAAATGTACACACATCAAAGACTTTAATGAATTAAAGGAGGAGACCAGTAAAGGGCTAGCCCTGTCCAGAGGAAAACACAAACAGTACACACATATATAGGCAATCAGGAATGCTGAAACGAACATGTTAATAAATGCACAACTGGCCGGGTGCGGTGGCTCACGCCTGTAATCCCAGCACTGTGGGAGGCTGAGGCAGGCCGATCACTTGAAGTTAGGAGTTCGAGACCAGCCTGGCCAACATCGCAAAACCTCATCTCTACTAAAAATACAAAAAATTAGCCGGGTGTGATAGCTCGCGCCTATAAATCCCAGCTACTCGGGAGGCTGACACAGAAGAATCTCTGGAACCTGGGAAGCAAAGGTTGTGGTGAACTGAGATCACACCACTGCGCTCCAGCCTGAACAACAGAGCAAAATTCTGTCTTGAAAAAAATTTTTTAATAAAAATAAATAAATAAATAATGCAGAACTGGCCTCCCGAGTGCTGGGAGAGCAATTGCACTTCTACCAGGCAAAATTCATTTGCATCTCTATGGACAAGCATCATCGGCATTCCTATGAATTTTCTGCAACTTACCGAATTGGAAAATAGCTGCAAGATTTTATAAGGCGCAAATCATTTAAAAATCAGGTAATCCAGAAAGGTGCTTTAGATCAGGCCTAGTATGCCATAGGACACCCAATAATTTTTGGAGTTTTTGCCGTTTTAACTTTTTTAGTTTTTCCAGACATTCCCAAGGTGGCATCTTCCATAGTTACACAGTTTCAACTGTGTTAAAAGTTCTTTGTCGGCTTGAGCAACATAGTGAGACCCCATTTCTACAAAACATACACAAATTGAGCCGAGCGCAGTCACTCACGCCTGTAGTCCTAGCACTTTGGAAGGCCGAGGCGGGTGGATCACCCAAGGTCAGGAGTTCAAGACCAGCCTGGCCAACATGGCAAAACCCAGTCTCTACTAAAAATACAAAAATTAGCCAGGCCTGGTGGTGGGTGCCTGTAATTCCAGCTACTCGGGAGGCTGAGGCAGGAGAATTGCTTCAATCCGGTGGAGGGTAGGGGAGCGGAGACTGCAGTGAGCAGAGATCGCACCACTTCACTCCAGCCTGGGTGAAAGGGCAAGACTCTATCTCAAACAAACAAACGAAAATGGGCTGGGTCCAGTGGCTCACACCTGCACTTTGGGAGGCCAAGAAGGGTGGATCACTTGAGCCCAGGAGTCAAGACCAGCCTGGTCAAAATAGTGAGACCCCTATCTCTAAAAAAGAAAAATTTTTTAATTAGCCAGGTAGGCCGGGCACGGCGGCTCACGCCTGTAATCCCAGCACTTTGGGAGGCCGAGGCAGGTGGATCATGAGGTCAGGAGATCGAGACCATCCTGGCCAACATGGTGAAACCCTATCTCTACTAAAAATACAAAAATTAGCTGGGCGTGGTGGTGTGTGCTTGTGGTGGTGTGTGCTTGTAATCCCAGCTACTTGGGAGGCTGAGGCAGGAGAATTGCTTGAACCCGGGAGGCAAAGGTTGCAATGAGGTGAGATCGCGCCACTACATTCCAGCCTGGCGACAGAGCAAGACTCCGTCTCAAAAAAATAAAATAAATAAAATAAAATAATTAGCCAGGTATAGTGGTGCACACATGTAGTCCCCAGCTACTCCGCAGGTTGAGGTGCAGGAATGCTTGAGCCCAGAATTTCGAGGCGACAGTGAGCTATGATCACGCCACTGCACTCCAGGCTGGCTGACAGAGAGAGACCTGTCTCAAAAAAAAAAAAAAATTAAAAGTATATGTATTCCTTTAAAAAGAGTAACAGGGTATTCATAATGAAGCACAGGTAAAGGGCAATTGGATAATTGTGGCTTTAAACTCCTGTAATTAAAGAAATAAGCCATCTAATGTGAGTATTTCCTCATTTGAATGTTTGAATAGCCATACTGAATTTTACTGCACTTTTTTTTTTTTTTTTTGAGACGGAGTCTCGCTCTGCCACCCAGGCTGGAGTGCAGTGGCCGGATCTCAGCTCACTGCAAGCTCCGCCTCCCGGGTTCACGCCATTCTCCTGCCTCAGCCTCCCAAGTAGCTGGGACTACAGGCGCCCGCCACCTCGCCCGGCTAGTTTTTTGTATTTTTTAGTAGAGACGGGGTTTCACCGTGTCAGCCAGGATGGTCTCGATCTCCTGACCTCGTGATCCGCCCGTCTCGGCCTCCCAAAGTGCTGGGATTACAGGCTTGAGCCACCGCGCCCGGCCTACTGCACTTTTATAACTTTGTTTTGTTCTGATATCTCATGATCACTCAGGGAGGGAGTCAGGGTAGATATTACTATCCCCATGTTATTACAAATTAAATTAAGTGCAGAGAAATAAGATGATTTCCCCAAGTTCACATAGCATGCTGATAGACACGCTGCAAAAGGCAGTGGTTGCCTGCCTAGGCTGTGGAGCCAAACTGCCCAGGTCAATTCTCAGTTCTATCACTAACGGTTGTGTGACCTTCGGCAATTGATTTAATGCCCGTGTGCCTCAATGTCCTTATCCGTAAGCACAGATAATAATAATGCCCATCTCAGCCGGGTGTGGTGGCTCACACCTGTAATCCCAGCACTTTGGGAGGCCAAGGCAGGTGGATTACTTGAGGCCAGGAGCTCAAGACCAGCCTGTCCAACATGTGAAACCCTGTCTCTACTAAAAATACAAAAATTAGCCAAGCCTGGTGGTTCATGCCTGTAATCCCAGCTACTGGGGCAGCCAAGGCATGAGAATTGCTTGAATCTGGGAAGAGGAGGTTGCAGTGAGCCAAGATTGCACCACTGCACTATAGCCTGGGTGACAGAGCGATACTCTGTCTCAAAAAACTAATAATAATAAATAATAACAATAATAGTACCCATCTCATGGATTTTTGTGAAGATAAGTGAGTTATATATATGAGAATTGTTAATTCCCTAATTCAATCACTTTTAAAAAGTCTGCTAACCAATTACAACTGCACTGCTTTCTCAGAGAGCATGGGGAACTGAGAAATGCCTGGAATATTTCATTCACAGATACAATAATAACCATTGGTATTCAGAGTCAGCATTTTCCAACATAAGTTCAGCATTCTCCAACATAATGCAGCATTTATCAACATAAGTTCAACAACACAACCCATTTCAAGACATCCTCCAAGGGAAAAAGAGTTTGGAAAACATGGTAAAATACATCCCTCAGCTTAGGGAATCATGACTGCACGTTTGCATCTTACAGGCTCTGAGTAAACCTATGGTAAAATACTAACTTCACTTTGATCAGCACAGCATTCATCACACTTATTTGGCCATATAGCATTTATTTCATGGAAACCCCTGTTATCCAGAGAGCTAGAGTCCTACAGATAATACTGACCCAGTAGAATATTGCCATAGAAGATAGGAAGGGTAGCAAATATCTATGAATAAACCAAAAAAGATTCTTCTGGTTCTTTTCTGTTAAAGAGGGCAAAATTCCAATTCTATAGAATATGGATTATGTTTTTTGTCTTTTGGGCTTGTGATACTCTTTCAGAAAAACAAAACTTATAGCACCCTTTTCATACTTTTCCAGATAAGGAAACAGAGACCAAGGGAGACGATTTCCCGTTCTTGCATCTTCCAGTTTCCTCCTTCAGAAGTGCCCTTCCTGCTCCTCTTTGCACAGCTCAAGAGCTGGAAACCTGTCAGGGTGCAGCTCAAACGCCACCTTCCCCCATCAGACTCGCCTTGATTCCCTTCACTGTCCTTTCTCTGAAATTTCATAGTCTTATATCACGTGGACCTTGGTGTGACTGTGGTGTGAGTTCTTGAATCTTACTAAACCTTTAACTTCCTTCAAGACAGGTGCTGCTTCTTACTTTTCTGCTTCCTGATCCAATCACAAGTGGGAACATAGTACATAGTAGAGTTAAATAAAGAGTTGTTTACTAGCCGGGCGCGGTGGCTCAAGCCTGTAATCCCAGCACTTTGGGAGGCCGAGACGGGCGGATCACGAGGTCAGGAGATCGAGACCATCCTGTCTAACACGGTGAAACCCCGTCTCTACTAAAAAATACAAAAAACTAGCCGGGCGAGGTGGCGGGCGTCTGTAGTCCCAGCTACTCGGGAGGCTGAGGCAGGAGAATGGCGTGAACCCGGGAGGCGGAGCTTGCAGTGAGCTGAGATCCGGCCACTGCACTCCAGCCTGGACGACAGAGCGAGACTCCGTCTCAAAAAAAAAAAAAAAAGAGTTGTTTACTGTCTTTTGAGTATTGTTGAATAAATAAATCACTAAATAGTCAATGGGTAAAAGAATAAATGAGCTTCCCAAACTCTACAAAAAACATCATAAGCCACGGATACACTGATAACCATTTGCTGGCGACAACTGACGGTGACAAAAATGACCATCATTCTACTCAGACTGCTCGGTCATGGTAATGAGTCCTTTCCACCCCCACTATCCAGTCAGTGTTTATCTTCACTTAATTAGCTTTGCTCTACTTTAATCCAGATTTGAACCATCACGCGCCGTCCCATACCCAAAGAGGCTCAAACAATAAAGCAGTTTTTACATATTATGCATACTTAGCCTGGTATAGACAGAAAAGGAGAACATGAGATATGTATAAGAGAGACAAAGAGAAGGAAAGAGAAATGAGAAGGAGAAGGAGAAGAAGGAGAAGTGGGGAGGAGGAGGAAGAGGAGGGGGAGAAAGGAAGGGAGAAAGGGGAGGGGAATAAAAAGTCATGGGGAGAACATTTCAGAGACAGACTGATACAGAGTCAGAGATTTATATGGAGACCAATAAGCTCTGGTATAAACGTAAGAAAAGAGGTCGGGTGTGGTGGCTCACACCTGTAATCCCAGCACTTTGGGAGGTCAAGGTGGGCAGATCAACCGAGGTTAGGAGTTTGAGACCAGCCTGGACAACATGGTAAAACCCCGTCTCTACTAAAAATACAAAAATTAGCCAGGTGTGGTGGTGTGGCACCTGTAGTCCCAGCTACTTGGGAGGCTGAGGTGGGAGAATGCTTGAACCTGGGGGACGGAGGCTGCAGTGAGCCAAGATTGCACCACTGCACTCCAGCCTGGGCAACACAGTAAGACTCTTAGCTCAAAAAAAAAAAAAAAAGAGAAGCTACCCAAACCCCAAACCTTCAGTATTTTCCCCATCACCTTTCCCTGGAATAGAAATTAGGATGAAAGATTATTAATTAAAAAAAAAAAGCACAAACTCAGTGGTCTCAGTTTCATTTGAATCCTATTCCTGGCTTAGCCCCTGCCCGCATGTGCACTGTTTGGACCCGCTGAGAACCTGAGAACAACATCTGGAGATAAATCCAACGTAGGGCAGATTTTATATGATGGTGAAGATGGCAATAACCACATTTACTGCCATATCTCCCTTTTTATTTATTTATTTTTTTTAGATGGAGTCTCGCTCTTGTTGTCCAGGCTGGAGTGCAGTGGCGCAATCTTGGCTCACTGCAACCTCTGCCTCCCCCGGGTTCAAGGGATTCTCCTGTCTCATCCTCCCAAGTAGCTGGGATTACAGGCACCCGCCACCACACCAGGCTAATTTTTGTATTTTTAGTAGAAATGGGGTTTCGCCAGGTTGGCCAGGCTGGTTTTGAACTCCTGACCTCAGGTGATCCACCCACCTCGACCTCCTAAAGTGCTGGGATTACAGGCATGAGCCACTGCGCCCCGCCCATATCTCCCTTTAACAGTCACAAAGTATTTTCACTGAATATATATCTATTTATCCTCAGAAGTAACCCCAGAATTTAGATCCCACAGCTATTTTAATCTCTATTTTGGAGGTAAAGAACCTGAGGCTGGGAAATGGAAAACGATTTTTTAAAAATATAACTAAGAAGTAACAGTATAAAACACAATCAACTGTTGTCCCTTATCTTTCTGGCAGTATGCCATGTGTCTCCACCCAGCGGTGTTGAAGAGCGGCATGTGTTTAGAGGAGCAGGACCCTCGTCATTGCTCTCTTCAAAGCATCCTTAAGTTCTCTGTTCCTCATGCTGTAGATCAAGGGGTTAAGCACAGGGGTAATGAAGGTGTAAACCACAGATACTACCTGGCCCCTCTCAGGATAGTAGCTAGAGCTGGGACACAAGAAGATGAGGCTTGTACATCCATCCTGGAGGAGAACCACAGTCAGGCGGGAGGAAAGGTGGATAAGGCCTTGTGCCTCCCCTCTGCAGAGTGGATCTTCAGGATGGCAGCCATGATGAAGACATAGCAGAGAGTGATGAGCAGGAAGGGGATGGTGAGAATGGTCATGCTGACCACAGAGTGGCTTATGGACCCAGGTGTCTGCACAGGCCAGTCTCATGACAGGGAAGACATCACAGTAGAACTTTTCTTTGCTGCTGCATAAAGGAAGTTGGAAGATAAGCATGGTCAGCTGCATGGCTAAGAAGAACCCCAGCAGCAGAGACCCCCGGGCCAGCTGGACACACAGTCTCCAGCTCATGATGAGGCCGTAACGGAGAGGATGACAGATGGCCACAAACCAGTCAAAGGCATGACGGCCAGCAGGATACAGTCAGCACTTCCCAGGAAGATGAAGAAGAACATGTGGGCTCCACAGCCGGGCAGGGAAATGGGGTTTCTCCCCATGGACAGGACGTTGCCCAGAGTCAAAGGGGCAATGGTGAAAAGGTAGATCTCCAGAGCTGCAAAGTTTGCCAGGAAGAAGTACGTGGAGACTGGGCATGGTAGCTCATGACTGTAATCCCAGCATTTTGGGAGGCAGAGGCGGGCGGATCACCTGAGGTCAGGAGTCCAAGACCAGCCTGGTCAACATGGTGAAACCCCATCTCTACTAAAAATACAAAAATTAGCCGGGTGTGGTGGTATGCCCCTGTAATCCCAGCTTCTGGGAAGGCTGAGGCAGGAGAATTGCTTGAACCCAGCAGATGGAGTTGTAGTGAGCTGAGATCAAGCCACTGCACTCCAGCCTGGGTGACAAAGTGAGACCCTGCCTTTAAAACAACAAAACAAAAAAACAAACAAACAACAACAAAAAAAACTGCATGATTTTAATGGCTGAATAATATTCCATTGTATGTATATGCTACCTTTTGTTTACCCATTCTTCTGCTCACGGACACTGAACTATTTCCACTTTTTGGCTACTTTGAATAAGGCTGCTAGGAATGAACATTGGTGCACAAATACCTCTTTGAGTCAGCACTGAAATTTCAAACACACTATACCATTCCCAGACCACAAAGCCCTCTACTTCGATCTCTTGCCTGGTTGTCAAGAGTACAGCCTCTAGTCTAGGTTCTAATTCCTGATCTGATTGACCAAGGGTATGACCTTGGACAACTTGTTGAAGCTTTCTGCTGCAATTTCTTTATCTATAAATATAACAATAGGACACAGCTCAAAAAAATTGTTGTGAGAATAAGTGTATCTGGCTCCCAGTAAGTTCTTCATAAATGTTAGCAATAATCATTAATACTATGAAGTGAACTTCCTGGGAAATGTCTCAGGATATGCTAGGGAGGCTGAATGTTGCCTCCCTGGTTCCCTTTTCCCACCTCATAGGAAACAGGGGATGTAGGGAGAAATTCCACAGCTAGACCACCTGGGTCCCATATTTTGGGGTTTTTACCAAAGCGTTTTTGTCTGTGGATAATTGCTAGTTGACCTTTCTGTGGGAGGAGTGAGGCCTGGGACCCCCTAGTTCACCATTTATTGATGTCACTCATAATGTCTGTTTTGAAGACTTACTTGTTGTTAGTATCATTGGCATATAATGCCACTTCATTAGCTCCAGGAGGTTAAGCTACTGTGAATGTTTCAATTCATTTGTAACTCTACACCAGGAAGTCCCTCACAGGGTTAGGAAATCTCAAAGTCCGTAGGGTTCACTGGTCCATTTCCCAGGGTTTAGACCACATAGCAGCCCAATCAGCCCGATCTTCCCTTTACCCTTCCTTGTCTTCTGCCCAGAGAGGCTGATGATCACATTCTTACCTGAAGCTGAGTAGAGCCCAAAGTAGAATCTTCTTACTATCTTGGGAACTGTGGAGTCGAATCTTGGATAAACCACCCTTCACCAAGGGAAGCACACGTTTAGATTCTGTTAGTCCTTTCCTGCTGCTGCTTCAAAAGAGAAGGCTGTGGGGCTTTCATTGTAGGTTCACTCTCAGTTCTGTCTCCTTCTCATATCATTTCTGGAGAATTCCCTGCCTACTTTGGTTCAGTAAAGCCCCAAGAGGATAACTTAGCTTTCAACTTGACCATCCCCAGTAGGGTTAATGTTTGAACACAAATAGGAATTGTTTAAAGACAAGATAGTCTAAACTGGTTTAATTGCTACTAGACATATATATATATATATATGTACATATATATACATACACATATACACACACATATGAATATATGTCTCATATATATATATATATATATTTGAGACACAGTCTTGCTCTCTTGCCCAGGCTGGAGTGCAGTGGTGCGATCTTAGCTCACTGCAGCCACCACCTACCGGGTTCAAGCAATTCTCCTGTCTCAGCCTCCCAAGTAGCTGGGACTACAGGTGCACACCACCACGCCCAGCTAAGTTTTGTATTTTTAATAAAGATGGGGTTTCACCATATTGGTCAGGCTGGTCTCAAACTCCTGACCTCAGGTGATCCACCCACCTCGGCCTCCCAAAGTGCTGGGATTAAAGGCGTGAGCCACCGTGCCCAGGCTAGACTTAGCTAGCTATATTTTAATCATTGCTTAAGTTTTTATTCTCCACATTTAAGATAGTTTGGCAAGATAGCCAGCTTTAGCTTATCAAAGCAGAGGCCAATTTTGTGCACCTAGACAAATCTCAGAATCATTAAATTTCAGCCAAGTGTCTCCTGTTAAATGAAGCTTAATTCTGATACATACGCTTTCCCCCACCCTCCTCCAAGAAGGAAAAATTATTCCATGCTTCATGCTCTGCACTGGCTTTGTGCCTGCCCCAACTACAGCAGTTATCACTCTGTGCTATTATGGGACTTGTTGCTCCACCTCTACCAGGATAGGTCCTCAATGAGAGTAACTAATTCAACTAGGTATTGCATTGCATTTTCTCATGTGGTGCTAACCATATAGCACACATTTAGCACTGATTGCAGAACATTATATCATTGGACATTCCTTCATTCATTCATCTAATGTTGTTCAAGACCATACATACTTTCTACAACTGAAGTGTTTTATGCAAACTGCTGATATTGATACCTGGTCAAGATTGTATAAAATATACAAAATAGGTCAGGGGTGGTGGCTTATACATGCAATGTCAGCAATCTCGGAGGCTGGGGCAGAAAGATCACTTGAGCCCAGGAGTTTGAGACCAGCCTGGGCAACATAGCAAGACCTTATCTCTACAAAAAAAAAAAAAAAAAAATTATTTTAAATTAGCCCGTTGTGGTGGTGCACACCTGTAGTCCCAGCTACATGGAAGACTGAGATGAGAGGATCCTCTGAGCCCAGGAGTTTGATGCTGCAGTGAGCTATGATGACATCACTGCACTCCAGCATGGGTGACAGAGTGAGACCCTATCTCTTAAAAAATAAATAAATAGGCCGGGCGCGGTGGCTCAAGCCTGTAATCCCAGCACTTTGGGAGGCCGAGACGGGCGGATCACGAGGTCAGGAGATCGAGACCATCCTGGCTAACACGGTGAAACCCCGTCTCTACTAAAAAATACAAAAAACTAGCCGGGCGCGGTGGCGGGCGCCTGTAGTCCCAACTACTCGGGAGGCTGAGGCAGGAGAATGGCGGGAACCCGGGAGGCGGAGCTTGCAGTGAGCTGAGATCCGGCCACTGCACTCCAGCCTGGGCGGCAGAGCGAGACTCCGTCTCAAAAAAAAATAAATAAAATAAAATAAAAAATAAATAAATAAATAAATAAATAAAATTTCCAAACTTGCATTATTCATGAACAACCTTCATGATTTATGTTTTATCTCAGTTATTGATATTATTAACTTAACGTTTTTCTTAAATTCAACTCACTCACTTTTTGTGACATAACATTGTGTATTGTACTGTTTATATATATTTTATCCCTCACTTTTAAATAAATACAAAAGATGTTTAAATCCTTATTCATGTAGAACCTAAAACTTTCACTTCTAATACCAATAGCTCTGAAAACTCTGGAATCATTGTTGAAGAGAAGGACCTGTAAGTCCTTACACCGGTAAGGGGGTGTATGTGTGTGTGTGTGTGTGTGAGAGAGAGAGAGAGAGAGAGAGAGAGGAAGAAGTTTGGCAGGAGTTTTTCAAAGCAGTCTTGAAAAAAATACAAAACCTTTCCTTTTCTTCTAGAATCAGACTCCAGGGAGTTTGGAAGAGAAAGTGATGGGATCCCAGGTGACTATGAGGCTATTACTATGATCAATGCATCATTTTCTCCCACATTCCCCGTTGATTTACTGAGAGCCTCTAGCTGACCCCATCACTTCAACCTGAGTCTCCCAAATGCAACCACGAACCCCAGTGGACACAGTTGGCAAGTATGGGCTGTGTCTGGATGGCTTGAATAGGGGCCCAGCCAAGCTTGCTATTGATAAATGAGGCCTCAGCAAACACCTACATCTCCCTTCTCTAAGAAGAGTAAGTATTTACACTCCAGTAAATGTTCTATGCCCCCAAAGATCTTTTTATTTGTTTTTATTTCTATTTATTTATCCATGTATCTACTTATTTTAGAGATGGGGTCTCACTATGTTGCCCAGGCTGGTCTTGAACTCCTGGGCTCAAGCAATCTTCCTGCCTCTGAGTCCTGGATTGCTTCAAATTACAGGTATGAGCCACTGCTAAAAACTGAGTGAGGAGTGAATTTCACTTCAAAAAATTATTAAATCATTGGATTTTTACTGTTTTTTTCTTGAAATTTTTTGGTTTCTAGGTCAAACTTACCTGGGTAACAATCAAACCTTAAAATATATCTAAAGGAATTGTGTTCAGTAATGCAAAGATGGACACGAGTCTAACAATTTGCATTTTCAGTTTGCTCACGGGCCAGGTGCCCAACACTTTGGGAGGAGAGATGAGAGGATTGCTTGCATCCAGGAGACCAGCCTAGGTCACATAGTGAGACCCCATCGCTACAAAAAAAAAAAAAAAAAAATTAGTCGAGTCTGGTGACACGCACCTGTAGTTCCAGCTACTCAGGGGGCTGAAATGGAAGGATCGCTTGAACTCAGGAGTTAAAGACTGCAGTGAGCTGTGATCACGCCACTGCACTCCAGTCTGAGTGACAGGGCAAGATCCTCTCTCAAAAAACCAAACAAACAAACAAACGAAAAACAATTTGCTTATGAGTTGACTTCTACAGCCTGGATTCTGTTACAGTAGACTTATTTCATTCAGAGCTAAAGGACCATTCCACCTATTACCATTTCCTTAAGTCTTTGCTGTTGGTTATTTACATAACCATTTCTCTGAAAGTATTCCCAGAAGATTGTCTTCACTGGGCTAAATTCATAGGTGGTTAAAGAAAGAGTTCTCATGATCAAATGTTTTAGGAAGCTTTAACCCTACAAAGATTGTTTCATTCTAGGACGTCCCAGATGAAGTGCATGTCAGTCTTCAAGAGGAAAACAGCGTTAGGATGCTCTTTTCTTCCTCTTAGCCACGAAATTCTTTTTTACCAGTCATTTGAGGAAAGTAGGCACCTGAAAGTAAGCCAGCATTTTAAGAAATGCTGATTTATTCTGTTCTAGAAGAGATGATGATACAAGCTCTTACGGTAACTCCTTTTCAGCAGCATTTGAGAATTCTGATATCTCGTGGCTACTGGAACTTGACACACTTGCCTTCTTAGTTAATAGTCACCTAAATAATGCAAATGCATTTCAGAAAAAAAAAAGAGAAATGGATTTTGTTTGTAGGAAGCAACAGAATCAAGACCCAAGTCATCTGAGATCAGACTTAGCAATTTACATAGGACTATTAGGTCCACAGTCTCATTTGATGGTACTTTCTTTTTTTTTTTTTTTTGGACAGGGTTGGCTGTGTCGCCCAGGCTGAAGTGCAGTGGAGCGATCTCAGCTCACTGTAAGCTCCGCCTCCCAGGTTCAAGCTATTCTCCTGCCTCAGCCTCCTGAGTAGCTGGGACTACAGGCGCCCGCCACCATGCCCGGCTAATTTTTTGTATTTTTAGTGGAGGCGGGGTTTCACTGTGTTAGCCAGAATGGTCTCCATCTCCTGACCTCGTGATCTGCCCGCCTCCGCCTCCCAAAGTGCTGGGATTACAGGCGCGAGCCACAGCGCCCGGCCTTGATGGTACTTTCAACAGGCCTCACAAGCAGGATGATTTTAGAGATGAAAAAAGACACTGTGTCTTCACAGCCAGAAAATGGATGCACAGCAACAAAAGGAGAGTTAATAGAATTTACATCAATTCCTGACACTTACATGTCTTTTTTCTCTTAACTTCTGTATGATTTTCTGTATGGTTCATTCAATTTTCTTTTCCAGGTAGAAATAGCTTCTTGATCATCAATATCCAGAAAGAGTCAATATGTTCTGAGCAGCAAGAACCTTGCAATTTCTTCTTTTTTAAAAAGAGCATGCTTGAGTTCCTTCTTCCTCATGCTGCAGATCAAGGGGTTTAGCACAGGAGTGACGCATGTGTCAACCGTAGACATTACCTTGCCCCTCTCACAAGAGAAGATGGAGCTGGGGCACAAATAGGTGAGGCTTGTTCATTGTGCTGGAGGAGAATTAAACCAGGTGGAAGGAGCAGGTGGGCAAAGCCTTGTACCTTCCCTCTGCAGAGCGGATATCAGGATGGCAGCCACAGTGAAGACGTAGGAGCGTGTGATGAGGAGTTAGGAACAATTAGGACATCGACACTGACCATATGATTTTTAACATTTACAAAGTTTCATTTATATTTTATTTCAATCCTATAAAGATACTACTTTACTTAGTCTCTTGGGCAATAGTTAACATTCAGCTCTGCAGATGGCAAAACCACAATGCACAGAGGTGCAATGATTTTTCCAAGTTTGCACGGTTCATCAGTGTCTGATGTGGGATTTTTTTTTTTTTTTTAGACGGAGTCTTGCTCTGTCACCCAGGCTGGAGTGCAGTGGCCGGATCTCAGCTCACTGCAAGCTCCGCCTCCCGGGTTCACGCCATTCTCCTGCCTCAGCCTCCAGAGTAGCTGGGACTATAGGCGCCCGCCACCTCGCCTGGCTAGTTTTTTGTATTTTTTAGTAGAGACGGGGTTTCACCGTGTTAGCCAGGATGGTCTCGATCTCCTGACCTTGTGATCCGCCCATCTCGGCCTCCCAAAGAGCTGGGATTACAGGCGTGAGCCACCGCGCCCGGCCCTGATGTGGGATTTTAACCGAGACTTTTGACTTTATATTTAATCTTCCTCCACTAATATGGGTAATCCGCAAAAAGAGACCTTGAGTGTCAGAGGGGGCCCTCCTAAAACTGAGTTACGGCCTGCCAGACATTTTTAGTTTAAAAAAAGAAAGTTGGCTGGGCAGGGTGGCTCATGCCTGTAATCCCAGCACTTTGGGAGGCCAAGGTTGGAGGACTGCTTGAGGCTAGGAGTTCAAGACCAACCTGGCCAACAAAGTGAGACCCCATCTCTAAAAGAAAAAAAAAAAAAGGAAAGTTTTTTTTTTGTTGTTTGTTTGTTTGTTTAATTACTACCTCTATAAACTAGTTAGCCATTCAGACTATTTCCTTCACATAGTTAATGCCACTAGGATTCACTCCAGTGGCTCAGACCAATGAGTAAATAAAGTTAAATTAGAAAATGGGGACTGGGTGCGGTGGCTTACACCCGTAATCCAACACTTTGGGAGGCCAAGGGGGGCAGATCGCCTGAGGTCAGGAGTAGGAGATCAGCATGGCCAACATGGTGAAACCCCATCTCTACTAAAAATACAAAAATTAGTCAGGCATGGTGGCGGGCACCTGTGGTCCCAGCTACTGAGGAGGCTGAGGTAGGAGAATTGCTTGAACCTGGGAGATGGAGGTTGCAGTGAGCTGAGATCATGCCACTGCACTCCAGCCCGGGCAACAGAGCAGAGTTGCCCAGGACTCCATCTCAAAACAACAACAACAAAAAGAATAGTTACTCCTGCTTGCTTTTGGTGTCCATTTCCATGGAATATCTTTTTCCATCCCTTTACCTTAAATTTATGTGTGTCCTTACTGTTAGGTGAGTCTCTTCAAGACTGCAGAAATTTGGTTGGTGAATTCTTATCCATTCTGCCAATCGGTATCTTCAAAATGGAGCACTGAGGCCATTTACATTCAATGTTAGTATTGAGATATCAAGTACTACTCTATTCATCATGCTATTTCTTGCCTGAATACCTTGTGTTTTTTCATTGTGTTATTGTTATATAGGTCCTGTGAGATTCATGCTTTAAGGAGATTCCATTTTGGTGTATTCTGAGGATTTGTTTCAAGATTTAGAGCTCCTTTTAGCAGTTCTTGTAGTGCTGGCTTGGTAGTGGTGAATTCTTTCAGCATTTTTTTTGGTCTGGAAAATACTTCCTCTTTCCTTCATTTATGAAGCTTACTTTCTCCAGATACAAACTTCTTGGCTGATAATTGTTTTTTTAAGGAGGCTAAAAGTAAGACCCCCAATCCCTTCTAGCTTCTAGAGTTTCTGCTGAGAAATCTGCTGTATCTGATAGGTTTTCCTTTTTAGGTTACCTGATGCTTTTGCCTCACAGCTTTTTTTTTTTTTTTTTTTTTTGAGGCGGAGTCTCGCTCTGTCGCCCAGGCTGGAGTGCAGTGGCGGATCTCGGCTCACTGCAAGCTCCGCCTCCCGGGTTCCCGCCATTCTCCTGCCTCAGCCTCCCGAGTAGCTGGGACTACAGGCGCCGCCACCACGCCCGGCTAATTTTTTTTTTTTGTATTTTTAGTGGAGACGGGGTTTCATTGTGTTAGCCAGGATGGTCTCGATCTCCTGACCTCGTGATCCGCCCATCTCGGCCTCCCAAAGTGCTGGGATTACAGGCTTGAGCCACCGCGCCCGGCCGCCTCACAGCTTTTAAGATTCTTTCCTTCGTCTTGACTTTAGATAAACTGATGACCACGTGCCTAGGCTATGATCTTTTTGTGATGAATTTCCCAGGTGTTCTGTGAGCTTCTTGCATTTGGATGTGTAGACCTCTAGCAAGGCTGGGGAAGGTTTCCTTAATTATTCCTTCAAATATGTTTTCCAAACTTTTAGATTTCTTGTATTTCTCAGTAAAACCAATTATTCTTAGGTTTGGATGTTTAACATAGTCCCAAACTTCTCGGAGACCTTGTTCATTTTTCATTTTTTAAAATTCTTTTTTCTTCATCTTTGATAGCTTGGGTTAATTCAAAAGCCTCGTCTTCTAGCTCTAAAGTTCTGTATTTCTTTCTTTTTTTTTTTTTTTTTTTTAGATAGAATCTTGCTCTGTCAGCCAGACTGGAGTGCAGTGGTATGATCTTGGCTCAGCTCACTGCAACCCCCCCCCCCCCCCGCCTCCCAGGTTTAAGCAATTCTCCTGCCTCAGCCTCCCAAGTAGCTGGGATTACAGGCATGCGCCACCACACCCAGCTAATTTTTGTGCTTTTAGTAAAGACGGGGTTTTACCATGTTGGCCAGGCTGGTCTTGAACTCCTGATCTCAGGTGATCTGCCCGTCTCAGCCTCCCAAAGTGCTGGGATTACAGGTGTGAGCCATTGCACCAGCCTAAAGTTATTTCCTCTGTTTGTTCTATTGCTGAAACTTCCAGTACATTTTGCATTTATCTAAGTGTGTCCTTGATTTTCAGAAGTTGTGATTGTCTTTTATGTATGTTATCTATTTTACTGAAGAATTTTCCTTTCATATCCTGAACCATGTACCATGTTTTTGATTTATTTAAATTAGACTTCACTTTTCCCTGCTGCCTCCTAGATTAGCTTAATAATTGATCTTCTGAATTCTTTTTCTGGCAATTCAGAGATTTCTTCTTGGTTTGGATCCATTGCTGTTGAGCTGGTATGATCTTTTGGGGGATGTTAAAGAACCCTGTTTTGTCATATTACCAGAATTGTTTTTCTGGTTCCTTCTCATTTGGGTAGACTATGTCAGAGGGAAGATCTGGGATTCAAGGACTGCTGTTCAGATTTTTTTGTCCCCCGAGGTGCTCCCTTGACATGATGCTTTCCCCTTCCCCTATAAATGGGGCTTCCTGAAAGCTGATCTGTAGTAATCATTTTTGCTCTTCTGGGACTAGTCACCCAGTGGAGCTACCAGGCTCTATGCTGGTACCCGGGGAGTGTCTGCAGAGTCCTGCGATGGGATCCGTCTTTAGGACTTGCAGCCATGGATACCAGCACCTGCTCCAGTGGAGGTAGCAGGGGAGTGAAATGGACTCTGTGAGGGTCCTTGGTTGTTTTTGTTTAGTGCACTGGTTTTGTGTTGGTTGGCCTCCAGGCAACACCATGGAATACTACTCAGCCATAAAAAGGAATGAATTAATGGCATTGACAGCAACATGGATGGAATTGGAGACTATTATTCTAAGTGAAGTACCTCAGGAATGGAAAGCCAAATATCATATGTTCTCACTTGTATATGAGAGTTAAGCTATGAGGGCGCAAAAGCATGAGACTGATGCATTGGACTTTTGGGACTCGGGGGAAAGGGTGCGGGGTGGTGAGGGATAAAAGACTACACATTGGGTACAGTGCTTAGGTGATGGGCGCACCAAAATCTCAGAAATCACCGCTAAAGAACTTATTCATGTAACCAAACACCACCTATTCCCCAAAAACGGATTGAAATAAAAACATTTTTTAAAGAAATGAAAATCAATCATGTCCAAATCTTGTACACTAAATGTGAAACTTCTTACTCATGATTATTGCAGAATATAGGTGTTCCCGCTCTTGGGGAGAAACAATAATCAGAAATTTTCTCTTTTCCAATTCCTATCAAGATCCTGGTTGAGTAAAACAGTGTTCGTGGAGCATTTCTTGAAATGCTTGCTGGCTAATCAGGCTCTAAAAGTTTAGGTTTATTCCCTAAAATCAAGTTAGACAATCAAATAGCTGTATCCTTTTACCGATTGTGATGGCCCATTCCAGAACTGCTCAAAGTGCCTTGTATGTCAATGACACACCATTAGCCTACATTGAGAATTAATGGTTAAGGTCACAGGCTGTGGAGTGAGGCTGAGCCAGCACTTAGTACCTGTATAATCTTGGGAAATCTGCTTACTCTCTCTGAGCCTCAGTTCTTTATGTGTAAAATGGGAATGATAATTGTTCCTACTCCATAAGATTTTGTGGAATCAAATGAGTTAACATGTTAACTAAGCACCTAAAACAATGTCTGATACATACTTAAATGCCCAATAAAAGACAGCTAGTGTTATTATCATTGTTGATGTGTTTTAATATATGGTATATTCTCCTTTGAAAACTGTAGGAAAAGACCCTTTTACATCGAAAGTTATGCCAAAAAACTTAGATTTCTTCATATACTTGTATGTTATTATATGACTTTAAAATTCTCAAATTTAATTGTGTTTTATTCTTTCTCTTGGCTACTGGGAAGCTCAGATGCCTATAGGTGGCCGTCTCTAAACCGCAGAGGAGTGCATGCTTTGCCTTTCTGCATAGCAATCTTACTACTGTATTTTTTACAATCCTGACAGATTTTTTTCTTTACCCCAATCTTCTTGACCATGTGTTTTTAACTTTTGGATTAGATGTATCTTTAAGCTGCTTCAAATCTTTTGTGGAAGGATATTGGGAATAGAATAGATTAAAAATAGAGAAGTAATTTATTAAGTTCAACAAATGCCACTGTTATAGATAAAATATTTATCAAATCTTCTCCACATTAGCACCATTAAAAATAATTGTGCTAAGACTATGGTTGATCCTTGTAATTCCAAAACCTCAGGAAGCTGAGGTGGGAGAATCACTTGAGGCCAGGAGCTCAAGCTGCGTGAGCCATGATTATGCCACTGCCCTCCAGCCTGGGCGACAGAGTGAGACCCCGACTCTAAAAAAAAAAAAAAACAAAATAAATAAAATGCTTGTATGGCCCTGCACTTCTTAATGTTGTTGCCCAGCCAAGGACCCCAAGAATTCTTGCCACTGGGTTTCCATATTGGTTTTCTTCATTTTTTCCCTTTTTTGTATATTGCACAATCAGATACAGGATAGAGTGGCTTCTATCATCTATTGCATTGCATTTGCAACATCAAGAAGAGAATGAGGGGCCAGGTATGGTGGCTCACACCTGTAATCCCAGCACTTTGGGATGCCATGGTGGGCAGATCATTCGAGATCAGGAGTTTGAGACCAGCCTGACCAACATGGTGAAACCCCATCTCTACTAAAAATACAAAAAAAAAAAAAATTAGCCAGGTATGGTGGTGTATGCCTGTAGTCCCTGCTACTCGGGAGGCTGAGGCAGGAGAATCGCTTGAACTCAGGAGGCAGAGGTTGCAGTGAGTCAAGATTGCACCACGGCATTCCAGCCTGGGTGACAGAGGGAGACTCCATATTGAAAGAAAAAAAAAAAAAAGCAGAAGAAGCGAATGAGTTTTTTTTTTTTAATCTTATTAAGGAAGGTATCTTGAAAATATCTTTCCCTACTCCTAATCTTCCATTTGAGCCTCTCCACCAATCTCCACAACAACCCTGCTCATTGCCTATTGTGGTTTTCGCATTCCCCTGGAAGGATTGCAGGACCCAATATACTGCCATAAGAAGCAGCTGACTCTACTACGTATTTTGGGAAGCGCTGATATGACCTTCAGGAAGGTGTGACTTAAACAACTTAGTGAAAGCTATTCAGTTGCAAGTGAGTAAGGACCTTAAAGATACACACACACACACACACACAGCTTATTGTGTACTTTCCTATTATATTTTTGCATACCCATTATCTCATTTGACTATCATTCCAATCCTTTGAGGTAGGAAAGCTGTCATTATTATTATCCCCTTTTTACATAAAGGAAAGATTAGAGCTCAAGTTTGTGCCCTGGACCCTAAGGCTAAGCACTTACTATATGCCCAGAACTGTGCCAGAAAATACAGAGAAAAAGTAAGCCATGTCTTCTGACCCAAGGGGCTTTATAGGCATATTATAGAGGCAATACCAAAACCTGTGAAACTCAGTTTATAGAAAGAAGTATGATTTAATGAAAAGAGAAAGATCACCAGCAGATAGAGTTGCCAGACAGATTTTCTTGAAGCAGTGGAACTTGAGCAGGCCTTAAAAGACAAAGGGTCAAAAAGACATATGGATATGTAAATCCATTGGGTCTGCATGCCTTCAGGGATATAGGCCCTCAAAACAGGAGACAGGATGGCATCCACTCTACCACCTGCTCCCACCATGCATCCATTCATTCTTTCTTTTTTTGTTTGTTTGAGACACAGTCTCGCTCTGTTGCCCAGGCTGGAGTGCAGTGGCACAATCTCAGCTCACTGCAAGCTCTGCCTCCCGGGTTCACACCATTCTCCTCCCTCAGCCTCCTGAGTAGCTGGGACTACAGGCACCCGCCACCATGCCTGGCTAATTTTTTTGTATTTTTAGTAGAGAGGGGGTTTCACCATGTTAGCCACAATGGTCTTGATCTCCTGACATCGTGATCCGCCTGCCTCAGGCTCCCAAAATGCTAGGATTACAGGCGTGAGCCACCGTGCCTGGCCACATTCATTCTTTTATTCGTTGACCTTCCTGTGCCAGTCCTTATTCTAAGCCCTATGGTGGAAGAGGAGTTTGGTGGAGGTGGTAATATCAGAGGCATTTGAATCAGAGCAACACCATCTTGAATAGGGGCTGGGTAAAATAAGGCTGAGACCTACTGGGCTGCATTTCTAGAAGGTTAAGCATTCTAAGACACAGGCTGTGATAGGAGGTCAGTACAAGTTACAGGTCACAAAGACTTTGCTGATAAAACAGCATATGGTAAAGAAGTCAGCCAAATCCCACCAAAACTAAAATGGCAATGCAATGAAAGTGACCTCTGGTCATTCTCACTGCTCATTATATACTAGTTATAATGCATTAGCATGCAAGAGGACACTCCTACTGTTCCCAGACCAAACTGAGGGTTGAGCTGCTATTTCTCATGGCCCAATAATGAGATGCAGATAAACAGGGAGGAAGAGAGTTTTCATTTCTGTAACCGGAGAAGGGAGAAGGCCTGGAAATTATTACCAGATCAACTCAAAATTATAGTTTTCCAGAGCTTATATACCTTCTAAGCTGTATGTCTATATGTAAGTGTGCATTCATGTAAAGACACAAGTGATTAACTTTTTTTTTGAGACAGAGTTTCACTCTTGTTGCCCAGGCTGGAATGCAATGGCACAGTCTCAACTCACAGCAACCTCCACCTCCTGGGTTCAAGCAATTCTCCTGCCTCAGCCTCCCAAGTAGCTGGGATTACAGGCACCCACCACCACACCCAGCTAATTTTGTACTTTTAGTAGAGACAGGGTTTCTCCATGTTGGTCAGGTTGGTCTTAAACTCCCGACCTCAGGTGGCCTGCCCGCCTCAGCCTCCCAAAGTGCTGGGATTACAGGCATGAGCCACCACGCCCGGCCAACTTCTTTTAATCTATAACTAAGGTCTGAGCCTGAAGACCTTTTTCTGGACCCTCAGTCAGTTTATTTCATCTAAATGGGTCTAGGTGCTGAGGTGATTACCCTTATCATGTCTCCTGCGAAATCGTAAAGGTCTGGGGAGTTCCTTTAGACCCCAGTAAACCTGTTTGTGGAGGCCTGGGTAGTTTATTCAGACCCCCAATAAAACTTGGTTAATCCTAAAAGGGTCCTGTTAAGAATTCCTTCATTACCCTGCCATGCTTCAGGGCCCAGGAAAAGCCAAGGCAAAACTCTTGGTGGGCTCTTTGTTACATTCCAGCCTTTGTATAAGGGCACCGGCTCGATCAGCTTTTAATGTTTAACCTAGCTACTCAGTCAGTGCTGGGACAGTTGTAACGGAGGCCTGCATTAGTGAGACCTGGCCTGCCATAATACCAGCGCCATGGCAGTCTACAAATGCCACGGCAATGTCAGGAAGTTACCCTATATGGTCTAAAAAGAGGAGGAATCCTCAGTTCTGAGAATCGCCCACCCCTTTCCCAGAAAAGTTATGAATAATTCACTCCTTGTTTAGCATACAATCAAGAAATAACCATAAAAATAGCCAACAAGCAGCCCATTCTGCGCTCTGCCTATGGAGTTGCCATTCTTTCATTTCTTTACTTTCTTAACAAACTTGCTTTCAGTTTACTCTGTGGACTCGCCCTGAATTCTTTCTTTTTTTTTTTTTTTTTTTTTTTGAGACGGAGTCTCGCTGTGTCTCCCAGGCTGGAGTGCAGTGGCGTGATCTCGGCTCACTGCAAGCTCCACCTCCCAGGTTCACGCCATTCTCCCGCCTCAGCCTCCCAAGTAGCTGAGACTACAGGCGCCCGCCACCACGCCCGGCTAGTTTTTTGTATTTTTAGTAGAGACGGGGTTTCACCATGTTAGCCAGGATAGTCTCGATCTCCTGACCTCGTGATCCACCTGCCTCGGCCTCCCAAAGTGCTGGGATTACAGGCTTGAGCCACCGCGCCCGGCCCTGAATTCTTTCTTGCACAGGATCCAAGAACCCTCTCTCGGGTTCTGGGTCAGGACCCCTTTCCATAACAGCGGGAGCCAATCCAGGGATTCATCATTGGAATCTAATAAAAAGTGGAGAAATTACTGCTGATCAGCATTTCATAGGCCGACAGCCATCAAGGGGTTTGGATCACAATCTCGAACACCATACAGAATCCCAAATGTTGAAATCCTGAAAGATCAAAATTTCTAAACTGAAAATCCCTTATATTTAAATTCCCCAAAATCACAATCATGTGACAGTTGCATCACATTAGGCAGAACTATTACCTTATTATTGTATCTATCTGGAAATTAACTGTGGTTTAAAGAGATGAATGTTGGTGCCAAATTGACAAAGGTGGACTTGTGGACTCAATTTTAGGTGCCAACTTGTCGGGATTAAGGGATACCTAGAAACCTGTTAAAGCATTATTTTAGGTGTGTCTGTGAGGGTGTTTCCAGAGGAGATTAATGTGTGAGTCTGAGTGGATTAGGTGGGGGAGATCTGCCCTCAATGTCAGCTGGTACCATTCAATGGGCTGGGGACCTAGAGAGTCCAGAGATACAGAAGGCAGGCTGAGTATGGTGGCTCATGCCTGTAATCCTAGCATTTTGGGAGGCTGAGGTGGGCAAATTGCTTGAGCCCAGGAGTTCAAGACCAGCCTGGGCAACATGGCAAAAAATCCTCTCTCTACCAAAAAAAAAGAAAAGAAAAGAAAAGAAAAAATTAGTCAGGCATGGTGGCTCATGCCTGTAGTCCCAGCTGTGCAGGAGGCTGAGATGGGAGGATTGCTTGAGTCCAGGAGGTGGAGGTTGCAGTGAGCCAAGATCATACCACTGCACTCCAGCCTGGGTGACAGAGCAAGATCCTTTCTCAAACACACACACACACACACACACACAAACCAGAAGCAAATTGGCCTCTCTCTGAGATCTGGGACATACTTTTCTTCAGATGCCTTAGACATCGGAACTCCAGGCCAGCAGCCTTTGGACTCCAGGACTCACTAGCAGTCCCCAGGTTCCTGACAGCCTCAGACTCAGAGTTACGCCATCAGTTTCCCTAGTTATGACAGGTTTGGAATTAGGTGCAATCAAGACTTCTAAAAATGAATTTCAAGGTGTTACCAATAAAAAGCTTTTTAAAAAAATTCATCCCAATGCATTTGGTGAAAAATTCAGATGAGTGAATTGGCCACATGATGTGACAATGACAACAACTTCAGTGTGAGAATGGATAATTTGCCTGCATTGGCATTCCTTTCAGCTGATGACATTCCAGAAACTTTGAACAAATTAAAGTTGCATTTGCCTGAAGAAGTCAGTGAAGTTACTGATTGGTTCGAAAATAATTATGTGCAAGGTAAGCTAAGAAGACACACAATGGTGTTGCTGTTTGATCACCAGTATTGTTTCTGCCAAATTTATGGTCTGCATGTAAGTGTATGAATTTCCACATGCCCAAAACAATATAGATGGATGGCACAGAAGATGAAAAAATGTAATAGGGAATGCTCATGTCCATATATATAGAATCATAGAAGAATATCCAAAAAAGCAGCACCACATAGAAAATGAATGCGAGCATATTCTCCAAGAAGAGCCATGTCCTAAAAGAAAAAAAGCAGCTATTTATTGCAATGCAAGACTTCAAAACGTAGTTAATGACTATGAAACTCAGAAAGATCTTATGGACTTCCTTTGTGTAATTGCCCATAATCTACCCCTGAAATACGCATTTTCATATGTCAACCTTTCGTTTTAGTTTTGTTTTTGTTTTGTTTTGTTTTTTTCAACCTCTAGATACACACTGGCAAACTGCATTAAAAAATCTTACTAATTTCTGTTCCCACAAGCTATTTACAAAGTGTTCACCTTATGGTCAACACTGAACTGACTAGCTTGCTTTCTCTCTTTTTCTTTCCTTTTTTCTTTTTTTTTTTTTTTTTTTTTTTTTTTTGAGACGGAGTCTCGCGCTGTCACCCAGGCTGGAGTGCAGTGGCCGGATCTCAGCTCACTGCAAGCTCCACCTCCCGGGTTCACGCCATTCTCCTGCCTCTGCCTCCCGAGTAGCTGGGACTACAGGCGTCCACCACCTCGGCCGGCTAGTTTTTTTGTATTTTTTAGTAGAGACGGGGTTTCACCGTGTTAACCAGGATGGTCTCGATCTCCTGACCTCGTGATCCGCCCGTCTCGGCCTCCCAAAGTGCTGGGATTACAGGCTTGAGCCACCGCGCCCGGCCTTCTTTCCTTTTTTCTTTCTTCCTCTCTTCCCTCCCTCCTTCCTATTTTTCTCCCTTCCTTCCTCCTTTCCTCCCTTCCTTCACTCCTTTCCTTCCCCTCCTTCCTTTCTTTTTTTCATTGGTTAATTTGATGGTTTACAATGTCAACTATTTATCTTGTTTACATTTATTAATTAAATTGATCTAATCACATACATTATAGCCATTTGCTACGTTTGTGTATTTTTCTAAAGTGCTTAAAGAATTTTGAGACTGATTTTGAAGTCTGTATTTTATGCTAACACTCTAAAATGTGTGTAAAAATCATTTTGAAACTTTGTTAATTATTTTTATGTATGTTTTATTATTATGGAATTCAATAATCAACATTTTGCTCTGTGACTTTTCCAGTCTTATCATGCATTCTAAAATTTTATCCTGAAGTCATATAAATATCCATCCATATTTTGTTCCTGCTGCTTTATGATTTAAAATTTTACATGAAACCTATTATTATTCTGGAATTAATTTTGTTGTATGCTATGGTACAAATCTTGAACTTTTCTACCAGTTGCATTAGCACAATTTTAAAAATTATGTTTCCTTTTTCCATTGAATTGAGGTATCATCTTTATCACATACTAAACACATATTTACCCTAAGGGTTGATTATTGTTGGCTACCTTTTGTGTTCTATAAATTAGTCTGTATCATCCTACAATTGTTCCTACAATTCCACATTGTTTGCATCACTGGTATTTTATAACACTGGTATCATAATGTCATAATCTACTTTTTAGTGTCATTTTATTTTTGGTTGATACATTATAATTGTATGCTTCTATGGAGTACAATGTTATGTTTTGATACATGTACACACAGTGTAATGAGCAAATCAACGTAATTAGCGTATCTATTACCTTAAACAATTATAATTTGTGGTGGGAACATTCAAGTCCTCTGTTCTAGCTATTTTGAAATATACAATACATTATTGTACTATAGTCACCCTACTGTTCAAAAGAACACCAAAACTTATTCCTCCTATCTAACTGAAACCTTGTACCAATTGACCAATCTCTCCTCACCTTCCCTCACCCTCCCCAGACTCTGATAATCACTGTTCTACTCAATTTCTATGAGATCAACTATTTAAAATCACTATTCTACTCAATTTCTATGAGATCAACTTTTTAAAATCACTATTCTACTCCATTTTTATGAGATCAACTTTTTTAGAGTCCATATATAAGATAACATGGCATTTGTCTTTCTGTCTGTGCTTGGCTTATTTCCTTTAACATAATGTCCCCAGGTTCATACGTGTTGTCACAAATAACTGGATTTTGTCTTTTTTATGACAGAATAATGTTCCATTTTGTATATATACCATATACTCTTTATCCATTCATCCACTGATGGATACTTAGATTGATTCCATATCTTGGCTTTTGTGAGCAGTGCTGCAATAATCACGGGAGTACAAGTATCTCCTCAACATACTGATTTCATTTCCTTTGGAAATATACTCAGTAGTGAAATTGCTGGATCATATGACAGTTCTATTTTTAATTGTTTCAGGAACCTTCATTCTGTTTTCCATAATGGCTATAATAATTTATATTGCCATTATGAGTGTGTAAAGTTTCCTTTTTCTCCACATCTTCATCTTTTCTTTTTTAAGTAATAGCCATTCTAATGAGTGAGGTGATATCTTATTGTAGTTCTGATTTGCATTTCCCTGATGACTAGTGATGTCGAGTATTTTTTTTTCATATATCTGTTGGCCATTTGTATGTCTTCTTTTGAGAAATGTCTATGCAGGTCTTTTGCCCATTTTTAAAATGGGTTGGTTTTTTTCTGTTGAGTTATTTAAGTTCCTTATATATCAGATGTATACTTTGCAAATATATTCTCCCATTCTGTACGTTGTCTCTTCACTCTTGATCATTTTATTTGCTGTTTAGATGCTTTTTTCATTTGCTGTGATCCCATTTGTCTATTTTTGCTTTTGTTGCCTGCGCTTTTGAGGTTTTCTTTTTAGAAAAAAATATTGCCCAGACAAAGGTCATGAAGCTTTTCCCCTAGGCCTTCTTCTAATAATTTTTTATTCTTAGGGCTGACATGGAACTCTTTAATCCATCTTGAGTTGATTTTTTTATATGATAAGAGATAAGGGTCTAATTTCATTCTTCAATATGCAGATATTGAGTTTTCCCAGCACCATTTATTGAAGAGACTATTCTTTGCCCAAGGTGTGTTCTTGGCACCTTTGTTGAAAATCAGTTGGCTGCAAATGTGTGGATTTATTTCTGGGTCTCATTCTGTTCCATTGGTCTATATGTCTGTTTACGCCAATACCATGACGTTTTGGTTACTATAGTTTTGTAATATATTTTGAAGTCAGGCAGTATGATGCCTTCACAACTCTGTCCTTTCTGCTCAGGGTTGCTTTGGGTATTTGGAGTCTTTTGTGGTTCCATAAAAATTTTAGAATTTTTTTTCTATTTCCATGAAGAATGTCATTGGTATTTTGATAGGAATTGCACTGAATTGGTAGACTGCTTTCAGTAGCAGAGACATTTTAAGAATATTAATTCTTCTAGTCCATAAAAATAAATGGAATATCTTTCCATTCATCTGTGTCTTCTTCAATTTCTTTCATCAGTGTTTTATAGTTTTCATTGTAGAGATACTTCATCTCTTTGGTTAAATTTATTCCTAAGCATCTTATTTTGTGCAGCCATTATAATTAGGATTGTTTTCTAGATTTCTATTTCAGATACTTTTCCATTATCATACAGAAGTGCTACTAATTTTTATATGTTGATTTTGTATCTCACAACTTTACTGAATTTATTAGTTCTAGTAGTTTTTTGGTGGAGTCTCTAGGGTTTTGTATATACAAGATCACGTCATCTACAAACACATAAAATCTAACTTCTTTATTCCCACTTTGGATGACTTTTCTTTCTTTCTCTTGGCAAACTGTTCTGGCTACAACTTCCAGTACTATGTTGAATAGAAGTGGCGAAACTGGACATCCTTGTCTTGTTCCACGTCTTAAAGGAAAAGCTTTCAGTATTCCCCCATTCAGTATGATGTTAGCTGTGGGTTTGTCAAACACGGCCTTTATTGTGTTGAGTTATATTTTTTCTATATCTAATTTGTTGAGAGTTTTCTACACCTAATTTATTGACAATAAGAGATGTTGGATTTTGTCAAATCTTTTTCTGCATCTGTTGAATTGGCCATATGGATTTTATTGTTCATTTTGTTGATGTAATATTTTACATTTATTGATTTTATATAATGAAGCATCCCTGCACTCCTGGGATGTATCCCACTTGATCATAATGAATATTTTTAATGTGCTGGTGAATTTGTTTACTAGTATTTTGTTGAGGATTTTTGTATCTGTTTTCATCCAGGTTATTGGCCTGTAGTTTTTTTACCATTGTGTCCTTGTCTGGTTTTGTAATCAGAGTAATGTTGGCTTCATAGAACGAATTTGAAAGAATTTCCTCCTCTTCAATTTTTTGAAATGATTTCAGAAGAATTTTATTAGTTCTCTAAATGTTGGTAGAATTCAGCAGTAAGGCCATCAGGTCCTGGACTTGTCCTTAATAGGAGACTTTTTATGACTGATTCAGTCTCTTTATTCAATATTGTTCTATTCAGATCTTCTATTTTTTTATAGTTCAATCTTGGTAAGCTGTATGTGCCCAGGAATGTATCCATTTTTCTAGGTTATCTAATTTATTGGCATATAATTATTGATAATATTCTCTTATGATTCTTTTTCTCTGGTATCAGTTGTAATTTCTCCTTTTTCACTTTTGATTTTATTTCAATCTTTTCTCTTTTTCTTAGTCAATTTTGTTCATCTTTTCAAAAAACTTTTGTTGATCTTTTGTATTTTGTTAGTCTCTATTTCATTATTTCTGCTCTGATGTTTATTATATCCTTCCTTCTATTCATTTTTTCCTCCTACTCATTTTTGGTTTAGTTTGTTCTCTTATAGTTCCTTGAGGTGCAACATTAGGGTTAGGCAGCATGTAGTTTGCATATATATATACATACATACATATAGATAGATAGATTCAGCAATTTTATGTGTTTTAATTGGAGAATTTAATTCCTTTACATTCAGGTAATTATTGATAGGTAAGAACTTATTACTGTCATTTTGTTAATTGTTTTCTAGTTTGTATTGCATATCTTTTCTTTCTTCCTCTCTTACTGTCTTCCTTTGTGGTTAAGTGTTTTTCCCTGCAGTCTGTTTTGATTCCTTTTTATTTTTAGTATATTGATTATACTGCCATTACATTATCAGAATGTTCTGAATTTTACTAAATACTTTTACAGTGAGTTTTGTACTTTTAGATGTTTTCATGTTACTCATTAGCACCCTTTCATTTCAGCTTGAAGAACTCCCTTTATCATTTTTTTGTAAGGCAGGCCTAGTAGTGATGAACTCCCTCAACTTTTGTTTATTTGGGTAAGTTTTTATTTTTCCTTCATTTCTGAAGGACAGCTTTGCTGGGTACACTGTTGTCAGTTGACATGGTTTTTTCTCCTTTAGTACTTTGACTATATCATCCTATTCTCTCCTGGCCTACAAGGTTTCTGCTGAGAAGTCTGCTGTTAAGCGTACTGCAAAAGTCCCTTTTATGTTGTTATTTTCTCTTGCTGATTTCAGCATCCTCTCTTTGACATTTACCTTTGACGATTTAATTATAATATGTCTTAGGGTTGTCTTCTTTGGATTAAATTTGATTGGTGGCCTATGACTTTCTCGTACCTGGATATTTGTATCTTTCTCCAGGTTTGGAAAGTTTTCTGCTATTATTTCTTTAAATAAACTTTCCACTTCTTTATCTTTCTCTACTTCCCCTTGAACTCCAGTGATCCATACATTAGCTCTTTTGATGTTATCCTATAAATCCCATAAGCTTTCTTCATTCATTTCCGTTACTTTTTCGTGTTTCTCCTCTGACAGTATATTTTCAAATAACCTATCTTCAAGTTCACAGATTTTTTCCTCTGCTTGATTAATTCTGCTTTTGATGCTCTCTACTAATATTTTTCAATATTCATTGTTTTTTAGCTCCAAGATTTCTATTTTTTTTATTGCAATATCTCCGTTAAATTTCTCTGATAAATTTTTAAATTGTTTCTCTGTGTTTTCTTGAACTTCCCTTTAGGGTCAGTCACTGGCATTTTATTTTTTTTGGTGAGGTCAAATTTCCCTGCTTATTCTGGATGCTTGCAGATGTGCATTGATGTCTGTGTATTAGGTATTTATTCTAGTCTTTGCATTTTGGCTTTGTTTGTCCCTGTTTTACTTCAATAGGCCTGTCTAGAAGTTTTAAGCAACCTGACTTGTGTTTCCTAAGCCTGTGGCTGTTGCAGCCACTTCAGCACTAGAGGGGGCCCTAAGCCCAGGTTCACCACAAGTTTTGCAAGGACTTTGAGGTTGACACAGCACCCCAGTCAGGATGGACCTGAGGAAGATTGAAGGAAGGTACCTAGGCTGTATAGACAAGCTAGCCAGGGACCCAAGCCCAGAAGCCTGTCCCAGTGGCCTGGACAGACACCCCTCTCAGTAGTTCCCTGCACAGTTCCCCACATGTGGAAAGAGGGGCTGGAGCTGAGATTGGGCCCCCTCAGGGGCCCCCATGGAACAGAGGTCAGCAAACCCATCCCATTGGTTTAGATGGGTGTGGGGCCAGACTTGAGACTGGGTCTCAGAATCTGCTGTTGGACAGAGACTGGAAAGCCCATTGCAGAGGATCAGATGAACTCCTGTGAGATATGGACAACTTTCCCTTTGGGAAGCAATTTCCCAGCAAGTAGTACTAAGCTGGGACCACAGCTGAGGAGGGGTGGAGCTGAGCCACAAGACAACTTTCAAGTCGAAACTGCCAAAACCAATGTCAGCAGGCAGATGAGGCTTCCCTGCTGAGACACTGGTGTGCACGATTCTTCCTGCACTCCCTGGCAGACGGTTTTGGTGGTAGCCTCAAGGCCAGCAGGGGCTGTTGCCAAGCCCCTTGGGGAATGAGGCCATTTCCCCAGGCTTGACTCTGGGAGCACAACTGATGGGTCTGCCAACTGGGTATAGGCTTGCACTCTCAAAATCACCCTCCTAGGCCTTAGGCTCCATCAGGCCTCCACAACCTTCTACCTGAGTCCTGAGGCTTCCACAGAGAGACTTTCGTCTGGATGGGTGAAGAATTCTTATTGTTGGGGCATAAAAGCAGGTGACCTCCTATACTACCATCTTGCTGACATCATTCCAACCCTGGAATCTATTTATCTGTCCAGAAAATTTGCCATGATTAAAAGGTCAGTTCTTCTTCTTCAAGTAGGCTGTGGTGGTTCTATAAAATATGTCCACAAATTCTTTGAAACTCCTCCCGTTACACAGTGGAGCCTAATTCCTCTCCGTTTGAGTATGGGCTGTACTTAGCAACTTATTTCTAGTACATAGAATGTGGCAGAAGTGACAGTGTGTGACATCTGAGGGGAAGGGGGGTCATAAAAGGTATTGTGGCTTTAGCTTCTACCTCAGATTACTCACTCTAAAAGAAGCTACCATGTCCTGAGGACAATCAAGAAGCCCTATGGAGATGTTAATGTAGCAAGGAACTGAGGTCTCCTATGAACAGCCAGGAAGGAACTGACACCTCTTGCCAACAGCCATGTAAGTAAACCATCTTGAGCACAGGTTCTCCAATGCTAGTGAAGACAATGCTAGTCATGGGTAAAATGCCAAACAGCATTGCATGCTACAGAGAAATCTTTCACGAAAGCAAAAGTCAACTGAGGTGGCTTACTTCCTTGTCTTATTTTAAGAAATTGCCATAGCCACCCCAACCTTCAGCAACCACTGCCTTTATCAGTAAGTAGCTACCAACATCGAGGCAAGACCCTCCATCAGGAAAAAGATTAAGATTCGCTAAAGGCTCAGATGATCGTTAGCATTTTTAGCAATAAAGCATTTTTTAATTAAGGTATGTACATTGGGTTTTTAAAGACATAATGCCATTGTACAGTAGGCTATAGCATAAATATCACTTCTCACCATTTTACATAATAGACTCTCGATAAACATGTATTGAGTTGAATCCCCTGCAAAAAAAAGTTTAATAGTTTGCCAAGGCATAACTTTCAAAAAGCTAAATAAAAATTATTCTCTTTCAATTATATCATGAGCATGTGTTAAAATATTTATGTATCTTATTAATGAAAAGAAACAGCAAGGTGGTGAAGCTGATTCAAAGGAGGATACAAGAAACTATGAACTATATAGAGTGGGGGAAAATGCTGAATTTTTTTTTTTTTTTTTTTTTTTTTTTTTTTTTTTTGAGACGGAGTCTTGCTCTGTCGCCCAGGCTGAAGTGCAGTGGCCGGATCTCAGCTCACTGCAAGCTCCGCCTCCCGGGTTCACGCCATTCTCCTGCCTCAGCCTCCAGAGTAGCTGGGACTACAGGCGCCCGCCACCTCGCCCGGCTAGTTTTTTTTTTTTGTATTTTTAGTAGAGACGGGGTTTCACCGTGTTAGCCAGGATGGTCTTGATCTCCTGACCTCGTGATCCACCCGTCTCGGCCTCCCAAAGTGCTGGGATTACAGGCTTCAGCCACCGCGCCCGGCCGAAAATGCTGAATTAAGACTCAAAAGTTAAAATATAACACTGGTTAATGTTCTGTGTGGCAATAAAACTGTCTCCTTTGAGATTATCTTTCCTACCAAAATGAAATTATCTCCACTGGACAAAAATAATTTGCAACTTGCTAATCTTCTATAAACTAATATCTAACTTTACTGAGTCTGGTCTCATTAATAATAAACACTAAGTCAAACAAGGTTACCTCTCTGTAGAACTTTAAATGACCTTTAGGCAGGCTTGTTAGATAATGCTCTTATTACAACACTGCAAGGCACACAACAATCCTTTTTCCTTATTTCCAAGTTTTGTATAATTTTTCTAAACGGACACATTCCCACTATCTATTAGTGAGCAATAAATGACTCTAAAACTTTGTGGTTGAAATGTACATATATATATAGCCACATGTGGTGGCACATGCCTGAAGGCTTGGCTACTGGGGAGGCTGAGGTGGGGGAATGGCTTAAGCCCAGGAGTTTGAGGTGGCAGTGGGCTATGATTGCACCATTGCACTGCAGCCTGTCTCAAAAAACAACAAACAAACAAAACAAACAATACAATTTGTGGCTTAAAACTACAACCATTTTATTCTTTTTTTTTTTTTTTTTTTTGAGGCGGAGTCTCGCTCTGTCGCCCAGGCTGGAGTGCAGTGGCGCGATCTCGGCTCACTGCAAGCTCCGCCTCCCGGGTTCCCGCCATTCTCCTGCCTCAGCCTCCCGAGTAGCTGGGACTACAGGTGCCGCCACCACGCCCGGCTAATTTTTTTGCATTTTTAGTGGAGACGGGGTTTCATTGTGTTAGCCACGATGGTCTCGATCTCCTGACCTCGTGATCCGCCCGTCTTGGCCTCCCAATATTTTATTCTATATATGTATACATATATATATAATACTTCTATGGGCCAGGAATTTGGGAGCAGCTTTACTGAGTGATTCTTCTGCTCTACATGGCATGGAATGGAGTCACAATGTTCGGCTGGTAGCTGAACAGGTGTGAAGAGTCCAAGACAGCTTCATACACATACTTGGTGTCTTGACTGGGATGGTTAATAAGCTAAATACAGCTGGACCCGCCTTCCTCTTTATGTAATTTCAGTAAATGTGATCTCTTCAGCAAAGCAGCCAGGTATTTTACACGGACTTACACTGCCAATCTTCTTAAAGGTGACCCAGAACTGGCAGAGCATCTCCACTTCCATAATCCATTAGTCAAAGCAGTTATAGCCCAGTCCAGAGTCAAGGAAAAGGGAACATAGATCCTACCTCCCAATGGGAGAAGTAGCAGGGTGTGCTGGTTTGCGCCTGTAATCCCAGCTATGCAGGAGGCTGAGGCCAGGAGTTTGAGACCAGCCTGGGCAACATAGTGAGACCCTGTCTTTACAAAAATAAAAAATAAATGAGCTGGGTATAGTGGTGTGTACCTGTAGCCCTAGCTATTCAGAAGGATAAGTCAGGAGAATCTCTTGAGCCCAGGGGTTTGAGGCTGCTGTGAACTATAATCACACCATTGCACTACAGCCTGGGCAACAGAGTGAGACCCCACCTCTGAAAAGTAAATAATAAAAACTAATCAGATAATTATTAAATGTGAGAACTGTCAAAGAATTGGTGGCCATGTTTAGTCCATCACAAATTTTGCCTTGTAAACAGTTATTTTTATTATATGGGTAAATCTTTTCCCCTAAGATCTGCTGCACTAAGGGTTCCCATTACTTTCTGGGAGGTTTGTCATAACTTTGTTCACTACATGAGAAATGACCCTGGGTGCAGCCCACTACTCTTTTCTCCCTCTATAACCCTGCAAGCACTAATGGACAATGTGGGGTTTCAAAGTGTAGTCACAGAACTAGTAGCATGGGCATAATGTGGCAACTTGTTACAAATGCAGATTCTCAGGCCTGACTTCCCTCCTACTGAATGTGAAACTCTGGGGATAGGGCCAAGTAGTCTATGTTTTCACAAGCCATCTTGGCAATTCTAAATGCATGCTAAAGTTTGAAATCAGTGTTTTAGAGATGTAAGTTACTTGATGAAAATATCTGAAACTAGTCTCACAAGAAAGTAAATTTTATGTCATTTTTTTTTTACATTTAGAAAAGAAACAGGCCAGGTGTAGTGGCTCACGCCTATAATCCCAGCACTTTGGAAGGCCGAGACAGGAGGATGGCATGACACCAGGAGGTCGAAGCTCAGTGAGCTGTGATCATGCTACTGTACTCTAGCCCAAGTAACTGAATGAGACCTTGTCTGGTTTAAAAAAAAAAAAAAGTAAAAAAGAAACAATGCATAGTCTGTAAATACTATAATGGCTTACAGAACCTCCAGAAAGCACAGATAATGACAAAGAAAGCTGGTGTGGTGGCTTTTCTCTAACTGATGGCCTTCCTCAGTGGTCAATAACTTTTCCCACATACTTGGCATGCAGGAGACACCTCCCTTCTCCCACCCACTCAAGGGACACTTCCCAGAGATGTCATACCTTATGTCTAAAGAACCACCTGTGAAAAGAACTGGTACCTTCTCCATCTTAATAATGGGCCTATTAAGCAGCTCAAAAAGTATATATATATATATACATACATTATTCTTTTTTTTTTTTTTTTTTTTTGAGATGGAGTCTCACCCAAGCTAGAGTGCAGTGGTGCAATCTCAGCTCACCACAACCTCCATCTCCCAGGTTCAAGCAATTCTCCTGCCTCAGCCTCCCGAGTAGCTGGGACTACAGGCACGTGCCACCATGCCAGGCTAATTTTTGTATTTTTAGTAGAGATGGGGTTTCACTATGTTGGCCAGGCTGGTCTCGAACTCCTGACTCTCGTGATCCACCTGCCTCAGCCTCCCAAAGTGCTGGAATTACAGCCGTGAACCACCAGCGCCCAGCCTAAAAATACATTATTCTTTTAAAGGGACTTTCAATCTCCCTTACAGACAGGTGTATAAGAGAAAACGGGAAATTTTGCTGATCCTGTCTATGACACCTTGTTTTCTGCTCCTTTAATTCCTGCTCTACAGCATTTCTTTCCTTGTACTTTCTTTGGGTTTATTTTATAGTTAATTTATATTCAGCCTTCCCTATTTTCGTTCTCAGTCTCTCGAGTAGCTGCTGGGACTACAGGCACAGGTGCACACCACTAATACCAGAAATAATGCGGAGCAGCTAATAAAAAAAATTAACCCAGCTAAGTTTTATATTTTTTGTAGAGGCGCGGTTTCGCCATGTTACCTAGGCTGGTCTCCAATTCCTGAGCTCAAGCAATCCACCCAGCACAGCCTCCCAAAGTTCTGGTATTACATGCATGAGCCATCACACCCATCCCCTATTTTATTATATAAACTTTTGTCAGTGTCCTAAAAGTTTTGATATATTAATACATTTATCACTCAGTTGTAAATATTTTCTGCTTTCCATTATTTTCTCTTAAGTAGTCAATGGATTAGAGGGGTTTTTGTTTTGTTTTCATTTTTGTTTTTTTTGAGAGGGAGTCTGGCTCTGGGGCCCAGGCTGGAGTGCAGTGAGGAGATCTCAGCTCACTGTAAGCTCTGCCTCCCGGGTTCACGCCATTCTCCCGCCTCGGCCTCCCGAGTACCTGGGACTACAGGCGCCCGCCACCATGCTCAGCTAATTTTTTTGTATTTTTAGTAGAGACGGGGTTTCACCCTGTTAGCCAGGATGGTCTCGATCTCCTGATCTCGTGATCCACACGCCTCGGCCTCCCAAAGTGCTGGGATTACAGGCGTGAGCCACCACACCCGGCCTAGACGGTTTTTTTTGTTGTTGTTTTGTTTTGTTGAAAATTTAAGACTTTTTTTCCTAATCTGTTGTTACTATTGATCTTATATAATGATCAGAAAACATTATCTGCAAGATCAGGGATCAGCAAACTCTGTAAAGGCCAAATAGTAAATATGTTACACTTTACGGGACACACTGTATCCATTGTAACGACTCAATTCTGACTTTATAACATTAAAGCAACCAAAGACAATATGTAAATAAATAAGGTTGGCTGTATTCCAACAAAGCTTCCCTTACAAAAACAGGTGGCTGGCCAGATTGGGCTGTGGGCCACAGCCTGCTAACCCTTGATCTACATGGCACCAATTCTTTGGTAATTATTAAGAGGTACTGTTACTTAGTACTTGATATTTTATAACGTTCCATGCATGTTTGAAAACCAATATATCATCTTGTCCCTAGCCTCCTCCACTTCTTTAAAGTTCAGGCCTGGCCCATGTCAACATTTGCTTTTATCTTGGCACAGTGATTAAGACACTGGGCTTTTAACAATCAGACAAATCTACTAGCTTTGCCACTCGCCATTGGGTGGTTGGAGGCAAACTACTTAATGTCGCTAATTCTCAGGTTCCTCAACCATAAACTGAGAAAATAACAGTACCTACCTCATGGGGAGCACATAAGGAAGGATTCAATGAGACAATCCATATAAAGCGCCTAGCAGAGTCCCAGGCAGCCTTCAATCGTTAGTAGTAGTGTTAACATCATGAGGCAGGTGTAATTATACCCATTTTACAAGAAACTAAGGCTTAGAGAGGTTTCGGTAAGTCGCCCAAAGTTTCCTAACCAGTGGCAAAGCACGAACTCCCACCCAGAACTTTTCACAAATTCAACGTTTCCCGTACTCAAACTGATGCAGATACACTAACATTTAGGAGATTTACTGTATGCCATTCCGAGGCGAGGCTGCATTTTAAGACGCCCAGGGAAGAAACGGATTGCGAAATCCACAAGAATTCACTCTTTGTGGTGCAAGTTTTGTCTGAAGGGAAAGGGGCAAGAAGGGCATGGAACGTGCTAGAAGTAACAAACCACCCAACAGAATTCTGGAACCAGGGGTCCGCAGCTTCTAAGCTGGACACATTCCTCTCTAGGTTCGATCCTCTAAGGAAGTGGCGTCACCCAGCGGCGCATCCCGGCCCGAAGCCCCTGCTGCTGCGTGGCCCGCAGCCCATGGCCGTGCTGCCCTTCAAGGCTCTGCAGCTCCTTGCGCCTGATGAGCCTGGCGCCTAAAAATACCACCCTAGTTAAACCTCCCAGAACCTGTCTTCGGCATTTCAAAAAAAAAAAAAAACGGGCGCCGTCATCGTTTAGAGCCACATAAATCACAGCCCTGACCTGCTGCGGATTCAGCAGGCGACGAGCCACTGAAAGTGGCGAAGAAGTCCGCCCCTTTCGAAGACGAGCAACTTTCCATTCTTTTTTCCCTGCGCAAGGCGCAGATCGTAACGTGGAGACCCCCGAGCAACCCCAAGAGTGAGTGGGACGTTGGAAAAACAGCCAGGGAATCTCCATGTTTCCCAGCCCAGGCTAAGCCCAGGATTCTTCAGAGCCATACCCTGTGACAATCACAAGGGTTTTCTCCGCCTCGCGGGTGACGGAGAACTCGTGACCTGCCCCTCAGCTCCAAGCCGAGCGCCTAGCGGGCGCGGAGAAAGAGGGGGCGGAGCTGCAAGCCCAGATCACCAGGCAGCCGACGACGGGCAACGCGTGCGCAGTCTCTCGCCACGGGACCTCCTTCCCGCCGCTGAGACTAGGAAGCAGGACGCCAAATCTGTCCCTGCGCAGCCGCCGCCGCCGGGCGCCGAGCCGGGTGGCCGCCCTGCCTGAGGCGCGCCTGCGCACGTCTCCACGCACGCTCCGGCGTACGGCGGCGGCCAGGGGTCGCGAGCCGGTTGAGGACCCGCGCGCGGAGGAGCCGGGGAGTCAGCGCTTCTTCCCTCCCTCCCCCTCTCCCCTCCCCGCTCCCTGCCCCCCTCCCCAAGAATGTTCCGCTACGAGGTGAGCTGTTGCGACCGGAAGTGACCCCTCCCTCCCTCCCGCGCCCCTCTCCCTCACTCCCCCTCCGCACGCCGGTCCCGTGTTCCTGCGGGGCAGGGGGCGGGCTGGGGGAGTCGCAGGACTTAGCTGGACGCGACTGGCCTGGGGTCGCGGGTCTAATTCTAGGGCTGGGAGCTGGCTTCAGGGGTCGAGACAGTCCCATTAGTTGCCGCTGGGGAAAGTTGGCCTCCGTTTTGGGGTGGGGAGGGCCCGTTAAGTGCTGTAACCAGACCACACCCCCGCCCCCACCCCTAGAGGAGCCATCGAGGGTACAGTATTGCATCTACCCGGGTGCTTTTCTTGAGTAGGAGTCACCCGGGAATTCCCTGAGCCGAGTTTCCCGCCCTGGACCCGGAACCACCCCCCACCCACCTCCACTCGAATTACACTGACACACACCCCATTCACACAGGCTACCTTCAGGTCAAGGGGACCTGGGCTTGCCGTTGGACTAGGGCCCCAGCCCGTTTACTAAAGAGGGCTCCGAGTTGGGAGGGGGGCGTGTCCAGCAGAAGTTCCCTCTGAGCTAGTGCTGGGCGACGTGGGTTTGGTGAAGGTCTCGGGAATGTAGCAATAGCAACAAACAGTGCTGACCCTGTCACCAACTCACTGTATGACCTTGAGCGACTCCTAATCTCTGGACGTAAACTTTCTGGGTTTGTAGCATGAAAGAACTGATGTAAATGATCCTATTTTTAATTGAAAAAGCAGTGATTTGGTAAAGTAGATCTTTGTGATTTGGAAGGGAGTGCTGCTGGAAGTTGCCTTTGATACGAAGGCAGCTGCATGCCTATTTGCATAAATTTGGAAGGGCTCTGGCAGGAGAATAATGCCCTTTGACCTAATCTTTCCTTTGTAAACAGGGTAGCTAAGAGGTAGCCAGGCAAGGTGTTTCACAAACGTATCTACTGATCGACTATGGAATTCTGATTCCGAATTTTTGAAAATTGAGGACAGATATACTTAATAGGAATGATCCAAGACCAAACCGAAAGGAAAACTTGGAGAATAAATCAGTTGAGTAAAATTGAAGTGAAGTTAACCTACCTAGGATGTGGTGACCTCTAGCCTTTGTTCGATAATCTGTAATCTTTGCCTGCTTTGATCGTCACAACTCTCTGCCATAGTTGGTATAGTCCCTGCATTACGATATAAGAGACTGAGCCTTACAGCCTAGCACAGAGCCTTAGACACAATAGGTTGTATAAAGGTATTTGATGAGCTAATTAGAAATTTTCTGAGTTGCCCATGTTCACACTGACTGTAGAAGTGGAGCCAGAACTTGAACTTGTCATATCACAGCTTTTCCAGAGTTCATTTTATTGTGGTTGAAGACCTAACTTTAATCACTAGAGTTTAGGCCTATAGGGAAGATAAAAAAGATGGAAAATGAAGACAAAGCTTTGAAAGGGAATAATAGTTGAAAACATGACATGAATATAATGAGAAAGATGAGAATTTTGCTAGAAAAGATACATAAAGATACAAGAAAATAAAGGGTTCATTATTAGTTGTCCTCACTTTTCCAACCAGTGATATAAGGGAAGTTGTGGACTTAATTTCTTGGTTGCATGAGGAACTGCTGTTAGTGGATTCTTGATAAAATAGAGAAATGGAATGCTGTGAGGTGGGGCGAGAATTAAATAAGGAATAGGAAATAGAAAGTGAAAGAAAGCTGATGAAATCTTCCAGTGTCAGAAATTGGGAAGTAGAAAATGCCATCTTTACAAAAAGTCATAATGAAGCAATTATGTTCATTGAGAAGGTAAGATGAACATTTTTAGAACCTTTTTAAAATGAGGGTGTGAATTTCATGAATAACTAATGTCGTTCCTCTTTTTTTAGTCTTTGGAGGATTGTCCTCTGGATGAAGATGAAGATGCATTTCAGGGACTGGGAGAAGAAGATGAAGAGATTGATCAATTCAATGATGATACATTTGGGTCAGGTGCAGTTGGTAAGTGACATCTTTCTCTTATAATATCATCTTGGCTTCTTGCTCTTTTCAAGTGCTGTCTTTTAGAAGTGCTTTATCTGATTAGGGGTAACCTCATTCACTAACTTGGCAAGATATTCTTCTATTCCTCATCTTAGTCAGAATGTTTCATTCTTCACTGGAAACAGCACCTATCCTGATCCTCTGAGTATCTTTTTGCCTCACCTCTAAAATCAGGTATTCTGTAAGCCTTGCCCCTTCCAGCTATATGATCTATGGCTACAGGTTGCCCCTATGAGGGATTCAAATGTTTAGAGAAGTAAACATTTAAGAGAGATTTAAAGTAATCCTAAATGAGAGGAATTTTTATTTGTATGACATATAACTTAAGGAAAACTAGTGTACTAGTAGAAAAGTATGTGGGTGTATGTGTTTTAAAATTTAGTCTATCACTAGTATATTATATAACTTTGCAACTTATAGTATCTTCAACAAAACGTAAAGCTTTTTATACCAAGAATTTTGGGGGTCAAGAAAGGTCTCATAAGTTAGAAAAGTATGCACAGATGAAATTTTGTTCATCCCTGGATATAGATACATATTTTTTATTTATTTATTTATTCTTTTTTGAGATGGAGTCTTGCTCTGTCACCCAGACTGGAGTGCAGTGGCATGATCTCAGCTCACTGCAACCTCTGCCTCCCAGGTTCAAGCAATTCTCTTGCCTCAGGCTCCCGAGTACCTGGGATTATAGGCACCTGCCACCACACCCAGCTAATTTTTGTATTTTTAGTAGAGACGGAGTTTCACCATGTCGGCCAGGCAGGTCTCGAACCCCTGACCTCATGATCCACCTGCCTCGGCCTCCCAAAGTGCTGGGATTACAGGCCTGACCACCGCGCCCAGCCTGTAGATACATATTTTAAGAGTTGGGAAAAGTTTAAAACCTAAAGAGCCAAACTAAGCTTACAGACCACAGGTTTATAAATACCGAGATGGAAAATTTAGAAAGCAAGCTTATAACGTTCAAGAACACATGTTACTTAGAACAGGTGTAGAACAAGTGGAGTAATAAGTTAAAATTTAAACTTTTAAACTATATACATATACATATACATATGCATATACATATACATATACATTTGATTTGAGACAGAGTCTTGCTCTGTCACCTAGACAAGTGCAGTAGCATGATGTTGGCTCGCTGCAGCCTCTGCCTCCCCAGTTCAAGCAGTTCTCCTGCCTCAGCCTTCCAAGTAGCTGAGAATACAGGCGCCCAGGTAATTTTTGTATTTTTTAGTAGAGACAGGGTTTCTCCATTTTTGGCCAGGGTGGTCATGAACTCCTGACCTCAAGTGATCCCTCCTCAGCCTCCCAAAGTGCTGGAATTACAGGTGTGAGCCACCGCGCCTGGCCAAAACTATATATTTTTAAGCAAATGAATAGGTAAGAGTCAATGCAGATATGTTTGCTTAGACTTGGTGCTGGAAAGCAGCAATAAGAGTGTTTATGTTCAAATGTATAAATATGTATGATTCTTTGGAGTCACAACACTTCTGTCTGCAACAAATGCTCCAAGTTAAGTCATAAGGAAGAAGAGAAAATTTAGCAATAGTTGGTAATCCCAAGATGTTGAATATCAAAAACAAATAAGAGACCTTAAAGTATTATAATGGTCACTGGTTTTGCAGTGACCTAATACATTTATTAAAGCTTAGACTGAATTGAATAAACTGGCAAAAATGAAGGTGTTTTAATATTGTCAGTTATTTGTAAAATTCAGTAGAGAACTAAAACTTTGTTATGATTAGAAGCAGCAAGAAAAGTGTCGAAAGTGGAAGCTAGACTCATGATGGAAGGGAATCAAAGACCTTTTGGATTATAGGCATGGGTTGGCAGATGAGATTGTCCAGGAGGATAACTTGATCCAAGATGCTATTCTCTCTCTCCATGGAGATCACAGGCAAAGAGATGTAGAGTGGAATTACAAAAGCAGGAAACTGATGTGAATTGCAAATTATATTTGGAAGGTAGTTTAGTGATGATCAGTAGAACACAATAAGCTATTTGTGGTAGCTCAAGCCCACAGCTCTCAGCACTTTGGAAGGTCAAGGCAGGAGGATCACTTGAGGCCAGGAGTTCAAGACCATCCTGGGCAACATAGTGAGACTCTTTCTCTACAAAATTTTTTTTGAAAAATATCCAGGCATGCTGGTATGTGCCACTTAGGAGGCTGAGGATCCCTTGAGCCCAAGAGTTCAGGGCTGCATCAGCTATGGCGGTGCCACTACATTCCAGCCTGGGTAACAGAGCGAGACCTTATCTCTAAAAAGTTAATTATCAAATAATTTAAAAATAGAATACCATAGAAGCTACCAACACGTGCTTGTTTCTAGAACTCTTTTTCTATTAAAATACTGTACTGAATGTTAACCATTTTTTCAACAAGTTCCTCAGTATTAAAATGAATTAGCTAGAATTGATTTATAGACATTAAAATGAGGCAGCATTGACTTCCAGAGTGCTATGGACAGTCTTTTTTTCCTGAGTTTCTATTTTTTCTCGTAAGATGGGAATAATATTGCCTTAAAAGGATGTTAGAGTGTCCAGAACTGTATTTTATATGACGGGGAAGAAGGAAAGTGCACATGTGCTGAAAAAGCCATTAGGTTTACACAGTAAAAGAACAGGTAGTACAAAGTAAAGGCAATGAAATGGCGTATGATTAACCCACTTTGTACCTTAGGGCCAAAGGGTGATTAGAAGGACTTTTTGCCCAAGAAAGTTTATAATGGAGAAAAGATTTCCAAAGGTGAGCCCTTTCCCTTGAGAGTGTAATGTACTTGAATTGTAAGATCTTAATTCTTCATAACAGCTTGGTGTAAATACTATAAAAAGAAAATTGTTTTCCAAGTCAACCTGTGACTTCTTTGATACTTGTCTACAGGTTGATACAAAGCTGGTATAGAGAGTTTAAATCTAGAGGTGAAATGTCAGACTTTGACATTTGTTTTGATTTTATGATTTTTAATTCATATAGTGGGCATCTTGAATAATACCTGCTGTGGACATTTTAGGTCATTGGCTACAAATGGTCACCTTTCCTTAAGAAACTAGTCACTCTCTTCTGCATGAAAAATGTTTGCATCATCTAAGAGCAATAAATAGTGTTGCAGTAATCCCAACTCCTCTAAAAATAAAAGCTTACACTTAGCATGGTGCTTATTATGACTAGGCACCATTCTAAATGTTTTACATATATTGTTAATCCTCACAGCAACTTTGTGAGATAGGTACTGTTATTATCCTCATTTTAACAAATGAGGAAGAGTGACGGGTTAAGTAACCATAAATATAATTACTGTAAAGTACTAGTTATGTTAAATAGTTTTTGGGGACTCTTTGGAAATCTCCTGCCTCCACTTGGAAGGGATCACCCTCCTTCCTACCTCTCTTTTATTGATAGCTACTATAGTCTTTAGAGATAAAGATTGCCTTGAAATTAAATCACTTCTACTTCCTTTTTATTTTGTTTTCATTCAAAACTATATCTGACACAGGCTTCAGGGGTTGTTATTACAAGTATAAGTTTATAGAAGCAGCCAGAAATTCAGTAACACACATCAGGGTATAGGTTAGTTCATTATTACAGATAGTCTCTTTCCCTTCATTTCTCTGTTACTCTTTTGCCTATCTTTTATCATTTTGACCAATAATGGACTCAGGTCAAGCACTGGCATATCTAAGTAACTATATTTTTAGGTCATTTGAAAAAGATACAGGGTGAAGTATTCTTTTGCAGTAAGGGCATAAGATCTCTAAAATACTACTTCAGATAATTTTTTACAAGAGTAAGAAAAATCTAAAATGATGATGATAGTATTTTATGGCATAGATTCCTTTGCTTACGTGTGTAAAAATGTAACATTCAATTCACCAGAGATCTATTCTCACAGAATATGGCAACTTAACCAATATTTTAAAAATATTATTATTAAGGAGAAGTAGATTATCCATATTTGATAGGATTTGGTAAAGTTAGCAAGCATGAATATGGGAATTAGTGACAGACAAGCATGCAAATTAGAACTCTACTGCATTAGAACAAATCCACTAACAAATTAACTTCTTAAATTTGGGAAATAAATGTTTTTACAAATCCCTCAATTCAAGATGATAGATTCCCACTCTTGTGACATTGCTAAGTTAGTAAAGTTACAAAAAACAATTTATCCTGTCTCAGCTTACTATTCCTTACCAAGGATGACACAAATATGAATGTCACATTTGGTTTTTAATTATATTCTTCTTTAAATATTTTCTTTCAGATGATTAGTCATTTAAATTAATACTGTAATTTTCATTTAAAGTGGATTTTTCCATTTTTTGGAGCACATCAGGATAGACTTATCAGAGACCATCATCATAAAATAGCTACCTTAAATTCTTTTTTGTAAGATGACAATTTAGGAGAAGAGTGTCACCTGACTAGTCACTCAGGTAAGAGGAAGCTGTTGGGTAGGCAAAAAATACCACATAATTATAAAGAAGACCCAGGTCCCGGAGGCTTAGGTAAGGATATTTTTATAGCTTTTGCCCGCAGCCTTTATCCTAGTGATGGCAAAGTGATCCTCAACGTAAGGAATCCCTTACCACAACTAATACACTCAAATCTACCACAGTGTCCCCAAACTAGACAGTGGGTCCTGTGATACCAAAATTATATATTTGAAAGTCCCACTTCCCTCACTCTGCGGATCACTAGTATTATGTGATACCTTGTTGTATGATAAAAAAATACATATAGCAAATTTTAACTGTTAATATAATCTGATTCTAAAAGGAAGTTAGTCTATTTAAAGTCACATAAACTGTTAAGATATGTATGATGTTCATTACAGTATTAATTATTATATTGGAAAATTGTAAATAATCCAAATATTTACCAGTAGGGGATAAATTACATTATAGTTTAGCAATAAAATATAATCTTATGTAGGTATTAAAAAGAATGAGATAATATCAGTAGTTATGCCTGTGTGCATGCATGAAAAGATGTCCAAGACATATTGCTTAAGTAAAAAGAAACAAGTTAACTTTATAAACTTAACACAACTTAAAACTATTTAAAACTTAACATAGCTGTGGAATTATGGGGAACTTTCACTTAAGTGACGTGTGTTTGAATTTTTTAAACATGTATTTTCTTTGAAAGCAGAAAAGAGAAAGTCCTGTTTGTGTTATGACCTGTTATCCCTGTCTGTTGAATTATATAAAACATGTAACTAAAAAAGAATACCATATAACATGTACAAAATAATACTTTTTGTGGATTAGAAAGTAGTGCAGGCCGGGCGCGGTGGCTCAAGCCTGTAATCCCAGCACTTTGGGAGGCCGAGACGGGCGGATCACGACGTCAGGAGTTCGAGACCATCCTGGCTAACACGGTGAAACCCCGTCTCTACTAAAAAATACAAAAAACTAGCCGGGCGAGGTGGCGGGCGCCTGTAGTCCCGGCTACTTGGGAGGCTGAGGCAGGAGAATGGCGTAAAAACCCGGGAGGCAGAGCTTGCAGTGAGCTGAGATCCGGCCACTGCACTCCAGCCTGGGCGACACAGCGAGACTCCGTCTCAAAAAAAAAAAAAAAAAAAAAAAAAAAAAAGAAAGTAGTGCATATTGAGATGAGGTAAAGGAAGAAATAAAATGAAAGGATTATTTAGGAGTAGGAATGAGGAGGAAGAAGTTTCGCATTTGAATACCTGAAAAGAAAGGCCGGATGCGGTGGCTCACGCCTGTGATCCCAGCTCTTTGGAAGGCCATTGCTGGTGGATTGCTTGAGCCCAGGAGCTCAAGACCAGTCTGGGCAACATGGGGAAACCCTGACTCTACAAAAAATACAAAAATTAGCCTAGCGTGGTGGTACAAACCTGTAGTTCCAGTTACTTGGGAGGCTGAGGTTGGGGGATCACCTGAGCCCAGGAGGTCGAGACCACAGTGAGCCAGATCACGCCATTGCACTCTAACCTGGGCGACAGTGAGACCCTGTCTCAAAAAATAGAAATAAAAAAGAATACTAAAAGAAGCAAAACTGTGAGTACAGCTTTCCTGATGGAAGCAGAATGGAATAAGATTGGAGAGAACTGGAGTGAAATGTGATGGAAGTAAGGTCTAGCTCCACAGCAGCTGATAGAGGGTTCTGAAGATTGTCATCTGTGCTGTAATGGGATTCAAAAACAGAAAAAATGATGCCAACATACCAAATGCAAAAATAACCTTAGTGTCAGTGCTACAGACTTTATAGTAGTGTGCAGTAATAGCAGACATAGTTAAAATAAAAAAGGAAATGCCCCTTCCTCTTCCCCAGCCTGTTTTCAGCACAGCAACCAGAGTGATTCTTTTAAAAGTTAAGCCAAATGAAAATTTTCATTGGCATAGTGGCCCAGAATGAGCCTCCTCCTCATGACTTTTTGACCTTATTTTCTTCTACTCTCCCCACCCTGCTTATTCCATTCCAAACACAGTCCTCCTTGCTGTTTCTCAAAACCGTCAATCTCTCACCTTAAGACCTTTCTTTATACTGACTGTCCCTCTGCCTGGAACCGTCTTCTCCCAGATACCCAAATTGCTAACCCTCTTACTCTTCAGAATCTTTGCTCAAATGTCATCTTCTCAATGAGGCCTACCTCTGACCATCTATTTAAATTTGCAATCTGCCTTTCTTCCTTTATATTCCTATAGCAATTTCATCTTCTGGTATAGTATCTAATTATTATGCTTATTGTCTGTCTGTCTCTTTCCTGCTTGCATGAAAGTGTTACAAAGGCGGAATCTCTGTCTTTTTGTACACCAGTGTATCCCATGCATCTAAAACAGGGCTTGTCACAGAATAGATGCTTACCAAATATTTATTGAATGGAACAAATGGATTCAAAAGCATGTAAAGAATGTGGCACTTATAATCTAAAAGAAAGTTGTGTGCTAATGCTATGAGTTTTAACTTCCCTTTAAAGTTTTTGCTTGAAATGTCATAGAATCTCAAAACCAACTAGTAGTACTATACATATCTATCACCAGTTTAGGAAACAGTTTCAGAATATAGTTTGGACATTATTGATGTTTTAAGCTATTAATTCACAGTTTTGAATTTTATTCCTGGTATAATGTTATTTGCTTTTAATAGTAAAAAGCACGCTTTTATGTCCCTTAGTTTAAACCTTATATCCTGTTTCTAAGTGGAAACTTAACTTTCTGCCTATCTTCTGGAATTATTCATTTGGTTAACAGAATTGTGTAGGCCGGGCATGGTGGCTCATGCTTGTAATCCCAGCACTTTGGGAGGCTGAGGTGGGTGAGGTGAGTGGATCATTTGAGGTCGGGAGTTCGAGATCAGCCTGGCCAACATGGTGAAACCCCACCTCTACTAAAAATACAGAAATTAGCCAGGTGTGGTGGCGGGTGCCTGTAGTCCCAGCTACTCCAGCTACTCGGGAGGCTGAGGCAGAGAATCGCTTGAACCCGGGAGGTGGAGGTTGCAGTGAGCTGAGATCACGCCACTGCACTGCAGCCTGGGCGACAGAGTGAGACTCTGTCTTAAAAAATAAATAAATAACAGAATAATTGTGTAAAACTTTTTCGTACCACTATGAACTATTTCTTACATCAACTGTGTCATCTTATAGATGATGATTGGCAGGAAGCACATGAGCGCCTGGCTGAATTGGAAGAAAAGCTACCAGTGGCAGTTAATGAACAAACAGGCAATGGAGAGAGAGATGAAATGGACTTGTTGGGTGACCATGAGGAGAATCTGGCAGAAAGGCTCAGTAAGATGGTGATTGAAAATGAACTAGAAGATCCAGCTATCATGAGGGCAGTGCAGACCAGGCCAGTTTTACAAGTAAGTAAGTTACTCTGATTTGAGAACTATAGCAGACTAAAAATTAAAGTGAAGTATTGAACTTTGCCATTTTATTTTATCTATTCTAATGAGAGATTTACATGTGCCAGAGAAAATTGATAATATATTTCCTGATGATAGCAGTTCTAGAGATAAAGTTGGGGAATAATATATATTCTGGAGCCCCATAATTTCTTATTCTAAAGCAGCTTGAGGCTCTTTTGGAACCTTGCTCCCCAACAGCAGATAAGTCACCCAGAGAGTATACAACATTTCAGACTTTTGTGTGTATGTTTTCCTTTTTTGTTAGCCCCAACCAGGAAGCCTGAATTCCAGTATCTGGGATGGATCTGAAGTTCTGAGGCGAATCCGAGGACCACTGCTTGCTCAGGTATTAAATACTTTCTCTTTATATAAAATTTCTAATATCCAAAAATTTTAAGTGGGTTCCTGTTGTCATCCTTTCCTTACTGAAGGGATTTATAGGTCTTTCATTTGCAAGAATTATGTCAACTACTGCATCCAGCACTTAGCTATGCCTTTCTTTAGCCTCCAGGGTAAAGGTTGCAAGGGAGCCATTGGAATTTAAATTTGTTAGTGTATGATTATGATTTGAATCACTTAAAAAGTCTTTTCTGAGCCAGGCGTGGTGGCTCACGCATGTAATCCCATCAGTTTGAGAGGCTGATGTGGGCGGATCACTTGAGGTGAGGAGTTCGAGACCAGCCTGGCCAACATGGTGAAACCCCATCTCTACTAAAATACAAAAATTAACCTGGTGTGGTGGTGGATGCCTGTAATCCCAGCTACTCAGGAGGCTGAGGCAGGATAATCACTTGAACCTGGGAAGTGGAAGTTGTAGTAAAGCAAGATCGCGCCACTGCACTCCAGCCTGGGCAACAGAGTGAGACTCCATCTCAAAAAAAAAAAAAAAAAAGTCACTTCTATGCAAAACTATAGGGACAGAGAAGTCATCAGTGTTTACTAGTGGTTGGGCATGGCAGGAGGAGTTAACTGCAAAGGAACAATACAGTGGAATTTGTGGGGAGCGATACAGCTGTTCTTGCTCGCTCTCTTTTTTTTTTTGAGACCAGGTCTTACTGTGTCAACCAGGCTAGAGGGCACTGGTACAGTCATAGCTCCCTGTAACCTTGAACTCCTGGGCTCAAGTGATCCTCCCACCTCGCCTCTTGAGCAGCTGAGACTACAGGCACATGCCACCATGCCTGGCTAAGTTTTTTTATTTTTGTACAAATGAAGTCTCGCTGTGTTACCCAGGCTAGTCTCAAACTCCTGGCTTCGAGTGATCCTCCCACCTCAGCCTCCCAAAGCGCTGGGATTTCAGGCATGAGCCACTTACTTACCAAACTCAGAGAACCATATACCAAAAAGTAAATTTTACTATATGTGAATTAAAAATAAAGTTTAAAAATTTCTTAAGGTGTTTTTGGCATCTGTAGAGATTACTAAAACGTATCAAGTTAGTTAATTTCTATTTTATTTTACCACTTCCTCAATTAGGAAATGCCTACAGTGTCTGTATTAGAATATGCCTTGCCTCAGAGGCCCCCCCAGGGTCCAGAAGATGATCGGGACCTTTCTGAACGTGCTTTACCAAGGCGGTCAACTTCACCTATCATTGGCAGTCCTCCTGTTAGAGCTGTCCCCATAGGCACCCCACCTAAACAGATGGCTGTACCCAGCTTCACCCAACAGGTACCTCTCATTAACAAGCACACAGCCCAGGATATTGGGAATCTGGGCAAAATTATTTGGAAAATTGGTGATGTTGGGTGGAGGGTGGAAATTTTGGGTAGGCATTAGATTAGAAAGAAAAATAGCTAGTTCGAGGATAAATTAGTACAAATAAGAGACACATTCCCTGATACCCTTTGCTGCTGCTATTGCTGCTGCCTTTTAATTGGGGGAGAAAAAATGGTAGTTAGCCACATTTAGCACATATATCCTTTTTAAAGTGTTTTGCTGGCTGCCCAAAACATTGTCAGAGAGATAACTGAAAGCTGGGGGGAGTGGGAACACACAGCATTGTCCACATCCCTTTTTACCTTTAAGATATCCCTGCTTTCCCTAGAGCCTGTGCAGTCCTGTTCCATAGACTTTCCTCCACCTGAAACCAGCAGCTGAAAAGGAAGGCCAATTTGGAAGGTATGGGGGGAGGGTGGTGTTGGTATGGCCTAGTTAGGCTCAACATCCTATGAAATGGTGGAGTCACAATGTATCACAAAAGTGCTGAGCATGGCGGCCATATCACAGGGGCTTCAGAATAGGACTTAGTTAATCCTCCAGCTTTCTTATCATTCCTTCTCCCTCAGTGCTACCAAAATATATCCTCTTGGAGAGAATTTGCAAGTCAGAATATCTGCTGGTATCTCCCTCAGACAGCATGGAAGGGTGGGGATAACTGGAGAATTAGCTAAATCTTCCTCAGTTAATGCTGACACTGTACTTGATTTGTGAGAGAAAGTGGCCCAAGGTTCTGTATTTGAACCTGTAGCCATAGCAATTTGCTTAGAAGTAGGGCTTTGCATTGAGTTCTGTGTCTCTACCAGTACTTGAGGGGAGGGAGTGTAGGTGGAAGAAAAACTGATTTCATTGAGTGTAGTTGTATATATGTTTGTCCTGATAGATTCTGTGTCCGAAGCCTGTCCATGTTCGGCCCCCAATGCCACCTCGTTATCCTGCTCCCTATGGTGAGAGGATGTCTCCAAACCAGCTCTGCAGTGTCCCGGTATGTCACTTTAAGCCTAACAAAAATGTGCAGTATGTATTTTCTGATCGCTATTTGTATGATCACTGCCAGTATTTAGATTTGCTGACATCTCCTAAATTATACCTATTTTTTATAATCTCCTTAAATTTCTGGATCCAATTGTCCCCAGGTCAGAGGACAGTTGTTTCTTACATCAACTCTTTTCTTATCTTTAAAAATCTAAACTGATTGTGATCATCTGGTTCCTACCGTTTCAGTCCCACATTCTACTGCTTTCTTTTTCATGTCACATGGTCATGGTGTTTTTGTAATTCCTAGCGTTACTCTTTTTTTATATTCCAGAACTTGACTCTGTAATTTGAGAGTTATTATACCCAAGTTTATACTGCATTTCTGCTGAGTTTCCTTATTATTATATTGATGTACCCCCTGTTTTATAGCATATTCTTTTTTTTTTTTTTTTTTTTTTATCTTAGAACTCTTCCCTCCTGGGTCACCCTTTTCCTCCTAGTGTTCCTCCTGTTCTCAGCCCCCTCCAGAGAGCACAGCTTCTTGGAGGAGCACAGGTAAGCCTCTGATTAACCCTACTCATAAAGAACTCTCCTACTTTCCTAAAGTTCATTAGATGGTAGCCCCTTTTTTGCTGTTAATCACTACTCTTATTTTTGCCTTTACTTTTTCAAACAAAGTTATTGATGGAAACAGTATTCACCTTTCTGTAGACAAAAGCAAAGGGACTTGCTAATTGTCTAAATCTAAGATCTTCCTCTTTGTAGCTACAGCCTGGACGGATGTCTCCCAGCCAGTTTGCACGGGTGCCTGGATTTGTTGGTAGTCCACTTGCTGCCATGAATCCCAAGTTGCTACAAGGGCGAGTTGGGCAGATGCTTCCCCCAGCACCAGGCTTCCGTGCCTTCTTTAGTGCTCCACCCTCCGCTACACCACCTCCACAGCAGCACCCTCCTGGCCCAGGACCCCACCTGCAAAACCTAAGGTATACAAAATCAATGCCACTATTTATCAATTATCAGCCAAGTCTCTTGATTGTGGATGTGTAGTTTTATAAGTCTCTTGATATTTGCTAACTAATAAATTTTAAGATGTTATTGGATCCTCAGGTTGACAAACATGGAAATGTTTGACAATCTCCAGGCTTTCTTGTGAATCACATTTTTCTCACATTACCAGAAGGTATGGAATAGAGCAACAGATGCTGAAAAGTCAGCTAATCTTCACACTAGCTAAGTTGTTTGCTTTTATCCTCTGGTTTTATAACAAAAGGGGTTCAAGTTCCTGTTTCGGTGAAGTTGTGTTTTATTACATATCGTATTGTGGCAGTCAGGATTTTCAAGAGACACCCGAGAACCAGTAGAGGAAAGAGAGCAAGAATGTTCATGTGAGCAAGTTTTATTTTAAGAAATCGGCTCATGTGATTGTAGAGACTGACAAGTTCGAAATCCGTAAGACAGACCAGCAGGCAAGAAACAGTTTTTAAAAGCTCAAGTTGCAGTCTTGAGTTTGAAATAAGTATAGCAGGTCAGCAGTCAAGACACTCAAGCAGGATTTCTGTGTTCCACTCTTGAGGCAGAATTCCTTCTTCTGGGAAACTTTAGTTTGTTATAAATGTTAATCACATCTTTACAAAATACCCTCACAGCAACATCTAAGCAGTGTTTGACCAAATAACTGGGTACTAAGGCCTAGTCATATTAACTATCACACATATATCTTTAATAATATTCCCACATAGTTGAAACTGAGTATGTTAAACCTACTTAGAGACTTCTGTTAAACAGTTAAAAGCAAAAAGAAAAAGAATTATACTGCTTTACTCCTAATTCACTCAGATTTCATGATCACCCTTTTAGAACTTGGTCTTTGTGGAAGATATGTAAAAATATGACTATCTTTTGCTTCTAAAAGGTCTCCTTAGAATGGACTTTTTTATTTTTTTATTTTTTTGAGACAGAGTCTCACTCTGCCTCCCAGGCTGGAGTGCAGTGACCCACACGATATCGGCTCACTGCAAACTCTGCCACCTAGGCTCAAGCGATTCTACTGCCTCAGCCTTCCAAGTAGCTGGAACTGCAGGCGCCTGCTACCACACCCAGCTAATTTTTGTATTTTTAATAAAGACAGGGTTTCACCATGTTGGCCAGGCTGGTCTCGAGCTCCTGACCTCAAGTGTTCCACCCGCCTTGGCCTCCCAAAGTGCTGGGATTACACACTGCACCCAGCCCGAATAGACTTTTGTAGTCCCTTAAGTTAACCTGTATGAAGTTATCCTGTACTGACAACATTCTTTAAAATTTCAAATCATCAGGATGACCAAACTGAGAACCTCTGTTCCATTTTTCTTAGATCTCAGGCCCCAGTGTTTAGACCGGACACAACTCACCTTCATCCACAGCACCGTCGACTCTTGTATCAGAGACAGCAACAGAATAGAAAGTAAGTACTCATCCAACTCCTTTATGGCTTCTTAATTCAGCTTTTAATTTTGACAGTGTAACAACATGCTATTTAGTTGTTTGTTTTTTTTGTAAGTTTACTTCGTATCCGTAAACCTGAATGTATTATCAACATGTAAATATGAAAAGCATAATATTGAGTAAAGAAGCAAGGAACGGAATTACATGTACCATTTATGTAAAACTAAAAGGCACACAGAATAATACTGTGTAATATTTAAACACAGACACACAAGTAATAAACGTACAAAAACATTTCAGGGAGGATACATACCAAGGCATGATAGTGGTTCCTCTATGAAGGAAGAGAAGCTGGAAACTGGGTCTAGAGGGGTACAACAGGGCCTCTGTCAGTGTAACACTGTGTTATTTTAATATTACTTTAAAATATTTGAAGCAAATTCAACCAAATACATTTTTTTCTATTAGGTCTAGGTGATGGGTAAATGGATATTTATTATAGTATTTGCTGGGCTTTTTCTCTGAATTTGAAATATTTCGTGATTTTTAATGAGTTTAAAATATTTATGTATACTTCAGAGCTAAATCGCCTGTGTCAAAATCCCTTAGTCCACCACTAGATGTATGGCTTTGGACAAGTTACTTGATCTCTCTTTGGCGTCGGTTTGTTGTCTTAAGTGGGGAAGAGAAAACTACCTACCTCACAGAGTTATTCTAGAGCTTATACAAAAGTCCATAGGTGAATATGCTTAGCATATGGAAAGGTACTCAGATCTTAGTTTTATTTCTTGATTATTTATTACATAGCTCTTTCCTCTTAAATTCTATTAAAACTTAGTTCTTTTTCACTCCCCTTTTAAGAAAAGCAAGGGGAATCTTTAAAAAAAAAAAAAAAAAAAACTGGCCTCATTTATTCCTCTGTGTTAAAAAGCGTAATTAATTTGCCCACTTGGAGTGAATGTGGTGTATGTTTTTCAGTCAGCATCGGAATCTCAATGGTGCAGGAGATAGAGGAAGTCACCGGAGCAGTCATCAAGATCATCTCCGAAAGGATCCATATGCCAATCTCATGTTGCAGCGGGAAAAGGATTGGGTCTCCAAAATCCAGATGATGCAACTGCAAAGCACTGATCCCTACCTGGATGATTTTTATTACCAGGTAAATACTCTGTGCTAGTTTTGAGGATAATAGTTTGGTCCCCTACACTGGTAAGGGTATTCATTTAAATATTGGTACAATTAAATATTTGTAAAATTTTCTTTTGAGATACTTAGCCTCTTGCACTACTCACTATCAGTACATTTCTAGAACTGAACTTGTGTTACTGTCACTGGCATAAATTATTTGATGGTAAACAACAGTCGTGTTCTGTGCTTATGTTACAACCGAAATCATCCTCTCATGGTAGAATTACTTTGAAAAACTGGAGAAACTGTCAGCTGCTGAAGAAATACAAGGTGATGGCCCTAAGAAGGAACGCACCAAGCTTATCACCCCTCAGGTGGCCAAACTGGAGCACGCCTATAAGCCAGGTAAGGTCCTCATAAGAAAAATGCCCATAATAAAAGAAATTTGAGAAGCCGCTGATTAAATATAGACAAGTGTATATGTGGACGGATATGTAAAGACGTTTCAAAGTGATTTTAAAGTACCATTGTCCTTAATAAATGCAAAACTCAGCCTTTATTCGAGCCTGGACTGAACGCGTTGACATGTGCCTTTTCAGGTCCTTTTCTACTTGAGATTTCATGATTTTTTAAATGTATTCTAATTTTCAGTACCCCTAAAATAAGGGGGAAATACTTTAGATTTTTTATTGTGATAATTATTGTAACAAAAAAAGAGAGAAAGGATAGATTTTGATAAGGGGTTGCTTTAAATAATACATTGACCTTTTTTTTTTTTGAGAAAGAGCCTTACTCTGTTGCCCAGGCTGGAGTGCATTAGTGCCATCCCAGCTCGCTGCAACCTCCACCTCCTGGGCTCAAGCGACTCTCATGTCTCACCCTCCTGAGTAGCTGGGATTACAGGCGTGTGCCACGACATCCAGCTAATTTTTGTACTTTTAGTAGAGACGGGGTTTCGCCATGTTGGCCGGGCTAGTCTCGGACTCCTGGCCTCGAGTGACCCACCCACCTCGGCCTGCCAAAGTGCTGGGATAATAGGTGTGAGTTACCACACCCGGCCTAAATAACACATTGACTTTTGCAGTAAGTTATTAGACTATGAGTAAGGTACAGAGGAAAGTAAAAATCTTATTTGAACACTGCCTGCCTGCATTGCTGACTTTTTATTTTGTTGGATTTTTTTTTTTTTTTTTTTTTGTCTTTGCAGTGCAATTTGAGGGCTCTTTGGGAAAGCTTACTGTTTCTAGTGTGAATAATCCCCGAAAAATGATTGATGCTGTTGTGACATCTCGGAGTGAGGATGATGTAAGTGTCAACACAATTGTCTGTTTAAGAACATCTGATTTGTGACCATTTCTTTTGGGGTCACCATGGAATGAGATCAGGCATGGTAGAGTTGTTTGTAGTCTAACCTGGGACCTCCTATCTTGTCATGCATTCTAGTTTTCCACAGATGTGCTGCAATATTAACACCTTCATTTCTAAGGCAGCCAGGCAGGGACTAGGGTGGCAGGAGTCTTTGGACTGGGTAGCTCTGGCTGCAAACAGCATGTGTTTACTCCAGTTTGATGTTTTAAAAAATTATCATTTTCTATGTGTTTTAAGATTTTCAGAAAGAGGATCAGAAAAAATAATTATGGGGTACGAGGCTTAGTACCTGGGTGATGAAAGAATTTGTACAACCCCCATAACACAAGTTTACCTGTGTAACAAACACATGTACCCTATAACCTGCACGTGTACCCTTGAACGTAAAATTAAAGTTTAAAAATAAAAAACAAGATTTTCATATTTCATATGATTTCCTTATCCTCTACTAAGATTACCCTTTGCCTATCTATGAATGCAATTTAATAGTTTGTGGGTTAAGTCAACTTTGACCTTTGGTCATACTAGGGTTGCTTTAGATTAACTTTCAGAGACTCAATTATCTTCTCAAAGTACTGTCACAAATGAACCTACAGATGCACACTTGATAAATTATTTTGACAAAGGTAAAGAATTTGCATTGAATAGTCTTCTCTTTTTTAGGAGACAAAAGAAAAACAAGTTCGAGACAAGAGGAGAAAAACCCTTGTCATAATTGAGAAAGTAAGTTTAGAATTTGTTGCTGTAGTTAGTTTCAAATATGGAACTGTCACATGTATGTATACGCTAGAACTGAAACAGTGAGCAATCAATCAGTGTTCTTTGGTTTTAATTCATGAATGTATTCTTGGTAAGTGACTGTTGTGTACCAGATAACTCTGGAAAGGATTATGGTATGTTTCACCTATTGGCATCATAGAAAGAACACTGCAGTTAAAGTTGGAAGTGTACTGGGTTTTTGTCCAAGCTTATTCAGTTAATAGCTGAGTGTCTTTGGGCAAGTCACCTCTCTAAGCCTGATAAAATGGGAATAAAAATTACATTGTCCTACCTATGGATTAATTTAGTTCACAGATATTTACTGGGCACTATTCTGGGTGCTGAGGAAACTAATGGATATTAATAGTTGATTTGTAAAATGTAAACACCACATTGTAAGGCCATACACCATAGTGGGTAAAAGCATGGACTCTAGAACCAAGCTGCAAATCATGTCTTTTCCATTTCTGAGTCTGTAACTTAAGGCACGTTATTTAACCTTTCTATGCTCAGTTTCTTTATCTGTAAAAATGGAGATGATAGTAGTAGTTTTCTCTTTGGATTGCCTTTTTTTTTTTTTTTTTTCTTTTTGAGACAGAGTCTCACTCTGTCGCCCAGGCTGGAGTGCAGTGGTGTGATCTCAGCTCACTGCAACCACCACCTCCTGGGTTCAAGCGATTCTCCTGCCTTAGCCTCTTAAGTAGTTGGGATTACAGGTGCGGGCTACCTCACCCGACTAATTTTTTGTATTTTTAGTAGAGATGGGGTTTTACCATGTTGGCCAGTCTGGTCAAGGAAAGTGTAATTATTTTACTATCTTTTTTTTTTTTTTGAGACAGAGTTTCACTCTTGTTGCCCAGGCTGAAGTGCAATGGCGAGATCTTGGCTCACCACAACCTCCGCCTACAGGGTTCAAGTAATTGTCCTGCCTCAGCCACCCGCATAGCTGGGATTATAGGCATTTGCCACTACGCCCGGCTAATTTTGTATTTTTAGTAGAGACGGGGTTTCTCCATGTTGTTCAGGCTGATCTTGAACTCCCAACCTCAGGTGATCCGCCCATCTCGGCCTCCCAAAGTGCTGGGATTACAGGCATGAGCCACCGTGCCCGGACTATTTTAATATCTTTGCCTGGTAGAATGGAGGTCAGAGAGAGACAAAGAATGGTGGTTTGAGGAACTTTTTAAGTTATTTCATATGGTTTTCCACATTAAAAAAAAATCTCAGTCTTTCTATAATAAGTTTGTATTCTTTTGTCTTTTTCTAGTAGTCAGTCCTAAACAGTGAAATTGTTTAACTAATACTCTGGTTCTGACCCAGCATGCTGTGGCCTGCTTTTGTCTCCCTTCTTAGACCTACAGCTTACTCCTTGATGTGGAGGACTATGAAAGACGTTATCTCCTATGTCTAGAAGAAGAGCGACCTGCCCTAATGGATGAGAGAAAGCACAAAATTTGTAGCATGTATGACAACTTGAGGGGGAAATTGCCTGGACAAGAGAGGTAAGCATTATGCACTTTGAGGAAAACATTAAACTAACTGGACTCCTTCCTCTGTCATAACTGGACTTCATACATTTCTGCTTCTTAGGTACACTTCCCTACCATCTCTGTAAGCTCAGAATCTATCCTTTTAGCCTAACTCAAATGCCACTTTATTTAAAATATGAATTATCTTTTCCAGTGAGGAAAGAAAAAAAACCTCTTTATCCTGAATTTATCATTCAACAAATACATAGTATCTGCCAGGGACAGTGCTAGGGGCTAGAGATATAGTGGATAACATTATTGGGTTCTTGTTTTTGTGCTTACAGATTGCACCTGATTTATGATTACTAGCATGTTTAACCTTGTAATCTTTATTATTATTAAGATCAGATATACAAACATTTATACTTCCTGGGATTTCCACAAAATATTTATATCCTGTTGAAACCATTCAGTCTTCCAATGAGGAATCCCTCTCCTACCCCATTATCTGCAAAAGAATCTTGCTCATGTTAAATGTTCTGTAAATCCTAAATACTTATTTGATATATTCAAGAGAACTACAACTTCTAATAACTCCCTTTCCTTTTACCCGTTCAAGAGAATCGCTGATCCTTCTAAGCCAGGACATACACAAAACCAAACATAAGAATAAGCACTTCCTTTTCAACACACCTTGTCTGGAGTTAGGCTGACAGGGAACTGGTTGAATAAATGGTTTATCCATAGATTGGAATGTTATCTAGCCATTAAAATGTATGTGGTTGAAATATATTTATTGACATAGAAATAAGTTGTTGAGTGAAAAAAGTCAAGGTACAAAACCATATGCATTCTATGAGCCCATTGTTTTATGAAAGAAAAAAATATGTAATACAAAGCAAAATGTTGTTTAAAATGGTAACACTAATTAACTCTGAGTTGATGAATGTTTTTCTTTTTTTTTTTTTTTTTTAAAGCTATTGCTCTGTTAACCTATGTTATTTGTATGGTTACTTAAAAGTTAAGAGAGGGAGGCCAAGCACTTTGGGACCCTGAGGGGGTGGATCACTTGAGGTCAGGAATTCGGAGACCAGCCTGGCCAACATGGTGAAACCCTGTCTCTAGAAAAATACAAAAATCAGCTGGTCATGGTGGCGGGCATCTATCGTCCCAGCTGCTTGGGAGGCTGAGGCAGGAGAATCACTTGAATCCAAGAGGTGGAGGCTGCAGTGAGCCAAGACAGCGCCACTGCACTCCAGCCTGGGTAACAAAGCGAGACATTGTCTCAAAAAAAAAAAAAAAAAGAGAAAAAAAGTTAAGGAAATTAGTGCATACAGTTGGCCAAGTTTTTTTTTAACCATATAATTTGTGAAATGATGATTTTCTACATTTGTAAAACCTGAAAATTTACTTTTTATTTGGTTGAGATTTGGAGAAGTAATTCCTACTAATTTATTTTATTGTAGAATGAAAATGAATGCAGTATATTCATTCAGTAACATCTAAGAGGAAAAAAATGAGGGTTTCTTAATTGTTCTTGCTGACCTAAGTTGGCATTTTTCTTCCGTTGCAGGCCTAGTGATGACCACTTTGTACAGATCATGTGTATCCGAAAAGGGAAGAGAATGGTTGCCCGTATTCTTCCTTTCCTCTCCACAGAGCAAGCAGCTGACATTCTCATGACAACAGCCAGGAACCTCCCTTTCCTTATCAAGAAGGATGCACAAGATGAGGTGACTCTGCAAGATGGGACAGCTTGCCTTTGAGTCTTTATAACTGATAAGATTTCTAGAATGCAAACTTATTTTCCTCTCCTCTTCCCTTTTGTATTTTTGTCTAATCTTTGGCCGTGTGATTTGATTATTTAAAACAAAACCTTTAGTATTTCAGGCCTATATTTTTAATCCCATATTTGGTCAAACAGACTACATTTCTAAACATGAGAAAAACAACAATTCCCTCTTACTTGACATAGTTGTGAAGATGTGGTCTGTATCAGAATTACTTGTGTAGATATGTCAGTTCCACCCCAAACTGCTGAATCAGAATTTACAGAAGGATTAGGGTTTTTGTATCTTAGTCTCCAACTGAATCTGATGTTCACTGAAGTTTGAAAACTTTTAGTCTTGGTTACTTTGCTAGATATAAAGTATCATTATTGGTCTGTTATCAGTAGCTTAACATTAGCCTGTAGACTTAGTTAAATGGTATCCCACAGCAGTTGAACTAGTCCCCTTTTGGTTTCTTTTTTTTTTTTTTTTTTTTTGAGACAGAGTTTTGCTCTGTCACACAGGCAAGAGTGCAGTGGTGTCATCTTGGCTCACTGCAACCTCCGTGTCCCAGGCTCAGGTGATTCTCCCACCTCCTGAGTAGCTGGGACTACAGGCATGCGCCACCATGCTCGGCTAATTTTTTTACCTTTTGTAGAGACGGGGTTTTGCCACGTTGCCCAGACTGGTCTCAAACTCCTGGACTCATGCAGTCCTCTTGCCTTGGCCTCCCAAAGTGCTAGGATTACAGGCTTGAGCCACTGCGTCCAACCCGAGCCAGCCCTTTAAATAATTTTTATCATGATCTAAACTGGGCTGGAATTTTAACATGGTTATCACATGTGCAAGTTAATTCTTGGTTAGAGTTTTTCTCTCCTTATCCTTGTCATAGCACACCTGAAAGATGAGCAAAATTTAGAATAGTCTTAAGAAGTTCAAAATAAGAAATCGATAAAAGTAGGACAAAGGATGAATATTAGTGCAAGATTCAGAGTAGTGAAATATATGAGAGTGAACCTGTTATAGACTACAAGTTGAGTAATAACCATCTAAGTAATGAGTCCCCAGAAAACACAGAACACCAGAATACCTTCTAAATGGTATGCTACAAAAGGGAAACTATTCCTTCATAGATCCTTGAAATGTTAGCATCTGCAGAAGAAATGAAAGAGAAGTTTAGGTCTCATTGAAAGCAGTGAAGTGGGTTGGGACAAGTATATATTTAAAAGATTTGGCTGGGCACAGTGGCTTACACCTATAATCCCAACACTTTGGGAGGCTGAGGCAAGTGGATCACTTGAGGCCAAGAATTCAAGACCAGCCTGGGGCAACATGGTGAAAACCTGTCTCTACTAAAACTAGAGAAAAAAAAAAAAAAAAAAAAACTGAGCCGGACACAGTAGTGTATGCCTATGGTCCCAGCTACTCAAAAAAAAAAAAAAAAAGATTCCACAAATGAAAAATGAGTTGGGGGAAAGTTCCAGTATTTGAGGTTTATCCTAGAAAATAGAAGACCAGACTAAAAAAGTAACAGCTACCTTAGAGCATGTAAATTGTACGCAGTGTAATGGGCACTTGTAATCCCACCAGAGCTCTTCTGTGGAAACAAGTTTGGGAGATATTTGCTGAATACTTCTATGTGCCAGGCACTATTTTACCTCCTAGAAATACAGCACCTAGTTCTAGGTGCTAAAAGATAAGAGTACAAAAATGCCTGCTTTCGTAGAGCTTACCTGCTAGGGAGGAAAGTTTGGCTAAATACCAAGGCTGATTTTTACCTGTATGTTTTAAGGAGTAATAAACCATATCTCTAAATACCATTTTCTTGAAGTAATAGCTGGTTCTAGGTCTGAATCATGAAATGTACAAGATATCCTGGAATATGTCGTGCCAGAAAGCAAGGAAGTTAATAGATTACTAGGGTCCTGTCTAAAGGATGCACAAACTAATTTCAAGGGACTCACATTGGCCAAAAGTGGAATAATTTTCATCAGAAAGAACAATTACAGCAGTAGATTGAAATATATCAAATATATTTAATGAGTTAATAATGTTTAAGCATATATTGATCTCCTTTGGAGACTACTAGACCATCAACTCACTATTCAGAAAATTGGTAAATAAAGGAGCATTTATCCTGCCTTTCCATTACAACCAAATGTCATGGTAATCAGACAGTTGATAATACAAAGTTCTTCTTTGTAGAAGAATTTTTGCTAATAAATACAAAAGAAATGATAAAATTAGAAAATAACTGTTTTCACAAACCTCAATGGAAAAGCAGTCAATCTAGACAGTGCTCATTACTGGCTGCTAAAAGCATTAGGTAAAAAGTGGATGGGGAACTTTACAGTGGTTGGAGCAGCCTGGCAACACGTGAACCCACTGATGAACTCTTAACACCTCTAAGAGTGGGACAACCAAGCACTGTGCTTTTTTAAAAAAAAAAAAAAAAAAAAAAAAGGAAACAGAATCTTCCTATGTTTCCAGGCTTGTCTCAAGCTCCTGGGCTCAAGCAATCTTCCCATCTCTGCTTCCTAAAATGCAGGGATTACGGGTATGAGCCACCATACCTAGCTCTTCTTGACATAATGCAATGGAAAACACACAAGTTCTATCCATGATGTTTTCTCACATGTCCCTCCCACACCCTACTGAACCTGAATCAAATAAACCTGTTATTCTAACTATCCGTTTAGGAGGGAAACAAAGGATAGCAGAACCTGCTAAGTGATACTGCCAACATGCACTTTGCCAAATTCAAGCTACAGAACAAATGACCCAGTTTCTTTAACAGTTAAATAACAAGAGAAAAGGGCCAGTGGCAGAGGACCTGTTAGAGAGATTTTAAAAACCTTACCAGGCAAATGCAATGTGTGGATCTTGTTTGAACCATAATTAGCACAATAATGGTTCTAATACAAAGTTCAGCTGCTAAATTTTTAAAGGCATTTGGGGGAATTTGAATTTGGAACAGACACTAGATGATATTTTAAAATTATTTCCTGAGAAATGTTCTATGAAAAAAAATTATTATTTATTTTGTTAGGTATGATATTGTGAGAGATTTTGTTAGAAATACAAACTGATATATTTTGGGATGAAATGATATGATACAGGAGGAATATGGATTTAATAAGATTGGCAAAATGTTGTTTGGTTGACGTTGAAATTGGGTGGTGAGTACATCAATGTCATTATGCTGCTGTTTGTATTTTCGTGTATGATTTAAAATGACCATAATAAAAGCTTTATTTATAGTAGTAGACCACAAAAAATATTTTACTCCCCATTTGCGGGTGCCATTTAAAGTAAAACCAACCATCACTTTATACCGTGGGCATTGATTGTCTGGAAGCACTCTTGATTTCCTTTGTTGTGTTATAACCTAGTTATTTATATTAATAGTTCTGTATTTTAACTTTCCAGTTGGCTACATGACAAAAGAAATAAATGACTAGAAGACTGGAATTCAGCAGCCTTGGGTTCTGGCTTTAGCTGCTGGCTGTGTAACTCCAAACACTGAGTTTCTCATCACTTTATAGATTCTCTAAAAATCTATAAAAATTGGCTAATTATTTCTCTTCTTCCTCATTGAGCTTTTTTAAGAATAAGAGAAAATACAATTAAATCTGAAAACACTTCTTTTTTTTTTTGAGACAGAGTCTTGCTCTGTTGCCCAGGCTGGAGTGCAGTGGCGCAATCTTGGCTCACTGCAAGCTCCGCCTCCCAGGTTCACGCCATTCTCCTGCCTCAGCCTCCCGTGTAGCTGGGACTACAGGCGCTCGCCACCGCACCCGGCTAATTTTTGTGTATTTTTAGTAGAGCCGGGGTTTCACCATGTTAGCCAGGATGGTCTCGATCTCCTGACTTCGTGATCCTCCTGTCTCGGCCTCCCAAAGTGCTGGGATTACAGGCGTGAGCCACCGCGCCCGGCCACTGAAAACACTTCTTTTGAGACAGGGTGGGTCTCACCCTGTCACCCAAGCTGGAATGTGGTGGTGCATTCATAGTTCAATGTAACCTTGAACTCCTAGACTCAAGCAAACCTACCACCTCAGCCTACTGAGTAGCTGGGGACTACAGGTGAAATTTTTTTATTTGTTGTAGAGATGAGGTCTCACTACATTGTCCAGACTAGTCTTGAACTCCTGGCCTGAAGTGCTCTTCTGCTTGGCCTTTAACCTATCTTAGAGTGCTTCTCACAGTATATTGAAATTGCCAATTAACCCATATCTCCTCCACTGTACTTTAGATCCCTGAGGTTCTGTGTCCTGTTTGCCATTTGTTTTTAGCCCATGGGGCCTGGCACAGTGTAAGCATTTAAAAATATTTATGGAATGAGTTAAAATATTGATGTTTTAGCATAACTCTTGGTATGTATTTGCGAGTGATTTTTTTTTACACCCTTGGTTCACACAAGTCGTGGTGTTTTGAGATGAAAAAGTTCTCAGTAGATAGCTTAGAATTCATTGTTAAGACTCTAGTCATATCTGCCAGACTTGTGCCTTAAGTGGTTGAATATGCAAATGAGCATCCTTCCATCCATGCCCCTGATGGAGGGTAACTGAAGTAACACATGCCAGGATATAATGCTTTTATTTATATTTTGTAGGTGCTGCCATGCTTACTGAGTCCCTTCTCTCTCCTCCTCTATCATCTTCCATCAGTGACTATCACCAGCCTTTTGCAACAGCTAATGAACCTACCTCAAAGTGCAGCTACACCAGCACCCTCCAATCCTCACCTCACTGCTGTGCTCCAGAACAAGGTGATCTTGCCCTCTTCAGTCCTTGAACTTTGTGAAGTGTCTTAATTTGCATTATAGATTAAAATAATGGCTGCTGTATCTCTAGCAACTTGTGAAAAAGGCTTCTTTCAGTCAAGAGTTACATTAAGCTCCTAGTAACAGAGGCTAGAAATAACAGTGGTTTCAACAAAATAGGATTTTATGTGTCTGGTGTGAAATAAATTTGATTTAGTAGCTCCACAGTCATCAGGGATCCAGGCTTTTTCACTTTTTTTCCTCTGCCATTCTTAGCAGTGGCTTCCATGTTCATTATTCCTCATTGTCCAAGATGGCTATGGAATTCAAGATTCAGCTTTACATCAAGAAGGATGGATGGATTTTGGAGGGCAAAAAGGTGTGGACCAGCTGCCCATCTTCCTTATTGAGACTTTTTCCAGGAGTTCTAACCAAAAACTTCTACTTACTGTTAATAGCCAGGACATTGTCACATGGCCACACCTAAGTGCGGGGAAGGCTAGAAAATACCTTCTAGTTTATGCCATTGTCATGACACATAAGAGTTCTGATAATGGGTAGGAAGGCATATTAGGTAGGCATTTAGCAGTCTCTGTCATAGTAGAATCATCCATTTCATACTTTATTTGCATCAAGTTAAAGATTCAGAGATTCCTAGGAGAAGCATTATATGAAGTGAAGAATATGAATTTTTAGTCCTTGCCTGCTACTGTCTAGCTTTGTGACCTTGGACAGATGATACCGCATTGCTGAATCAGTTTCCTGGTCTATAAGATGGAGGTGATGATTAGACTTCATAGAGTTGTCCTGGTACTTAAATGAGATAACAGTTGTAAGTGCTTCGATATAATACCTGGTACATAGTAGTTACTCATTAAGGGCCATTCTATGTATAGTAGAGATGAAAAAGTGGTCTCAAGGCCTCTTGCTCCTTTGCACCTGAAAACCTGCCAAAGCATGACACTAAAGGGTGGTATATCAGAGGCAGAAGAAGTGACAGTGCCTCCGGGGACATTAGATGGGGTTCTGGAGTGATCAGGAATGTGCCTTTCTGTTATTTAGTCTCTTAGTTTTAATTTTAGTAAAGGCAGTAGTAGTTTTTTTCTGAGAACAACATGAAAAGGGATTTTTTTTTTTTTTTAAATCAGGGTCTGCTCTGTCACCCAGGCCAGAGTGCAGTGGCAAGATCTTGACTCACTGCAACCTCTGCCTCCTGGGCTCAAGCCATCTTCGCACCTCAGCCTTCCAAGTAGATGGAACTACAGGCACGTGCCACCACGCCCAACTAATTTTGTGTATTTTTTGTAGAGGTGGGGTTTCGCCATGTTGCCCAGGCTGGTCTCTATCCGCCTTCCTCGGCCTCCCAAAGTGTTGGGATTATAGGCATGAGCTACTATAACTGGCCATGAAGGGAAATTTTGTAGAAAAGTGAGGTTACCTGTCCTTTATGAGTGAGCTTAGAAAGTTGGGATGGAATCCCACAGTACTGCCAGCCTTCCTTTTATGGTCCATTTATAGCTATGAGTCATATATTTAACCTAGATCTTGTCCCTATTTGTATTTTCTTTTTTGAGACAGGATCTCACTCTGTCACCCAGGCTTCAGTGCAGTGGCACAGTCATAGCTCATTGCAGCCTCAACTTTCTGGACTCAAAGTGATCCTCCCACCTCAGCCTCTTAAGTAGCATGTGCCACCATGCCCAATTGACTTTTTTTTTTCTTTGAGACAGAGCCTTGCTCTGTCACCCAGGCCAGAGTGCAGTGGTAATATGTTGGCTCACTGCAACCCCTGCCTCCCAGATTCAAGCGATTCTCCTGCCTCAGCCCCCCAAGTAGCTGAGATTACAGGTGCCCGCCACCACACTGGGCTAATATTTGTATTTTTAGCAGAGACGGAGTTTCATCATGTTGGCCAGGCTGGTCCGGAACTCCTGACCTCACATGAGCCTGCCTCAACCTCCCAAAGAGCTGGGATTACAGGTGTGAGCCACCATACCCAGCCTCCGATTGATTTTTATATTTTTTGCAAAAACAGGGTCTCACTATGTTGCTCTGGCTGGTCTTGAACTCCTGGACTCAAGTAGTCCTGCCTTCACCTCCCAAAGTGCTGGAACTACAGGCATGAGCCACCATGCCCATGCCCAGTCCCCTGTTCATTTTTTTTTTTTTTCTTTTGAGACAGAGTCTCCCTCTGTCGCCCAGGCTGGAGTGCAGTGGCATGATCTCAGCTCACTGCAAACCCCGCCTCCTGGGTTCACACCATTCTCCTGCCTCCCCAGTAGCTGGGACTACAGGCACCTGCCACCACGCCCAGCTAATTTTTTGTGTTGTTTAGTAGAGACGGGGTTTCACCGTGTTAGCCAGGATGATCTCGCTCTCCACCCACTTTGGCCTCCCAAAGTGCTGGGATTACATGTGTGAGCCACTGCGCCTGGCCCATAATTTTATCCTATGCCCCAAATACTACATTTCCTGATTTTACTGTCTACTAAATAAAACACATTTTTATATATTACTTTTTTTTTTTTAAGACGGAGTTCCACTCGTGTTGCCCAGGCTGGAGTGCAATGGTGTGATCTTGGCTCACTGCAACCTCCATTTCCCGGGTTTGAGCAATTCTCCTGCCTCAGCCTCCCAAGTAGTTGGGATTACAGGCATGTGCCACCATGCCTGTCTAATTTTCTATTTTTAGTAGAGATGGGATTTCACCATTTTGGTCAGGCTGGTCTCAAATTCCTGACCTCAGGTGATCCACCCACCTTGGCCTCCCAAAGTGCTGGGATTACAGGCATGAGCCACCACACCTGACCATTTTTATATATTTCATACTCTAAAGCATGTTTCTGAATTTTAATTATAGATACGATATATACGTCTGTTTACCCTTTCTCTTTATTTTTTAGATTTTTATTAACATTCTTTCTAAGACTTTATATTTCCAGAGATGTGCTTTTTAATGAAAAGTTTCCCTTTATACCATGTTTATTTCAGTTGTCCTTATTTGTATATTTTCCTACAGTTTATACCTTGTTTCTTAATTCAAAATATCTTACTGTATTTAATGGTTTTTCTTTTTTTTTCCTGATTTTAATTTCTGTATCAAAGTTGGTCTTCATTGACTTTCCTTTTTAGCCTATTTCAGTTCTCATAAATAAGAGAAAAGTCAAATTCTACATTATCCATGGCAAGGAAAAACCATCTGTTAACCTCAGCATGGGGAACAGAGAGGCGTGTTGGACACCATGACTTTCCATTTCTGTTGGCTGCGCCTGGCCACTGCTATCCCAGAATAAAACCTGGAGAGAGACATAGCCTTTCAACTCATGCTTGTCTGATCTTTGCCTGGTTTCACAGAAAAGCATAGTGGTGAGGTCATTTTGATTTAGAGCCGTTCCCCATCTGATGCCAGGATCCCTTTAACAGTGGTGGAGGAGGTCTAGACGCAGTGTTGAGTTTGATTCCCTCTGTCTTCTCTCGTAGTTTGGCCTGTCACTGCTCCTTATCCTCCTGAGCCGTGGTGAAGACCTACAGAGTTCAGACCCTGCTACAGAATCAACGCAAAATAATCAGTGGTCAGTGTGGACTGTTTCTTCTCTTATTTTAAGTTATTTGAGGTAATCTTTTAAATTTTTGTCTCATAATATTATTATGGGTCTTCCCTGGCAGGACGGAGGTGATGTTCATGGCAACACGAGAACTTCTACGAATTCCCCAAGCAGCCCTGGCCAAGCCAATCTCTATACCTACAAACCTAGTGTCCCTCTTTTCTCGCTATGTTGACCAGCAGAAACTGAACTTGCTGGAGACAAAACTGCAGTAAGTTTGAAACAGGAGAGTTTCACATCTCACTAAAGCTGGGACTTGAGAAGTTATGGTGGGGAGGCTGGGAGCGGTGGCTCACACCTGTAATCCTAGCACTTTAGGACACCCAGGAGGGTGGATCACTTGAGGCCAGGAGTTCCAGACTAGCCTGACCAAAATGGTGAAACCCTGTCTACTAAAAAAATACAAAAATTAGCCAGGTGTGGTGGTGCATGCCTGTAATCCCAGCTATTCAGTAGGCTGAGGTATGAAAATCATTTAAACCCAGGAGGCAGAGATTGCAGTGAGCTGAGATCGCGCCACTGCACTACAGCCTGGGTGACAGAGCAAGACCCTGTCTCAAAAAAATAAATAAATAAAAAGAAGGTATGATTGGGGTGAAGGGGGGAATACTGAATTTGGTGGAAGAGATTGATTTTTTATTAACTTTTGTGTCTATCTGTTAGATATAAAACACTGAACTGGGTACGACAGGGCCTTCATAAAAGATGACTAAATGCTAAGAGTAGAGAAGTATCTCGGGTGTTTTGTTATGAGAAGTCTTACAAAGATGTAACTGTAATATGAAAGATTGCCTTTTGTTTTAACTCATTTATACAATTTTCCTTTCTCTCCTTTTACCCCTAGGCTAGTTCAGGGGATACGATAAAAGATCTCCAAATGTGTCCTGTACCTCCTTTTGGCTGTCACCTGCACTGCTGCCATCACCAATGGAGTGTTTTTAATGAGGGAGGGAAGGTAGCTTTTTCCCCAAAGCAAAGTCTTGTGGGATCGATTCCTGTTTACAGGGGTTGTCTCTCTAAATGTCAGATATTTCCCCCCTTCTCTATGAAATTTGGCTGGGTGATACTTCTGCTGGTTTCTTCTTTACCTTCTATGTTACAGTTCTGCATGTCCTACTTTTACTCAGTTCTCAATTTTGCATTTTCTTTGCCCTAGAGACACAAGTGTAATCTCTCCCTTTATCCCACCACTACTCCAGCTCAGAGTAGATTGTAGCCTGCCAAAGGATTCCTTCCCTCATCCTATTGAAGTTGTTTTTTCATTGCCCCATATTAATATGACTATAGAAGAGCCATTTAAGTAGAAATCAAGATATACACACACACGTAGATACACACACACACCCCATAAATGTATTTATGTGGTCTTCAGAGGGTCCTTAAAGAATGAATTTTAGATTGAAAAATATTTAGTTGTCTCATTACTTCCTCTAAACACAAACCAGCTGATGTATTTTAATCTGTTTCTGTTCTATCTTGTAATTAATTTGGTGGGTTCTACTTGTTTTAACATAAATAAAGAGTATGCAGCACGTTTAATAAAATCAGAACTCTTAATTGGCTTATGCCCAAATCTAGGCTGAGAAGTCCTTTTTCTTCTTCCCACCTTTATTTCCTTAGTTTCTGTCCACCTTAATGGAAATAGCACATGGTTATGTCTTTTTCCTGCTACAACTACAGTGTACTTGAGCCTTTCCCTCAAGTGCATTTGAAGTCACCCAGGATGGTCCTCACTAGTAGCCTGCTTTGGCAGTGTGGCTTTTTGCACACTTGCCCTGTCTTCCAGAGACTACTTCAGTAAGCCATGCTTCCTTCTTCCCCACTTTTATTTGGTGTCATGAATAGAAACTTCCAGCTGTAACCATGGAAGCTCAGTTTGGCCTGTTTTACTTTTTAGTCTCCACACCATGGGCAGAACTGCTGTCCTTACTACTTCATCTCACCCAGGTCCCGTTCCCAGGCAGCCAGGGGCCTGGGTTTGAATAATTGCAGGGCCAGCCTGCCATGATCTTTCTCACTTACTCCTCTCCCATTCAGCAATCAACCAGACTAAGGAGTTTTGATCCCTAGTGATTACAGCCCTGAAGAAAATTAAATCTGAATTAATTTTACATGGCCTTCCTGATCTTTCTGCTGTTCTTACCTTTTCGAATGTAGTTGGGGGGTGGGGGGGCAGGTTATGATATTTAAAGAGAATAAACATTTTGCACATACATGTATTGTACAACAGTAAGATCCTCTGTTAAAACCAGCTGTCCTTGTTCTCCATCTCCATTTCTTCCCATGCTGTAACCCCAGGCTCCACCAGCTGTTCCCCAGTGACGTTACCTAGCTTCCCTCTACCGTTATCTACTGACCATTTCCACTACACGCCTTTCCTACCTTCCCTTCACAACCAATCAAGTGAATACTTGATTATTATCTCTTCCTTACTGTGCTTTATCTTTTTTGTTTTGTTCTAATTAATGAAAATAAAAGTTTCTAAATTTACATTTTTATAGGGTATTGTAAATAAAAACAAATTGTATACTTAAAAATGAGTGCCTGCATTTCTACTTTGTTACCTCAGAATATGATTTTTATGTGTCTAGCATATTTAGATAGACTGGCAACTTGATGTTGGAGATTAAAGATATTATTACCTATATTTTTACCTTTTTAATTTTGTTGCAAAGAAGACAAATATTTTTATATAGTAACTTTTCTTTAAAAATCTAAGATGCTTTCAGTTTCTCCTCCCCCCATTTTAACTATACGACAAAATTATAAATTGTAGTAGATAAACTATAGTTTGTCTTCTCCATCCTGCCCATCTCTGGGCACTGAGGAATCTGTCCCCCTTTAAGAGACTCATGTAGCCCAATGAGGCATTCAGCTGCCTTCATGGTTAGTATGTACTTAGTTCTGAGCATATTGTATTTCAAAATTCATCTCTTCAAAGGAGATGGGAAAAGGTTGGTCATTCTTTATAGTAAATTTATTTTTATTATTTCAGACTTGAGTATAATTTTTACTCTAAAATGCTCAGGATAAAAGATTCAGCAAACACATAGAAAGGGGCAAAAAAAGTGGGGTTTTGTTTTCAAGACATGGTCTCTGTTGCTCAGGCTGGAGTGCAGTGGCACAGTAGCACAATCACCACTCACAGCAGCCTCAATCTCCCAGGCTCAAGCGATCCGCCTCAGCCTCCCGAGTAACTGGGACTACAGGTGTGCACCACCACACCTGGCTAATTTTTACACTTTTTTGTAGAGTCGAGATCTCCCTATGTTGCCCAGGCTGGTCTCAAACTCCCAGGCTCAAGTGATCCTCCCACCTTGGCCCCCCAAAATGCTGGGAGTACAGGTGTGAATCACTGCACACAGCCTGAAGGTTTTTTCTTTTTTTGAGACGAGTTTCTCTGTCACCCAGGTTACAGTGCAGTGACACAATCACGGCTCACTGCAGCCTCTACCTCCCAGGCTCAAGCAGTTCTCCCACCTCAGCCTCCCAAGTAGCTGGGACTACTATAGGTGGGTGCCATCATGCCCAGCTAATTTTTTTGATTTTTAGTAGAGATGAGGTCTTGCTACATTGCCCAGGCTGGGCTCAAACCCCTGGCTCAAGGGATTCTCCTGCCTTGGCCTCCCAAAATGCTGGATTACAGGAGTGAGCCTCCAAAGTTTTAAATGATAAAGAGACAGGAGATCATTTAACATTACGAGGTGCCTACCTATATAAAGCTTTTTTTTTTTTTTTTCCCCGATGAGGAGATGGGTTCTTTGAGGTTCAGCAGTAGCTTGCGGAGGTGACGCAGGTAATGGGCAGCCGAGCAGGAGACTCATACAGCATATTATTGCTATAAGGAAATAAAATTATCTTCCAGTAAAAGATTTATTCACACCTTTTAACATGAAACAACACAAGGTGTTAATAGATAGCCCCGCTTTGTTAGACTGGACTGGCCCAAAGATGCCCCTACCTTCACAGTAGACTAGATTCCAAAAGTCAGACGTGAAGAAATCCCTAGAGATCATGTAGTTCAGTCCTCACAATTTGAGGAAGCCAGATCTCTGAGAGAGCAGTGACTTGCCCAAGGTGCCACGGCTGGCTAGTAGTAAAGCCAAGAAAAAAAACTCATGTGAGGCCAGGTGCAGTGGCTCATGCGTGTAATGCCAGCACTTCGGGAGGCCAAGGCAGGCAGATCACCTGAGGTCAGGAGTTTGAGACCAGCCTGGCCAACATGGTGAAAACCTGTCTCTCCTAAAATTACAAAATTAGCTGGGCATAGTGGCACATGCCTATAATCCCAGCTACTCGGGAGGCTGAGGCAGGAGAATCACTTGAACCCGGGAGGCAGAGGTTGCAGCGAGCTGAGATTGCACCACTACATTCCAGCCTGGGGGACAAGAGCGAAACTCCATCTCAGTCTCAAAAAAAAAAAGAAAAGAAAAGAAAAATTTATACATGGGATTTTACTGTGTTGCCCAGGCTGGTCTTGAACTACTGGGTTCAAGTGATTCTGCCGCCTTGGGTTCCCAAAGTGTTGGGATTACAGGCATGAGCCACCGTGCCTGGTCACAAATGACTTTTAAAAGTCATGAGCCACCACGCCTGGTTCTGGGCAACATAGTAAAATCCCATGTACAATTTTTTTTATTATTATTTCTTAAAAAGCTGTTTGTAAACCTCAGAGTAACTAATGAGGACAATATTAACTTCAAAAAAAATTTAGTGATGCACTAAAATAATCTACAAGAATAAGACACAGAGTTGAAAACTGATACTAATGCAAGTAATATCCTGTGTAAGAAAAAGAAGACCCTGATAAATACATAGGTAATTAACCCTAATGGGTAATAGGTACAACCTTGTGAATAATCATTCACAAAATAAAGTACAAGTGAATAATATTAAGAACCTCACCCCCACTGGTAAACAGAGAAGTAAAAAGTAAATGTTTTTAACCTACCGAGTTAATAAACACTTTAAAAATAATGTTAGTGAGAATTTGGGGCTGCCACTCACTGGCGGGGGTAAATGTCTACCTTTCTGGAAAGTGCTTTCACCGTGTGGAGCACTTCAAAGTATTCTTAGCCTTTGAACAATGACTTTGGCTTTATAAATCTAAGGAAATATAACAAAGCAATGGTACTTACCACAGCTTTACTTATTTTATTTTTGAAGACAAGATCTCGCTTTGTTGCCCAGGCTTTAGGGCAGTGGCGCAATCGTAGCTCACTGCAGCCGCAATCGTAGCTCACTGCAGCCTTGAACTCCTGGCCTCAAGCAATCCTCCCACTCCAGCCTCACGAGTGGCTGGGACTACAGACACATGCCACCTTGCCCAGCTAATTATTTTAGTTTTTGTAGAGACTCTGTTACCCAGGCTGGTCTCAAACTTGCCTTGGTCTCCCAATTGATTCATTAGAGGCATGAGCTATTTCACCCAGTCAGCTTTACTTATAATAGAAAAATTAGAAATAATCTAAATGTTCAACATTACAATAATGATTAAGTAAACAATGATCCATGTGTTGTGGACAATTAGGCAGAATATTGGACTAGGTGCAGTGGCTCATGCTTGTAATCCCAGCACTTTGGGAGGGTAGACTTTGCAAGACTTTGCAAAAACATTTAAAAATCAGCCAGGCATGGTGGCATGTGCCTGTACTCTCAGCTAACTCAGGAGGCTGAGGCAGGATTGCCTGAGCCCAGGAGTACGAGGCTGTAATGAGATTCAGCCTGGGAGACCAAGCAAGACTCTGTCTAGAAAAATTTAAAAAGGCAGAATAATCATGGAAAATATTTGATATAGTATGGTGAAAAACCATATATATGCTTTGAATCCAATTTTTAAGAAAAATGCATGTATGAAGAAAATATTGGAAAGATATGTTTCTAAAGATTACTGGTATCTGTAGGTGATGGGATTATGGAGAACTTTATTTCCTTTTGGCTTCTTGATAATTTTCAAGTTTTCTATAGAGAAAATGTATTGCTTATGTTCTTAGAAGAAAAAATGTTTTTAAAGAAAAAGTTGTTTTTGAAGAATTTAGTTACATAGGAAAATGTAAGAATATAATGTTAAGTAAAAAATAGGTTCTGTATATGTACATGACAATCTCTGTGGAGTAAAAAATATATGGGAGGCTGGGCGTGGTGACTCACGCCTGTAATTCTAGCACTTTGGGAAGCCAAGGCAGGCAGATCACTTGAGATCAGTAGTTCGAGACCAGCCTGGCCAATATGGCAAAACCTCGTCTCTACTAAAAATACAAAAATTAGCTGGGTGTGGTGGTGTGCACCTTTAATCCCAGCTACTCGGGAGGCTGAGGCTGGATAATCGCTTGAACCCAGGAGGTGGAGGTTGCAGTGAGCCAAGATTGTGCCACTGACCTCCAGGTTGGGCAACAGAGTGATACCCCGTCTCTCTCTCTCTCTCTCTCTCTCTATCTATCTATATGTTTTATATTTTTTACATATATATGTCTATATCTATATGTATGTATATATATCTCCATATATATACACATATATATATATGGGTGAGAAGAGTGAAATCAAAGATGATCAAATAGTGGTTGCCTTTAAGGAAACGGGCTGTAGAGAATTTTGTGAGTAGGTGATTGTTCCTGCTTTTTCATATTTTCCCAATTTGTCTTCAATGAGCATGTATCATAACCTTAAAAGGGGGATATTATCTTAAAACTGCTAAAGATAGGCTGGGCGCGGTGGCTCACGCCTGTAATCCCAGCACTTTGGGAGGCTCAGGCGGGCGGATCACCTGAGGTAGGGAGTTTCAGACCAGCTTGGCCAGCATGGTGAAACCCTGTCTCTACTAAAAATACAAAAATTAGCCGGGCGTGGTGGCACATGCCTGTAATCCCAGCTACTCGGGAAGCTGAGGCAGGATAATCGCTTGAACCTGAGAGGCAGAGGTTGTGGTGAGTGGACATCGCGCCATTGCACTCCAGCCTGGGCAACAGAGCGAGACTCTGTCTCAAAAAACAAAAACAAAAACAAAACAAAACAAAAAAAAAAACACTGCTAAAGATAGTAGCTATTTCTCGTTAAAAAATAAGTCCTAACTTTTTAATGATCACCATTCTGACTGGCATGAGATGGTATCTCATTTTAATTTTGATTTGCATTTCTCTAACGACCAGTGATGATGAGCATTTTTTTTTTTAGACGGAGTTTCCCTCTTGTTGCCCAGGCTGGAGTGCAATGCACGATCTCAGCTCACCACAACCTCCACCTCCTGGGTTCAAGCAATTCTCCTGTTTCAGCCTTCTGAGGCATGAGCTACCACGCCCAGCTAATTTTGTATTTTTAGTAGAGACGGGGTTTCGCCATGTTGGCCAGGATATTCTCGATTTCCTGACCTTGTGATCTGCCCGCCTCAGCCTCCCAAAGTGCTGGGATTACAGGCGTGAGCCTCCGCACCTGACCTCTACTATAAACATTTAAGATGATATACCAAGTGGGGGATCAAAGAACCACTTTAACAAATCCCCAAATATAGCTTCCATATTTAAATTGCATTTTTTCCAAACTGTGGCTGTTAAATCGCCCAAATTGCCCTGCTAAACATTAGGAAGGACAAGACATGACTTTCTGAAATTTTTATTTTTTTTTGAGACAGAATCTCACCCTGTCGCCCAAGCTGGAGTGCAGTGGCACAATCTTGGTTCACTCCAACCTCTGTGCCTCCTGGGCTCAAGTGATTCTCCTGCCTCAGCCTCTTGAGTAGCTGGGATTACAGCTACTGAGATTACGCCCAGCTAATTTTTGCATTTTTAGCAGAGATGGGCTTTCACCATGTTGGACAGGCTGGCTTCGAATTCCTGACCTCAAGTGATCCGCCCGCCTTGGCCTCCCAAAATGCTGGGAATACAGGCATGAGCCAGTGCGCCTGGCCAACTTTCTGAATTTGACGGCCGTCTACTTTTGGGGGGCCGTGAAGTTCTTTGTGTGAGAAGCAGAACTGGGAAGACTGAAGGGGTCTTATATTTTTCCTCCTCTCCCAGCTATGCTTAAATACATTTAATATTGTGGTCCCTGAGAACTTAGCATGTGGGTTTTTAGGAAACAAGTCTGGGTCTGGGAAATCAGTATCTTAAAATCACCTAATAGCATTTTGACCTTCTTCCTTCTTGCATCAGAAACACAGTTGTGAATAGATTGCAGGTCTCATGACAGCCTCTACTTTGCTTCTTATTTTGCAAATGTTGCACGTAAGGCTGTTCTGAGGAGCTCGTTTGTTATTCAACATGACTCTCCAAGCTCTCAGTTCAGCCAAGTTCATTCTCCAAAGCAATATTAACCAAAATCAGACTTGAGATCTGTGAAATACCTAGCAGGGAGCTAGGTCATCAGTGACACATGTACTTTGCCAGTTGTGAATATAAAATTTGTTAAATTACTTAGATTGCCCTACTCTAACAAATGAGAAACAAATCTGCATATAACTAACAAAAGGAAGGTTTCTCAAATTTGACCCCCCAGAAAAAACACTGCTAACAGTTTAGTGTATTATTCTCCAAGTGATGTCTGCATGCACATGCATACATACATAGAATTATAGTTTTACTTTTTTCTCTCTTAATATATCATGGGCATCTTTCTGTGTTGGTATATAGAGAGCTACCCTGTTCTTTTCTTTTTGATACAGGGTCTTGCTCTGTTGCCCAGGCTGGAGTCCAGTGGTGTGGTCGTGTCTCACTAGACCCGCAACCTCCACCTCAGCCTCCTGAATAGCTGGGAGAATAGGTGTGCACCACCATGCCTGGCTAATTATTTTATTTTTTGCAGAGACAAGGTCTTGCTTGTTGCCCAGGCTGGTCTCAAACTCCTGGGCTCATTCAGTCCTCCCAACTTGGCCTCCCAAAGTGCTGGGACTACAGGCGTGAGCCACTGTACCCAGTCCCCCGTTCTTTTTCATAGTTGTATAGTATTCCACTGTGTACCATTATGCCATCATTTATCTGATTGTTCTCCTGTTAATAGGATTCAACCTTCAAATACTTTTTTTCAGTTACGGTTGTTCATCTAACAGTAACAAAGGTAAACTCACAATGTCACATTTCTATAGTTATTTTGTAGTGTACAAAGAACACATTCGTATTCCAATTCAGTCTTCTCTATAACCTTTTGAAATAGGATGGGCAACTATAATTGTACGGTACCAAAACTAGATCAGCAAGACCTTCCAGCTGGTAAGGACTAAAACTGGGATTTAAACCTTAAGTTTTGAGCTCCATTTCTAGTGTCTTGGCTGCAAGAAGGCTCCTATTCCTGGACCCGTGCTTTGGAGGAGCAGCTGAAAAGCTGCAAGGCTTTAACATTGCATCTGCAAACTCTTCTGACTGGATTTTAATGCCTTCATTTTCGGTAAGCACATTAGGCAATTGCCTCTCAGTAATGTCAAAAAGGGAGCAATTCAGGTTGTAATTATCAGGACCAACTGCAATATATAAGGATCAGAGTCACAGCGATGCAGCTGTCAGGCATCTTTATGGTCTCTTTTATTTAAACATCATCTCAGGAGGGCAAAAAAAAGACTCCTTGCTTCCACTCTTCCTCATTCCCAGTATTTTAGAATGTACTTTTTACATTAGATATATTGTCACAGCAATTGGTTTTTTCATAAATTCTCTGCATCAATATGGGAGCTTCACAAATACAGAAATAGTCTATCTTGTTCACAGCTCCACAAGCCCAGCACAAAGTCAACACCTAGCAGGCATCCAACAAATACCTGGTCATGAAATAGTTTTGTTATTAAGAAACAAAGCTGGCCAGGCCCAGTGGCTCACACCTGTAATCCCATCACCTGTAATCCCAACTTAAAATTCAAAGCTGGGCACAGTGTCTCATATTTGTAATCCCAGCACTCTGGGAGAGTTAGGTGGGCAGATCACTTGAGATCAGGAGTTTGAGACCACCCTGACCAATATAGTGAAACCCTGTCTCTACTAAAAATACAAAAATTAGCCAGGTATGGTGGCTTGTGCCTGTAGTCTCAGCTACTTAAGAGACTGAGGCAGGAGAATCGCTTGTACCCGGGAGGCAGAGGATGCAGTAAGCTGAGATTACGCCACTGCACTCCAGCCTGGGCAACAGAGCAAGACTCCGTTTCAAAAAAAAAAAAAAGAAAGAAAGAAAGAAAAAAAGCTTAGCTGGGTGCAGTGGCTTACCCTTGTAATCCCAGCACTTTGGGAGGTTGAGGCAGGAGGATCACTTGAGCCCAGGAGCTCAAGACCAGACTGGGAAACATAGCGAGACCCCCATCTCTACAAAATTTTTTAAAAAATTAGCCAGGCATGGTGGCCATGCCTATAGTCCCAGCTACTTGGGAGGCTGAGGTGGGGGGACCACTTGAGCCTAGGAAGTTGATGCTGCAGTGAGCTGTGATTGTTCCACTGCACTCTAGCTGACAAATGAGACCCTATCTCACAAAAACAAAGGAAGGAAGGAATGCAGGGGAGGGGAGAATAGGGGAGGGGAGGGAAAGGGAGGGGAGGAGAGGGGGTGGGAGAAGGGAGGAAAAGAGGGGAGGAGAGGGGAAGGGAGAGGAGAAGGCTGGGCATGGTGGCTCACACCTGTAATCCCAGCACTTTGGGAGGCCAATGTGGGTGGATCATATGAGGTCAGGAGTTCGAGACCAGCCCGCCAACATGCTGAAAACCCATCTCTACTAAAAAGATAAAAAATTAGCTGGACATGGTGGCAGCACCTGTAATCCCAGCTACTTGGGAGGCTGAGGCAGGAGAATCGCTTGAGCCTGGGAAGTGGAGGTTGCAGTGAGCCGAGATCGTGCCACTGCACTTCAGCCTGGGTGACAGAGTGAGACCCTGTCTCAAAAAAAAAAAAAAAAAAGAAAAAAGAAAAAGAAAGAAGCAAACAAACAAAGCTTAAACAAAGCTTAAAGAGATTATTCAGAGAATAGAGCTCGATGTAATAAATTAATCTCTGTGTACAAGACTCATTTCAAAATACATTGTCACTCATGTTATCACAACAACCCCTAGATCAGGAACAATTGGATAACATAAGTCAGTTAAGCTCTTGTACGTCCCACATGACTCCAGATACAGTGGTGACAAAGACAAACTAAACCCCTATTCTGGTACAGTTTGCATTCTGAGGGGGATACTTACAATGATAAGTGCTAAGAAAAGAACAAAGTGATTCGAGTGGGGGAGATGTACTTGTCCTGTAGAGAGAGTAGCCAGGAAGGCCTCGATAAGCAGGTGACATTCAAGCAGACATCTGAATAATGAGAAGAGACAGATATGCAAAGGTCTAGGAAGAGCACCCCAAGCAAAATCAAGCAGGTAGCCAAGCCCCTGAGATGAAAATGAGTTGGAGTTCAAGGAACCACAGAAAGTCAATGTCACTAGAGTGAATGGAGTGGGGCAGAGAGTGACCACGCAGGGTCTTGAAGGGATTTATTGTTATTGCAATGGGAAATCTTTGCAGAGTTTTAAGTAAAAAACACAAAACGTCATATAACTTATACTTTTAAAAATCACTCTGCTGTATGGAGATGGAAATAAACAAAAAAAGGGAGCACTTATCAGAGAGCCTCATATTGTCACTGGTCTACAGGATGAATCTGGGCCTTTAAAAGGCAAAGTGACTAAGAGAATAATTTTTTTAAACATAGATTTAGCAACAAGCAAAAAACAAATATTCCAATTTAAAAATGGGCAAAGGACATGAACAGATACTTCTCAAAAGACGACAGAAAAATGGCCAAAAAACATGAAAAAATGCTCATCATCACTAATCATCAGAGAAATGTAAATCAAAACCACAATGAGGTGCCATCTCAAACCAGTCAAAATGACTATTATTTAAAAGTGAAAAAAAATAACAGATGCTGGCGAGGCTGTGGAATGCTTATACCCTGCTGGTGGGAATGCAAATTAGTTCAGCCACTGTGGAATGCAGTTTGGAGATTTCTCAAAGAACTTAAAATGGAATTACCATCTGACCCAGCAATTCCATTACTGGGTATATACCCAAAGGAATATAAATCATTCTACCAAAATGATACATGCACACATATGTTCATCTCAGCACTACTCACAATAGCAAAGGCATGGAATCAACCTAGGTCCCCATCAACAATGGTGGATTGGATAAATAAAATGTGGTGCATATACACCATGGAATACTACACAGCCATAAAAAAGAGCAATATGATATCTTTTGCAGGAACATGGATGCAGCTAGAGGCCATTGTCCTAAGTGAGTTAATGCAGAAACAGAAAACCAAATACTGCATGCTCTCACTTATAAGTGGGAGCTAAACAATGAGTATACATGGGCATAAAATTGGAACACTAGACACTGGGGACTTCCAAAAGTGGGGGGAGGGGTGGACATGGGCTGAAAAACTATTGGATACTATGCTCACCACCTGGGTGACAGGATCATCTATACCCCAGACCTCAAAATCCCATAACACACCTGTAAAAAACCTGCACATCTGAATCCAAAATGAAAGTTGGAAAAAAAATACATTTAAGACAACAGTTACTTTTGGAAGTCTTTAGGGGAGTGGTATTGGGATAGGATGTAGAAAACTGGTCATTTTGTATTTCTTGTGCTGAGTGGTGCATTGAGCAGTATTGGTTTGACTATTGTGCTTTGTAACTTTCACATATCATATGTATCCTGTGTATGTTATGGGCTAAATTGTGTCCACCCCCAAAAGTCTTATGTTGAAGTCCTAATCCCCATACCTCAGAATGTCACTCTATTTGAAAATAGGTTCTTTAAAGAGTTAATTAAGTTAAAATGTAATAGGCTTATGTTTGAAGGAAGGAAGAAAAGAAGGGAGAGAGAATATGTACATGTGTCCAAGATTGCAGTGAGTGAGTGGCAGACAAAGAAAACCTGATTACAATCATTTTCCACCATTTCTCTATCCCACAAAGAATAAGTAGACATGTTGTGTGTGACTTCCAACAATTCTCCCTAAGGGGAAGGCACTACACTTTTGTCCTCTTTCCTTCCCTCTTCTTGCTGCTTAGAATGCAGACGTAACAACTGAAGCTCTAGCAGCCACCCTGGGGCAAAAGGTAATAACAGAAACAACATACAATGGGGAGAAAGAAGTCTGTGTCTGGCCAGGCAAGGTGGCTCAGGCCTGTAGTCCCAGCACTTTGGGAGGCCAAAGCAGGTGGATCACTGGAGCCCAGGAGTTCAGGACAAGCCTGGGCAACATAGCAAGACCCCATCTCTACTAAAAATACAAAAAAAAAAAATAGCCATGAGGCTGAGGTGGGAGGATCCCTTGAGACTGGGAGGTCGAGGCTGCAGTGAGCCAAGATTGAACCACTGCACTCCAGCCTGAGTGACAGAGTGTGACCCTGGCTCAAAAAAAAAGAAGAGTCTATATCTCTGAAGACTTCATTTGAGTCACCATTCCAACCTCCAAATTTTTTTTGAATTTAATTTAGTTTTATTTTATTTTGCTTTATTTTGAGATGGGATCTCACTTTGCCGCCCAGGCTGGAGTGCAGTGGTGCAATCTCAGCTCACTGCACCCTCCACTTCCCGGGTTCAAGCCATCCTCTTACCTCAGCCTCCCAAGTATCTGAGACCATAGGCACGTGCCACCATGCTTGGCTAATTTTTTTTTTTGAAATCGAGTCTCGCTCTATTGGCCAGGCTGGAGTGCAATGGCACGATCTCAGCTCACTGCAACCTCCACCTTCCAGGTTCAAGCAATTCTCCTGCCTCAGCATCCTGAGTAGCTGGGATTACAGGTACCCACCACTGTGCCCAGCTAATTTTTTTATTTTTAGTAGAGACGGGGTTTCACCATGTTGGCCAGGTTGGTCTTGAACTCCTGACCTCAGGTAACCCGCCTGCCTCAGTCTCCCAAAGTGCTGGGATTACAAAGGTGAAACACTGTGCCCACCCTTGAATTTTAAGTTATGACAAATTCTAGGGAATTCTAGAAGCTCTAGCAGCCACCTTAGGGCAAAAGGTAATAAACAATATACAAAGGAGGAGAAAGAAGTCTATGTCTGGCCAGGCATGGTGGCTCAGGCCTGTGGTCCTAGCACTTTGGGAGCCTGCATTTTCTCTGTGAAGTGCAAAGCATGATTATCAGTTGTGAAACAGAAGGGTTTCTGTGACATTTGGTTTAATTTTGATGACAGAAAATATAATACATCTCGACTCCTAACTTATTTGGATTGTTTTGTTTGTTTTGAGACGAGGTCTCACTCTGTCGCCCAGGCTGGAGTGCAGTGGCATGATCTTGGCTCACTGCTGCCTCCATCTACCAGGCTCAAGAGAGCCTCCCCCAGCCTCCTGAGTAGCTGGGACCACAGGCATGAGCTACCACACCTGGCTAATGTTTTGTATCTTTGGTATAGACGGGGTTTCGCCATGTTGCCCAGGCTGAGCTCAAGTGATCTGCCTACCTCAGCCTCCCAAAATTCTGGGATTACAGGCATGAGACATTGCACCCGGCACCTCAAATTGTTGTTGTTTTAAAAATGATTCCAAGGTACAAGTAATATTAGGGACTATAGCCCTATTCATATCTGTGTTTGAGTGTTAGCTTCACCTTTGCAAGTTACTTTATTCATGAATCTCAGTTTCTCTCCCTGTAAAAGGGGAGATAGAACAAGTGGGATTATGACAAAAAATTGATATTTGTGAAAGTGCTTAACACTCAATAAAAGCTGGCATGCCTTCATTATATCAATCCATTTTAACCTCACATAAAGTCCCAGTATTTCCGGGTTTTTCTATGGTACGTCTAATGCCCTCAAGAAAGACGTGTGGGTCCCCTTAGGGTTAGTTACATTGTGCTACAAAGATAGTCTTGCATAATTAGTAATTACAGTCAGCATTTATGATTTACCATATGCCAGACACATTTCATGTATTTTTATTTAATCCTTTCCCAAAACTTTGAGAACAGATGCTGTTAGTATGGTCATAAGGAAACTGGTGAGAGGTTAAGTAAACAGTCCAAGATTGCATCACTTAGTCAAAACAGGATTTGAAGTGAGGTGGTCAAGATCAGTGGTACATCTATATAATGCAATACATAGAGGAAACTTAAATGCATACTACTAAGTGAAAGAAGCCAATTTTATTTTATTTTATTTTATTTATTTTTAAAAATGGAGTCTCGCTCTGTCGCCCAGGCTGGAGTGCAGTGGAATGATCTCAGCTCACTGCAACCTCCCCTTCCCGGGTTCAAGCGATTCTCCTGCCTCAGCCTCCTGAGTAGCTGGGACTACAGGCATGCACCACCATGCCCAGCTAATTTTTGTATTTTCAGTAGAGATGGGGTTTCACCACGTTGGCCAGGATGGTCTCAATCTCTTCACCTTGTGATCAGCCTGCCTCAGCCTCCCAAAGTGCTGGGATTACGGGCGTGAGCCACTGCGCCCGGCAAGAAGCCAATTTTTAAAAGATTTCTTTTCAAACTACAGTCAGCCCTCCATATCTGTGGGTTCTGCATTCATGAATTCAACCAAGGATCAAAAATATTCTCCCAAAAAGAGATGCTTGTGCCTGTACTGAACATGTACAGACTTTTTTCCTGTCATTATTCCCTAAACAATACAGGATAACAACTATTTACATAGCATTTATATTGTATTGGGTATTAGAAGTAATCTAGAGATAATTTGAAGTATAAGAGAAGATGTGTATAGGTTATATGCAAATACTATACTATTTTGTATAACAGACTTGACCATCTGTGGATTTGGGTATTTGCAGAGAATCTTGGAACCAATTCCCCATGGATACTGAAAGACAACTGTATGTGTGTGATTCAAACTATATGACATTCTGGAAAAGGCATAACTATGAAGACAGTAGAAAGATCACTGGTTGCCAAGAGTTAAGGAAAAAGGAGGATGAAGAAGTGGAGCAGAGAGGTTTTTCCGGACAATAAAACTAATCTGTATGATATTATAATCCTGGATAAATGTCATTATACATTGTCAAAACCCATAGAATGTACAATGCCAAATAAACTCTAATATAAACTATAGGTTTGGGGTAGATAATGATGTATCAGGCCGGGCACGGTGGCTCAAGCCTGTAATCCCTGCACTTTGGGAGGCCGAGACGGGCGGATCACGAGGTCAGGAGATCGAGACCATCCTGGCTAACATGGTGAAACCCCGTCTCTACTAAAAAATACAAAAAACTAGCCGAGCGCGGTGGCGGGCGCCTGTAGTCCCGGCTACTCGGGAGGCTGAGGCAGGAGAATCGCTTGAACCCGGGAGGCGGAGCTTGCAGTGAGCTGAGATCTGGCCACTGCACTCCGGCCTGGGCGACAGAGTGAGACTCCGTCTCAAAAAAAAAAAAAAAAAGATAATGATGTGTCAGTGTAGATTCATCAATTTTAACAGTTATGCCACTCTGGATGTTGATAGTAGGAGAGGCTGTGCATGGAATTTTATAATTTCAGCTCAATTTTGCTGTGAATCTAAAACTGCTCTAAAAAAACATAGAGTCTATGTAAAAAAATCATGAAAGCAAAAATGTCCAATATTTTGGTGTCTGGCAGGTAAACCAGTATGGACTGAAAAGAGTTGTAAAAAGTGGGACAGGAAAGCAAGATTAGGACCTGGTAGGGAAGGGCCTTAGATGGCAGAGTGAGCTATCAGGACTTTATCCTATAGACCAGAGGGGGGTCATTGAGGATTACGGAGCAAGAAACTCAGTTAAGAACAGACTATTTTAAGAAAATCCAACTGGGCGTGGTGGCTCACGCCTGTAATGCCAGCACTTTGGGAGGCTGAGGCAGGCAGATCGCTTGAGCTCAGGAATGCAAGATCAGCCTGGGCAACATGGCAAAAACCTGTCTCTACAAAAAATACAAAAATTAGCAGAGCGTGGTGGCATGCACTTGTGGTCCCGGCTACTTGGAAGGCTGAGGCACAAGAATCACTTGAACCAAGGAGGCAGAGGTTGCAGTGAGTCAAGATTGTGCCACTGCACTCCAGCCTGGGTGACAGAGAGAGACCCTGTACCAAAAAAAAAAAAAAAAAAAAAAAAAAAAAAGATCCCTTTGGCAGTTGTGAGGAGAATTCTGGAAGATAGACTAAAGGCAAATAGATGAGTTTAAAAGTGAGAAGAATGCACAAGAATCTAGGCCAGTAAAGAAAGGGGTGCATAAAAGATCATCCAGTTTTTTGTTACTGACTGGACATAGGGATAAGAACAATGACTTCATGAGAAAAATAAAACACCAATTTTTAAAAGTTGTAATTATTTCACATATTAAGCATTAACTGAATCACTATCATGTGCCCGGTCCTATCAGTTATATCTCCAAATATATCTGGAATGTATCCACTTCTCTCCATTCCTGTTTCCACCACATTCAACCAAGTCATCAATATTTCTCTTCTAAAAGATGGTAGAAGGCCAGGCATGGTGGCTCAGGTCCATAATCCCAGCACTTTAGGAGGCCGAGGCGGGCGGATCACGTGAGGTCAGGAGTTCCAGACCAGCCTGGCCAACATAGTGAAACCCCTTCTCTACTAAAAATACAAAAAAATTAGCCGGGCATGCAGGTGGGTGCCGGTAATCCCAGTTACTTGGAAGGCTGAGGCAGAAGAATTGCTTGAACCTGGGAGGTGGAGGTTGCAGTGAGCTGAGATGGCGCCACTGCACTCCAGCCCGGGCAATAGTGCGAGACTCCATCTCAAAAAAAAAGATGGTAGAAGTTTCCTAATTGCTGTCCCTCTCCACTCTTGTGACTCCACACATCAGCCAGTGATCATTTTAAACAAGAATTGAGGCCAGGCATGGTGGCTCCACTCCCAACACTGCGAGGCTGAGGCGGGAGGATCATTTGAGGCCAGGAGTTTGAGACCAGCCTGGGTAACATAGCAAGACCCTGTCTCTACAAAAAATAAAAATTATCTAGGCAAAGTGGTGCATGCCTATAGCCCTAGCTATCTGGGAGGCTGAGGCAGGAGAATTGCTTAAGCCCAGGAGTTCAAGGTTGCAGTGAACTATAATTACACCATTGTACTCTAGCCTAGATGACAGAGCAAGGCCCTGTCAAGAAAAAAGAGAGAAAGAAAGAAAAGAAAAGAAGAGAGAGAAAGAAACAAAGACACAAAGAATGAATGAATTGGGGTCACTTGCCCTAATCCCTTTGATTGCTTCCTGTTGCAATGAGAATAAAACTTGAACTCCTTATGAGGTCTTACAGCCTTTTGGGGTCTTCACTCTCCATGCCTTATGTACTCACCTCAGTTACTGCCTCTCTTTTCTTCTTCAGGCCTTCACAGAAAAATGACTGATTTTAGCTACGGAGGAAAAAAAAGGAAAAGAAAGACTGATTTATTTCCTTTGCTTACTCCTCCCCAGTCCCCAGATGGCAGCTTAAACAGTTTATCCCTTTTTGAAACAGGTTACACCTGTTGTCCTCCATATTACTGTGCATATGTGTATAATTACTGTACATATTTTTTCACTACAAATACTGTGTATATCCCTAAGATCCTTTATGTTTCACAAGGAGCCAAAGCCTATTTGTACATTCACTACTTTGTCCCTAAGACTTGGCTCAGGCCTGAAGATATATAATAGATACTCGATAAGTATTTGTTAAATAGATGAATATGTTAGGTTGTGTGCTGTCACAGGGGAAACAAAGATGAAATAGATACAGGTTACACATTAGAGAAATTGACCCTCTAGTAGGGGAGATATGATTGAAACATAGATAATTATAAGGCAAGACAATTAACATCACAGGAAACTCTGCAATTCCTGAGGAAGGGGCATTACTTCTAGCCAGGAAAATCCGAGGAAATTCTGTGGAGGGAGTTCACTGGGCATTTAATGGAGGGAAAGTACACACAAAGGCATCAATTTGAGAAAGTGTAGGGTGAATGTGGAAAAAGATGTGTGGATCAATTTAACTGGAGCGCACAGTACACCAGTACAAAAGAGACAGGCCAGGTGTGAGCATATATACTTACCACATAGATTTAACAATTAACATTTTGCCATATTTGCTTGATAGATAGGTAGGGAGGGCAGTAGACAGACAGACAGATAGATGTGTGTGTATGCATTTCAAAGCCACCACTGGGTGGCTCACATCTGTAATCCCAGCACTTTCGAAGGCCAAGGCAGGCAGATCACCTGAGGTCAGGAGTTCGAGACCAGCCTGGCCAACATGGTGAAACCCTGTCTCTACTAAAAATATAAAAATTAGCTGGACATGCGGTGCATGCCCATAATCCCAGCTACTCTGGAGGCTGAGGCAGGATAATCACTTGAGATAGTGCCACTGTACTCCAGCCTAGGTGACAGTGAGATTCTGTCTAAAAAAAAAAAAGAACTGGAAAGGAGAGGTGACATCAGATTGTCATGGGTCTCATTTGCCAGGCCAAGAATTCTGTTCTGTATTCTGGAGGCAGTGTTAGGTAACAACAGTAGGTCAAACTAGCCTTTCAAAACCTTTTTTAAAATTATTATTCCAAATATACAATAAAAGTAGAAATAATAGTAAACACCTATATACTTACCACATAGATTTAACAATTAACATTTTGCCATATTTGCTTGATAGGTAGGAAAGGAAGTAGACAGACAGACAGATAGATGTGTGTGTATGCATTTCAAAGTATATATCTTTCTTTGACTCTGTGTGTGTGTGTGTGTGTGTGTGTGTGTGTGTGAGAGAGAGAGAGAGAGAGAGAGAGAGAGAGACAGAGAGATAGGGCCTCACTCTGTCACCCAGGCTGGAGTGCACTGGCACAATCACAGCTCACTGTAGCCTCGACCTCCTGGGCTCAATCAATCCTCCCACCTCGGTCTCCCAAGTAGCTGGAACTACAGGAATAGGCCACCATGCCCAGCTAATTTTTTGTTTTGTTTTGCTTTTGTTTTTGGTAGAGACAGAGGTTTAACTATGTTGCCCAGACTGGTCTCTTATCTTTCTTTTTTGCTGAACCATTTCAAAGAGAGTTACAGATATCATAACTCTTCACTCCTACGTTTCTCCAAGTTGTAAAGATGTTTTCCCCCATATCCAGCATACCATTATTACAATGAACAAATGTAATAACTAACAACATCTAATACCATTTCAAATTTCCCCCAATTGTCTCAAAAATGTCTAAAAGGCTGCTTTTTCAGAACCAGAATCCAATTAAGCATTTGATTGTATCTTTTTACGTTTTTTTTCAAATTTAGAACAATCACCCATGACCATTTTTATGACATTGATTTTCCTTGATCTTCATGTCTTATCTTCTATAAAATAGTTGTTTGTAGAATGCTTCACGTTCTTGATTTATCTGATTATCTCCTTGGGGTTATGGTTCAACTGGTTCCTCCAGCCCCGGTAAACTGGAGTTTAGATCCAAAGCCTTGATAAGATTCACTTTCAGTATTTTTGGCAAGAAAACACCATTAAGTGATGCTGTATACTTCGTGCTGCAGCACACTGGGAACCTCATAAAAATGTTGGTTGTCCAAGGGTTACTGATACTAAATTGGATAACTGGGTTAAGGTGGGGACTGCCAGAGCTCCCTGTTGTAAAAGTATGTTTCTCCTTTGTGATGGCAAGTAACCTGTGAGATGTGTTTGGCAACACAACTCACATGTTTGTAGCTATCTACAGTTGATCAAACACATTCAAACGCACTTAATCACAACAGCATCCCTGTGAGGTTTTATTCCTGTTTAATAGAAGTGGAAACTGAGACTTGGAGTGCTTAAATAACTTTCTCAAAGGCATAGACCCAGTAAGTAGCAAAAGCAGGACTCAAGCCTAAATAGATTAACTCTAGTTCGATTAAAAAAAAAAAATCCCAAATAGCCTACATCTAACAGCAGATTTTATTTTGCTCTACACATTCAGGGAAATTCACGAGTAATGAGCTATAGAAATGATCCCTGATAGTAAAAATTGCAGATTTTTAAAGAGCATTCTCTCTCCAGAATTCAATAAATACTGCTCTTCTTTTGAAACCATTTTCTAAAAAAGGATACTTTAATTTATTGACACTGGGAAGCACATTGGCAAAGAAAGTCAATTTCTTTTACAGTATCTAATAGCTATTTCTATTGCCTGTTCAAACTAGCAAAATGTAACAGATGCTAGATTCCCCAAAGTACAGCGCTTTGGGCTACATTTGCAACAAGAGCTTACATCTAAATGTTACATTAGTTACTGAATTTGTAATCTTCACAAATGTGTGAATAGTGAGTTGATCAAAAATAACAATTTCCTGCTACAAGAGAAGGCATAGCAGAAAATGTTCCCAACACAAAGATAATGTTTGAGATGATGGATATCCCAATTACGCTGATTTGATAATTGTACATTGAATACGTGTATCAAAATACCAGATGTATCCCTGAAAATATGTACAACCATATCAGTAAACATACAAAAAATAATTTTCTGTCCAAAGTTAAATATGTACAACTACGATATATCAGTTTAAAGATACAAAAAAAGTAATGATTTTCTGTCCAAAGCATTACGTGGCACCTATGATGCTAAGACCAAGGGCCTTTAGGTCTGGAAGAGACACATAAAGTCAGATCCTCGCGAATCTACTTCTGAAAGGGACAGAATTAGTATAGGCATACGACAGTCTAGAATCAAGACACAAGCGGTGTGGAGCGATAACGAGCAAACAGGGAAGGGAACTAGGGGGACCACTGATCCAGGAAGGGGCTGGAGAAGCTACTTCTGGGCAGCCCTGGAATCTGGGTGTCCAGCTTCGAGTTAGAAAGGCGTCCTTAAAGGGAGCCTCAGGCGGGGGCTGACTGCCGAGAGTTACTCTGTCCGCCAGGTTCTTCCTAACAAGAAGCTACAAAGGTCTTAATTCAGAAAACGTGAACACGACAACACACCCATGTCAAAAGAACGCTTTTAAGAGGCCGAGTCACTCTCACCTCCCACCAACTTCCCAAAGGCTGAAACAGGCGGACACGCCCCCAAGCGCTCTTCTCGGATTTCGTTGGTTGCCCCGGCCTGCCCCTCTCTTATTAAGTATCTCTCATTGGTCAGCAATGCCGCTTTCACAGCCAATTCTCAGAACCAATCATCTCCAACTGTTGCCTCGCCTCTCCACCACGTGAGTGGCATAGGTGCTAACCAATAAAAAAAGAAAATGACGATGTAAAGACAAGACTCCTTCCCTTTTTCCTCAACTCGTTCAGTAAATGGTAGAAAATGGGGAGCAGCTGATACCAACCACCAATCCATAAGGGCGGAAAAGGATGATGAGAAGAGTGATGGGAGGGGGTGACGTGGCAGTGACAGGAGCATAAACTGAAATGAGTGGCGGAAACACCAGCCAATCGGCGATCAGATTGGCCGGGCACCCCGCATTCTCCCGTCCTCCCTGAGCCCTGGAAACTTCAGGAAAGCACCAATGAACTTCTTCATATGTCTGATTGGCCTTTATCTGAACCAATCGACGGTGGGCCAGGAGGACGCGTCCCACCCCAAGCTCTCACTGGGCGCTGTAGAATGACAGGCCCGAGAGAAATGCCAATGTCCGCGGGGTCTTCCTCAAGTGACACTCAGCGGCACCAATCGACGTCCTTCTTCCCGGCGGTCGAGCCCTCCTCCCCGCGGCTCGCCTGGCGGGGCGGGGACGCTGCGCGGCGGTGGCTGATGCGGTAGCGTTGTGGGGCGCTCCCGGAGGCGACGGCGGCTCTCGTAGGCGGTTCCGGTCCTGTATCTCCAGGCGGCGGCGGCTCATGGCGGCGACGGAGCTGAGAGGAGTGGTGGGGCCAGGCCCGGCAGCCATTGCAGCACTTGGCGGCGGCGGCGCCGGTCCCCCAGTGGTGGGAGGAGGCGGCGGCCGCGGAGACGCGGGGCCAGGCTCCGGGGCCGCGTCAGGGACTGTGGTCGCGGCGGCGGCGGGAGGCCCGGGGGCCGGGGGAGTGGCGGCGGCTGGCCCGGCCCCTGCGCCGCCGACTGGGGGCTCGGGCGGCTCGGGCGCTGGGGGTTCGGGCTCGGCTCGAGAGGGCTGGCTCTTCAAATGGACCAATTATATCAAAGGCTACCAGCGGCGGTGGTTCGTGCTGAGCAACGGGCTCTTGAGCTACTACAGGTAACTGCTTCCGGGGCGCCGTCGCTCACCTTGCCTCTCCCATCGCTGCCGACAGTCCCAGCGCCGGCATTACCGCCAGCTGGCACCGCAGCCAGGGTTGCCCCAGGCCCCTTTTCGTCATCTGTGCGGATTGACAGCCCGGGGGTCGGACCCCACTGTCACGAAGTGAAAAGCCCCTGGACTTACACCTCACCTTCCCTCGGGTTACCCACTCTTGGTGCCTTATCTTCCCTTCACTCCCGGCCTTTCCAGTCAGCAATTGTTTGGAGAGCGTCTGTTCTTCCATTATATTTCCACCAGCACGTGGGTGCAATTATTAATTCTGCAAGCAAGGCACTGGTGTGGGTACTAAGGGAACACAGCAGAGCAAACCCGAGGCACTCCTCCCAAGGAACTTACATTGGAAGTCCCAAGTTTTAGCTGTCAGTGCCCAGTCTCCAAAACTCAAGGTTATTCGTAGCTCTTGATGTGCCCGTCCTTGCTTCCTTCACATTGAGACACAAGGGCATCACTCACACTGGGTGGCTTTGGTATTCCGTCCCCTTTCTGCCTTATCTCTCCAAGACTTTGCATACGCTTTTGCCTCTGGACAGCCCAGAATGGAGATGTGCACCCCAGTGCTGCTTTTATTTTTGCTTGCCCCACTTCCTCCCGTGGAAATGATTAAGTGTTTTACCCAGTATTTCTGTGATTTTTTGGTTAGTTGGGATTAACATTTATTAAAAGAAGAATCCATGTCTTTGGTATGATTACTTCTGTTCAACAAGGTGTTTTGGACTGTTTAATATATATTTATGGTGACTTATAACTTGGCCATCGCCATCACATAGCATGCTTTGGGGCTAAAAAGGATAGAGGAGTTAAGATAGGTGATTTGGGGACAGGGCGTAGACATTTCCTGAGGGCTCACAAGGTGTCTAGGTGTCTTATATACAGTATTTCGTTACAGTATTTTGTTGACTCCCAGCAACAACCCTAGGAATTGGGAAATATTCCCATCTTACTGATGAGGGAAACAGACTTAGCATGGGCAACTTTCCCAAGGTTTTGGAGGAGTTGGGATTTGAAACTACTACTGTTCACACTAATCTAACCTAAAACTCAGGTTAGTGTTAAATGAATCAGTCAGTTACAGAGATAATTGCTTATCAATAGCGAGTAATTTTATGGATCATGCTTACTATGTGTATTTTATGCAAAAAGTATAAAAATCTCCTTTAAGGGATATTTTGCTTAATGACATTCCAATGGAAATACTTTTTTCCAGAGACCATCCTCTTTGAGACCGAAAACACTGATGTTGAAGAGCAGTTCACTCTATATTTCTTTTCCTTCACCAGGAATCATTCTGCCACCCGGAGAGTTAGGCTGAACAAGTCTCTTTTCCATTAACTCCACTGTAGTGGCTCTTAGAGAATTTTGAGGAGAAATTGAAGGTGGGAATTGGAGGTTGTTGGCAGGAACACATTCTTCTTACCTGTCCTCTTACACGGCAAAATGCGTTAGATAGCTCATCCTCACTGCTTCATCAACAGTTGTGAATAATTGTGTATTTCATTTGCATTACTGTATTCAGAATTGATTTTAACTCTAACCCTTTCTAACTATCCAGGACCATCCATTTAAACTTAGATTACAAATCTAAAATTTTAATTTCCCCAGATTTTTCTCTCATTCAAGTTCATGTTTTCCTGTTATTATTGACCATCATTTTAATGTTTAATTGCTTTATATCCTGACTTGGGTAGCAAGTCAATATTACTGTTTTTGCGTTTTCAAAAATTGTATATCACCCCAGGGCCTTCATGTGTGGTCATTTCTCATCCAAGTTCTTACCAGATCCACTTTCCAGGCCAGTGGATTCTTTGATCAGTACTTGTGTTGATCAGTAGTGATCTTAGACACTAATAACTTATATGTTGCTGTCTCTTTAAGTATTTGTTACCACTTTTCTCACTTACAAGAGCTAGTGGTACCTGTCTGAGTACAGATACAATTCCTTCCCAAACACACCAAACCACATATTGGGAAATATGCCATAGGCCTGCCCTAGCCAACTTAGACGGTCCCAGCCATAAACAAACCAGCGGGATCCAGAGTTATCGATCTGTGCACTACCCTCAAAATTGCACTGAAATACTTCCTATCAAGTATACTGGCAGTTATTTTTTCCTGCAGGGTTCTTCTGGTCCTCATCTTCCTCCAAGAATTACCTAGACAAGTGTCATTCCTCCTGCTTTTCATACCTCCAAAACCTGCAGTTTCTTATATATACTGTTTCCAAAATACTGTTTTCCTTTTAAGTGGGATTGTGTACTTCCTAGACCCATCCTCGGATGAGCTGTCCTAATAGGCCTTGGCAAACCATTTCCTTCTTTTTACCTATCCTGGGCTTCCTTACGTACCCAGTTACTTAGATGTCCCATTATTTAAAACCTTATATGGAATCCCAGCTCTCCCAGAAACATCGTGACAGGCCATAGTATTAGTTTTCCTGGCTGGCTTCTAGAGATTGAATTACTATTTCAGCTAGCTTTTTCAGGGAAGAACTTTCTGGTCAGAAAATACCACCTAATATTGTAGTGCCTGAAGAACCTCTCTTGTACCCTGAGATTTGTGTCTTTCCAGCTTCCGCACTAATCATTTATAATCATAAGTGTATCTGCCCAAACGCAAGAGCTCCAAGATCAAGCCTGCCTTACTCCCAGAGTTCCTTGGTATTTTTTAAACTGCTACAGACTTTTTGTAATTTGAGAAACTTCTTTAGTTTACAATGATGACCCAGGCAGAAGAGATTCCTAAGAAGTGGTTTGTGAAAAGCTCCAATAAGGAGGAATGTGGAAGAAGGTCCAAGTAGTATCCTTGGAGTAGAGAACATAGCAAGCTGGCCTGTCAGCTGTGCATCTGTAATTCAGCCTGCATTATTCATAATGTAACTGAAGCTTGGGGGTGGGGAGGTAAGAATAGAAAAAACGGATTCATGTTACAGTGTAGCAGGTGCAGGAGATGGAAAATGGCCCAGTCCATTGAGACCCCTCTGGCCTTCCCATACTACTCATGTGTGCATTTGAGGAAGGAAGAACAGTTCATGTGAGAAATTGAACAACAACAAACCTATCTTCCAGACTTTCTCAGACATACCAGATCTTATGGGGTGCGTGCCATTTCTGGCATGCAGGAATTCTGGATATGCCAGGTGTGTTTGGCTGCTTAACTCCACTAAAAGGGAAATGGCTCTGTTTTGTACTGTGGCAGTTGGCAAAGGACTTTGACCTCTGTATTCCAATTTGTACAGGGAAAACTGCAGTCTCAACGTGCAGGTTCCTGGGCATAACCAGCGGGTGGTAGGGAAATGACAGCGTTTGTGTTAGACACTCGATTGTGCTAGAAGCTTGATATTTTATGTGAAGCTTGGTGTTTTATGTGAAGTGTCTTATAGCTTATTGTCACCAAGTAATGCTGTAAAGTTCAAAAGTTAGTCTATTAATAGAACTGTCAGTCAGTAGAGATCGGGAAAATTTTTACACCCAGGCCTCTGAGAGCAGATCTGCTGAATCTTTCCTAGCTATTAATAGACGGCTTAGGAGTTCCCACCAGTAGAGTATGGTGGACCTTAGGAATGAACATTTTCCAGAAAGATTAAAACACTTGGTGATTCCTTTTTACTTCCCCAGAAAGCTAGTTAATCTTATTTCATATCATTTGAACCATAGCCAATATTTCATACTCTAAACATTTAAGTGTGCTTTTTTACACTTCTGCAATATAATTCTAAGCATGGTGTAACAATTCTCATTTGGGCTGAGTTACAGTCAGGAGCAAGATGGTTTGGTATATATAAAATGGAGCTATTCTTAGGAAATGAGACTGTTGCATGAGGTTATAGGGCAATTTATAATTATAACTTGCTAAGTGAAAGATAATTCCTGACTGCAAAAGGGCATGAGGGAACTTATTGAGACGATAGAAATGTTCTACATCTTGATTGTGGTGGTGGTTACACAATTGTGTACATTTGTCAAAACTCATTCAGTTGTACCTTTAAAATTGCTAAATTAACATTGCATGTAGTTATACCTCAGTAAAGCCTCTTTCTTTCCGTCTTTCTTTCTTTCTTCCTTTCTTTTTTTGAGACGGAGTTTCGCTCTTGTTGCCCAAGCTGGAGTGCAATGGTGCGATCTCAGCTCACTGCAACCTCCCCCTGCCGGGTTCAAGCGATTCTCCTGCCTCAGCCTCCTGTGTGGCTGGAATTACAGGTGCACACCCCCATGCCCGGCTAATTTTTTGTATTTTTAGTAGAAATGGGGTTTCACCATGTTAGTCAGGCTGGTCTGGAGCTCCTGACCTCAGGTGATCTGCCCACCTCGGCCTCCCGAAGTGCTAGGATTACAAGCGCCCGGCCTGTAAAGCCTATTTCTGAAAAGAAAATGGTAAGAGGGACAGCAATGCAAAAAGAAAAAAAAAAAAGAAAATCTGACTCAGAAACAATACCATAGGCTCTGAAAGGAAATCCCTACTAATTGTTTCTCGAATTTTAGGGACCCATTTGAGGGACCAGAACTTGCTGATTCCTAAGACGAGCATATTTTCGGGGAGCTCAGAGTTATGAAAAGAAATGGAATGTGATAAAGAATAAACCATCAACTTTCTGTTTAACTTGTCTTTGTCTTGTTATTGCAGATCAAAGGCAGAAATGAGACATACCTGCCGTGGTACCATCAACCTCGCCACAGCCAACATCACTGTGGAGGACTCCTGCAACTTCATCATTTCCAATGGGGGCGCTCAGACCTACCATCTAAAAGCTAGTTCAGAAGTTGAGCGGCAGCGCTGGGTGACAGCCCTGGAACTGGCCAAGGCCAAAGCTGTGAAGATGCTGGCAGAGTCAGGTCAGGAGCAAAGAACACCTGCCTGGGGAACTTTCTGTTTGCCCCTTTTATGCACAGATTTTGTTTGTCATCGTTATGCTGTGTCATTTGATTATCACCTATATCCTAGATGTCTCAAGCTTCTCATCTTCATGCAGTATTTCTGCTGGAGTGATGGTTCTCAACCAGGGTTGATTCTCTTCCCCAAGGGACATTTGGCAATGTCTGGAGACATTTTTGGTTGTCACAGCTGAAGGGAGGGAGCTGCTATGGCATCTAGAAAGTAGAGGCCTGGGATGCTGCTGAACCTCCTATACTATGCCAAACAGCCGCCAAAACAAAGAATTATCTGGCCAAGGTTGAAAAATTCTGTCCTAGAGGCATAACAGTTGTTCTTTTGCCTTTTAATTGGCTACCTTAAAATTTTGAGAAATAATTATTTTATTGCTGGGTCAGTCTTGGGAGTATTATACCTCACAATTTGGAGCTATTCATGCTTTTTCTCCTGATATCTTCTTACCTAACCCTTTGTTAGTTAAGCTGAAACAATTTTAGTAGACTGCCAAAAACTGTATATGTGATATTTTCTATGAAAAATCTTCATTTTGCTGCATTAGTTAACTAAAAGGAGCAATCAAGTTATGTTTTGATTATTCTTCAAGGAAAATGGTAGGATTTTCCCCTGATATGTTGATAGTTTAATCATACTGAGCTTGTTTACCTAGCATCGACCAAGATGGTCACCTGCTGACTTTGTTATCTTATCCCCTGTCATTTCCCATACTGTATGTTCATTCATCAGTGAAAGGAGAATTCATTGGTTTGTAAATCTTTGGTAGTAAGTTATATTTTGACTTTGGCCCTGTCTCTCTGTCTAGCATAAAGGACAGATGTTTTTTTTTTTTTCTTGCTTTGATTTTAGTGTTGATGTTAGCTCCTCCAAAGGAAGTGACACTGCTAGAAAACCAGTTTGCAGTTATGAAATGTTGAGTATGAGAGGTACAACATAGCTTCTATACTTGACTTATTATTGGAGAGCTATTTAAAGTGAGTTTTTGCATTATTTTCATGGTGGCTTTAGTCATGAAGTTTCTGAGCTCTCTTTCAGAAGACAAATTGATGGCCTTTTTTGTGATGTGGACTTTGTCTACAAAGAGCTAGACTGTGATTCTCAACTCATTTAATACAGGTCCCATCAGTCACCTATCAGATGTTAGTGGATTTGCAATAATAGTTAGCTTGGACTAGATAGGAATCCTCAAGCTAGAGTTAAAGAGCTCAGTAATTAATTCCCAATTCCGAGAGCCTTTCAGCTTTTCCATTCTGTCTTGTGGGTCAGTGGTGTTCAAATTTCAGTGTGTATCAGTTACCTGGGCAGCTTATTAGAAAGGCAGATTCCTGGGCTTTGCCTCACACCAGCTAAATCAAAGTCTCTAGGGGTGGGCCTAGAGACTCTGCCCCTTTGAGAAGGACCTAGGGTGTTTGTGGTGCAGGTGATTTGTGGACCACACTGTAGAGAAACCATCTGGTAATGGCAAGTTTTCAGTGAGTCAGAATGCACACAACATGAGGAATGTTGGTTTGTTTCTGGACAGAGTAGGTAGGGTTCCAACTCTTACTCCTGGTTCTGGATTCATGTAACCTTTCTTTTCGTTCCTGCAGATGAATCAGGAGATGAAGAGTCTGTCTCACAAACTGACAAGACTGAGCTGCAGAATACCCTTCGGACCCTCTCCAGCAAAGTAGAGGACTTGAGCACGTGCAATGACTTGATAGCTAAGCATGGCACAGCTCTGCAGCGTTCCCTCAGTGAGCTAGAGTCACTGAAGTTGCCTGCTGAGAGCAATGAAAAGATCAAACAGGTCAACGAACGAGCCACACTCTTTAGGATAACATCCAATGCCATGATCAACGTGAGTGCAGATGGTGTCTGTGTGGCTTTTTGATTCATTCCCTCTTTGAAACATAATTCTCCCCAAATGCCTAAAAATTGTAATTGATAAAGCACAGAACATTAGGGCCTGCTTCACTGCTCAAGGGCTTTAAGTTACATTGTTTACTGCATGAAATAGAACAGGCTGTACAGATTGAATGACTTTCACGCTCTGCTCCAGTGATCAGGAGGTTTTTGCTTCAGCTGGAATCAGGAGTTCAGGGTTCCTGCACTGACTGCTCTACAACCACTAGGACATCTGATCAGTATTAGCTGAGTCCCTTAATTTCTCTAGGTTGTGATTTTATGTGTGTATTTATTTATTTATTTATTTTTGTCTCACTTCATCTGTTGGAACTAAAAGATCTCCCTAAGTCCATTGTCATGTTCTTTGAGCTTTAAGTTAGAGTCATCTCCTTACTTTACTAATGCATTCAGGCATAAAGGGTGGTAAGTGAGGCTAGATCAGGTACTAGTGAGAACCTTGTAATACTAGTTATTCCCATCTTTAGTCCTTGAATTCAAGGATAATTTTGGTGATAAGACAAAATATTCAACTTTGGGCACCTTTCTTTAAATAGGGTGGTAAAACTTCAGCGTCCTTATGACTCCTAACTTGGGTGGCTGTTGTTGGTTTTCAGAATATTTTAGCTACTTGGGTGCAAGACTCTGAGTAAACAGAGCACCAATGGCATTACCGATGTATTGATATGTATGAAACGAATACATGTTTTAAACAGTGCTGCTTTTCCTCTACTGATTCTTGCCTGGCAGGTTGTTTTAGTTACCTTCTACATAAAAACACTCGAAGGCATTTCATAAGTGAGAAGAGTACTCTGTGAGAAATTATGCAGGGTAGATTTTTTTCCTAATTAAGTGGGGTGAAATTACCTCTCTAGTGCCAGACTTTTGTTTTGTTTAGGGTGCTATGGTATGTCATAGTAAGATATATCATCTGCTTTGAACTAGTTTAGTTCATGTCACCCCTAAACGTCAAAGATATTTTCCCATGACCATGGGAAAGTATCATTTTTCTCATTTAACCCCTTTCTTACTTAGAAAGTTGTTATAACCTTTATTTTAACATCGTTTTTCTGATGTGTTTAACACTTTGTTCAGTGCTGTGATTCACAGAAGGTAAAAAGACATATTCTCCACTTAGGAACTGCAGGAAGATTATCTTCTAGGACTGACCAGTCAGCCATTCAGGGTGCCTGTGTTTCTGATGTCTGGTCGTGTATTCCTGGAGACTGTGTGTCTGGTTTTCCAGTCCCCTTGTGATCAGGAAAACCTCATTAAGTCATACAGTCAATTAAATAGTAAATACGTATACTTTTTTTTTTTTTTGGAGACGGAGTCTCGCTCTGTCGCCCAGGCTGGAGTGCAGTGGCCGGATCTCAGCTCACTGCAAGCTCCGCCTCCCGGGTTCACGCCATTCTCCTGCCTCAGCCTCCCGAGTAGCTGGGACTACAGACGCCCGCCACCTCGCCCAGCTAGATTTTTGTATTTTTTTAGTAGAGACGGGGTTTCACCATGTTAGCCAGGATGGTCTTGATCTCCTGACCTCGTGATCCGCCCGTCTCGGCCTCCCAAAGTGCTGGGATTACAGGCTTGAGCCACCGTGCCCGGCCATACGTATACTTTTTAAATAAAACAACTCGGCACAATGGTCTCCTGAGAGTGAATGCCACCTTTTATCCAAATCAGGTGAACACCCCACTCCATAATTTTCTTTTTACTCTGATGTAAAAATTTTGCAAAGTAAAGCACCCCTTTATAAAACTAAAACTTTAGTTTCAATTGTTCTCTCGAAAATGTACTCATCTTTGTTCGCTGGGGGACATTCTTCCCTAAGTTCTAAGTGTCCAGAGTTTGTGTTAAAGGGGATGATCTCTTAGAAGTCAGAGGTGAGTTCTGTTTTCATTCTTTACTCTCTTGCTGCACTGCCTATGCCCTTTTCCTAGCCACTTATTGTTTAAAATACACTTTTTTTTATCCCTGTGTTGTTTCCTTTGTACCTTTTAGATGATACCAGCAAGGCCTTAAGTATAATACACATGTTAAAAATTAACATGTTAGAGCATCACAGCTCCAAACTGGCAAAGTTATATCAAAGGAAGAATATATTTCACTCAACTTCTTCTTTAAAAATTAATTTAATTTTTGATTCAAGGGGCATGTGTGCAGGTTTGTTACATGGGTATACTGCGTGATGCTGAGGTTTGGGCTTCTAATGATCCCGTTGCCCAAGTAGTGAACATAGTACACAACAGGTAGTTTTTCAACCTTTGGTCCTCTTCCTCCCCACTTTTGGAATCCCTAGTGTTTATTTTTTCTATCTTTGTGTTGGTGTGTACCCAATGTTTAGCTCCCACTTATAAGTGAGAACACATTTTTTTTTTTTCTGTGTCTGCATTAATTCACTTAGGATGTTGGCCTCCAGGTGCGTTCATGTTACTGCAAAGGACATGATATTGTTCTTTTTTTTTTTTTTTTTTTTTTTTTTTTTTGAGACGGAGTCTTGCTCTGTCACCCAGGCTGGAGTGCAGTGGCCGGATCTCAGCTCACTGCAAGCTCCGCCTCCCGGGTTTACGCCGTTCTCCTGCCTCAGCCTCCCGAGTAGCTGGGACTACAGGCGCCCGCCACCTCGCCCGGCTAGTTTTTTTGTATTTTTTAGTAGAGACGGGGTTTCACCGTGTTAGCCGGGATCGTCTCTCGATCTCCTGGCCTCGTGATCCGCCCATCTCGGCCTCCCAAAGTGCTGGGATTACAGGCTTGAGCCACCGCGCCCGGCCTTTTTTTTTTTTTTTTGAGACGGAGTCTTGCTCTGTTGCCCAGGCTGGAGTGCAGTGGCCAGATCTCAGCTCACTGCAAGCTCCGCCTCCCGGGTTTACGCCATTCTCCTGCCTCAGCCTCCTGAGTAGCTGGGACTACAGGCGCCTGCCACCTCGCCCGGCTAGTTTTTTTGTATTTTTTTTTTAGTAGAGGTGGGGTTTCACCATGTTAACCAGGATGGTCTTGATCTCCTGACCTCGTGATCCGCCCATCTCGGCCTCCCAAAGTGGTGGGATTACAGGCTTAAGCCACCGCGCCCGGCCAATATTGTTCTTTTTTATGTCTGCTTCAGTTTCTTGACTGCTTAGGATAGAACTTTTCTAACTCTTAAAGTGAATCTAACCAGAGAAGTAAATTTGACACTTTTAATATATTCATCTGCCATCTATTGAGCATGAGCTGTGTTTCACAAACTTTGTGCTAGTGGATATTGCTGAGGGCAGATATGGTCCGTGTCCTCAGGAAGATCACTATTTAGTGAGGGTTGAAGAAGTAAAGGGATCATTAGGGACTATGCTAAGTGACTTGATAGAAATGAGCACAGGCCACTGTGGTATAGCACTTCGGAAGTATTTGGCTCAGACTAGGAAATTTCTCTAATTTCCTCAACTAACTTCTGAAGGAGCAGTGAGAGTCTTCCTATGAAGAAAGGCAAGCTAGAGCTTGGGGCCTGGAGGCCAGCTGCCTCCATGACCTATCTATGTAACTTGAGGCAACTTGCATCCTGTCCAACTGCCTCTGTGACCTAGCTGTATAACTCAGGGCAACCTGCATCCTCTGTGACATCAATTCCTTATCTGTAAATGGTAATGATACTAGTAGATACTTCAAAGGCTTGTTGAAAGGCTTGTTGAAAGACTTCTGTCAGATAATTGATGTGAAGTGCCTGACATATGATTATCTCTGGCAAATTTTAATTGCAGTCAGTATTACTAAATGGGAATGAGGCCAGGCATGGTGGCCTCATCCCAGCACTTTGTGAGGCCGAGTCAGGTGTATCACCTGAGGTCAGGAGTTCAAGACCAGCTTGGCCAACATGGTGAAACCCCATCTCTACTAAAAGAAATAAAAAAATTAGCCAGACATGGTGACTGAGGCATGAGAATCACTTGAACCCAGGAGGCAGAGGTTGCAGAGAGCTGAGATCACATCACTGCACTCTATAGCCTGGGCAACAGAGCAAGACTCTGTCTCATAAATAAATAAATAAATAAATAAATAAATAAAATAAGATAAAATAAAATAAAAGGGAATGAGGGAGAAGCTTTGATCCAGGTACTGGTATGGGATATTCAGATCCATCCCTTTCCCCAGAGTCTGGAAACGGCTGGTAATTGACTATTAGTCAGGCAAGGAAGTAGCTAGCATGAGGCTTGGGAGGAGTTAATTGTGGGGGAAAGAAAGGGGTGCAGATCATACTAAGCTTGGTAGTAGTGGATTAGAAGATGAGACCAATTTTGATGCAGTTATAATTTTTTTCTTTTTTTTTGAGATGGAGTCTCGCTTTGTCACCCAGGCTGGAGTGCAATGGTGTGATCTCAGCTCACTGTAACCTCCACCTCCCGGGTTCAAGCATTTCTCCTGCCTCAGCCTCTCAAGTAGCTGGGACTACAGGCTCACACCACCATGCCCAGCTAATTTCTTGTGTTTTTAGTAGAGATGGGGTTTCACCATCTTGGCCAGCTGGTCTTGAACTCCTGACCTCGTGATCCACCTGCCTACGCCTCCCAAAGTGCTGGGATTACAGGCATGAGTCACCGTGCTTGGCCTTTTTCTTTTTCTTTCTTTTTTTTTTTTTTTAGAGACGGAGTATTGCTCTCTCACCCAGGCTGGAGTGCAGTGGCACCATCAGAGCTCACTGCAGCCATAAGCACCCAGGCTCAAGTGAGTCTCACTCCTTAGCCTCCTGAGTAGCTGGGATTATAGGCAGAGCCGCTACACTCAACTTTTTTTTTTTTTTTTTTTTTTTTTGAGACAGAGTCTCACTTTGTCACCCAGGCTGGAGTGCAGTGCACAATCTTGGTTCACTGTAACCTCCACCTCCTGGGTTTGAGCAATTCTTCTGCCTCATTCTCCCAGGTAGTTGGGACAGGCACACATCACCATGCCTGGCTAATTTTTGTATTTTTAGTAGAGATGGGGTTTCACTGTGTTGGTCAGGCTGGTCTCAAACACCTAACCTTGGGTGATCTGCCTGCCTCAGCCTCCCAAAGTGCTGGAATTAAAGGTGTGAGCCACTCTACCCAGCCTCTTTTTAAAATTTTTATATCTTTTTTGAATTTTTATACAGAGATGGGGTCTTGTATGTTGTCCAGGCTGGTCTCAAACTCCTGGCCTCAGGTACTCCTTTTGTCTTGGCCTTCCAAAGTGTTTTATATACGTGTGCCACCATGCCCAGCTTATGATGATAATAACACCTTATTGAATGTTTATTGTGAGCCTAATATGGTTCTAAGTGCTTACATGTAAAACAGCAACTCTATGAGGTACTCTATTGTTATTATTTGTTTATGGAAAAGGAAGATGAGGCACAGAGAGGTAAAATAACTTACATATGTTTGTACAGCTAGATAGTGGGAAGGATCTGTGATTTGAGCCCTACCAGTCCAACTCCAGAGTATGCACTCTGTACTGTTTCTGAGTATGGAGGATGGCAAGATGTGTACAGATTTTTTAAATATTAAAGAAGAATCAGTAGGACTTGATTACTGGCTATGAGGAAGGAGACAAAAGTAAGACAAGGATGCTCCTTAATTTTCTGGCTTGGACAACTGGGAGGGCCCTGAAAGTTGGGTTGGGGAACATCAAAGGGAAAAGCAGAGATAACATAGGAAACTGATGAGGCTGGGCGTGGTGCCTCACACCTGTAGTCCCAGGTGTGGATCCCTTGAGCCTGGGAGTTGAAAGACTAGCGTGAGCAACATGGCAGAATCCCATCTCTATAGAAACTACAACAATTAGCTGGGCATTGTGGCTCATGCCTGTAGTCCCAGCTACTTGGGAGGCTCAGGTAGGAGGATCAGTTGAACTTGGGAGGTTGAGGCTGCAGTGAGCCATGATTGTGCCACTACACTCCAGCCTGGGTGACAGAGCAAGAACATGTCTTAAAGAAAAAAACAAACAAAACAAACAAACAAACAAAAACGGAAGGTGATGAGTTCACTTTGGGACGCATTAATTTTGAAGTTACTTTGAGCCGTTGAATAGGGAGTTGGATATTCTATTCTGAATCTCAGTGAGGGCTGGGCTAGAATTACTGATTTAGTAACCATTAACCTATAGGCAATGGTTGAAACCGTGGGAGTAAATATCCTGTTTACCTTTTAGCTTCTCTATATAACAGGGAACAGCCTTTTAAGCTTACGTTGCTTGCCTCCTTCCTTTGTTTATTTATTAAGCAAACTTTATCAGGTCCCTGTTATGTACAGAGCAACTAAATTAGGAGCTGGAGATCTATATATGAATAAGCTCAAAAATGTGTCTTTAAATTGCATATGATCCATCTGGAGAGAGAGAAAATCAGTCACGATACTGCCGTGCATGTGTAAAATAGAAGTTTGTGCAAAATGCAATGGAAATGTAGAGAAGAGACTGGCTGCTTATGAGACTGGTGGGGAGGTGTCACAAAGTAACATTTGCCATAGATCTTAAAGAAATATTTCCCCTTTCTTAGAAACAGGGGATAGGGATGGGCATTCTAGGTAGAGTGAATAGCATATGCTGAAGTAGGCAGGCCTGAAAGAAATCTGTGTCCACCGCCGGGCACGGTGGCTTATGCCTGTAATCCCAACACTTTGGGAGGCCGAGATGGTTAGATCGCTTGAGTCCATAGGTTCGATACCAGTCTGGGTAGCATGGCAAAATCCCATCTCTACAAAATACAAATATTAGCCGGCCATGGTAGTACATACCTGTAGTCCCAGCTGCTCGGCGGGGCTGAGGTAGGAGAATCACGTGAGCCTGGTGAGGTTGAGGCTGCATTGAACCGTGATCTGCTTTCCACTCCAGCCTGTGCCCCGAAATCTGTGTCCAAGAAATGGTGAACAATTCAGTGTGGCTGCATTGTAGGGTGCAGTGCTAAGTACACCTGCCTGGCGAGGAGAATACAAGGCAGTATTGTGAAGGTCCCTTTATGTTCATAACCAGTAGTTAGTATTTGATCCTCATGTTAGTGGGGAGCCAGTGGAGGGACTTGGTATAATCATGTTTGTGGGTTTTTTCTCTAAATGCCTTCTTTGGTTTTTCAAGTAGGCTTCTAATATTTTTCTTTTTAACCCTTCTTCCTGCACACTGGGAGGCTCCTAATTTTTAAGGTCAGTTGTTTCTCTTAGTGACCAAAATAAAAACAAAATGAGTTTCCCCATACTAGACTACCTCAGTGTAGATTCTCTGTTCTTGGTGTCTGAATTCCTTAGCTTTCAGTTACTTGAGTTTAGTCAAGAATTTGTTGAAAGTAGTTATCCTGTGTGTGCGCTCATCCTTCTTTCAGTCAACAGTTCTCTACTTTTGGTGCAGTTCACATACCTGCTCTTTCTGATGTTGCCACAAATACTTTGTCTAGGTTTACTGCTCACTTGGCGTTTGTTTGGTTCTTATGACCAGGAAAGTATAAAAGAACCGTGATAACCATATTTACTTTTTTTCTGGGTTTGACCTTGATTTCAGCATGGAGCTAGCTGTCCCTGATACCTTGGCATAAAAGGGAAAGTCTTTCATTGTAATTTGCCAGTTAAAAGTTCCCGGAATAAGGTTACTCAATGGGCTTGCAGAAGCCTGAGGGGAAACTGACTAGTTGAGGTGACACAGTCAACGCTTTCTCCATACAGGCCTGCAGAGATTTCCTCATGTTAGCCCAGACCCATAGTAAAAAATGGCAAAAGTCACTACAGTACGAAAGAGACCAGCGTATCCGACTGGAAGAGACCCTTGAGCAGCTGGCGAAGCAGCATAATCACCTGGAGAGGGCCTTCCGAGGAGCCACGGTGCTGCCGGCAAACACTCCTGGCAGTGTGGGTTCTGGTAAAGGTAAGACGCTTAGCTCTCAGGTAGCCTGGTCTAAGGTGAGCCAGATGGTTTTCTGCAGTTGATAGGAGAACTCCAAACTCTCCAGTCACTGACTCGTGTGAAATGGAATTGGAACCCATTGATTTATTCTGGATTTTCCACTGCTTTCTACCATTTTTTGCTGTGTTTGTGGCTAGTGTTTAAAAGAACTTGCTCTATCAGACATTTAGTAAAGATAACCAAAGTCAACAAATGGGGCTTTTCTTCTTGTAGATCAGTGCTGCTCTGGCAAAGGGGACATGAGTGATGAAGATGATGAGAATGAATTTTTTGATGCACCTGAGATCATCACCATGCCTGAAAATTTGGGCCACAAGTAAGTTATCCTTGATTGTTGAAGAAACTAAACATATTTGGCCATCAAAAGGTTAAAAACATTTCAGTGAGAGTATTATAATTGTCAATATTCAGTCTGGGCCCTTTTCCTTTTTTTTTTTTTTCTTTTTTGTCTCAAGATCTGTTTGTAGAATGGGCCCTTTTTCATAAGTGAAAAAGTGTCAGCTTTTTTACATAAACAAATTCTCCAGAGATATTTAAATTCATTCCTGTTCTAAATGTTGTCATTTGATCACCCATCAGTAAGTTTATACAGTACACTTGGCATTCTGCTTTGTAAAGAAATGTCCAGGACCAAACTCTAGTTCTGGTTTTTGTTCTCATTCTCCTGTGTTTCCCATCCGTACAGACGTACTGGCAGCAATATCAGTGGAGCCAGCAGTGACATCAGCCTTGATGAACAGGTAACTCTTATATGGGAGTTGTCAGAGGTGAGGGACGTGGGTTGTGATTCCCAAGGAATTTTTTTTTTTTTTTTTGGTGAAGTGCTAAGAGAAACTGATTTTTTTTTTTCTTTTTTTAGCACGGGGGAAGGGAAGGTTATAAATACCAGGTTTTCTGTTCTTTGTGGGTGGTTGAATGGCTTTGTTTTTGCTCTCAGTACAAGCATCAGCTGGAGGAGACCAAAAAGGAAAAAAGAACCAGAATACCATACAAGCCAAACTATAGCCTCAATTTATGGAGCATCATGAAGAACTGCATTGGAAAAGAACTCTCTAAGATCCCCATGCCGGTAAGGCTCTTGTACACTGGAGCTGCTGCCAGGAGTTCCTCTCAAGCCTCAGTGGAAAGAGTGCTGATATGACAGCCCCACCCACTTGTGCGGCAGTGTGTGGCATGGTCTCTTTTACCTTTACAGTCATAAACTGTTCCTTAAATTTAGCTGCTTTAATTTTGGCTCTGGATCTGATATGTTCCCAGATCACCTAGAATCAGATGTGTATTTTCAGTAACAGTTATTTTTGAGCAAATTCCTATGCTAGATGCACTGGGGACATGCATGCAAAGATAAATACATCATAGTTTTTGTTTTCAAGAAGCATGTAGGCCGGGCGCGGTGGCTCAAGCCTGTAATCCCAGCACTTTGGGAGGCTGAGACGGGCGGATCACGAGGTCAGGAGATCGAGACCATCCTGGCTAACACGGTGAAACCCCGCCTCTACTCTAGCCGGGCAAGGTGGCGGGCGCCTGTAGTCCCAGCTACTCGGGAGGCTGAGAAAGGAGAATGGCGTAAACCCGGGAGGCGGAGCTTGCAGTGAGCTGAGATCCAGCCACTGCACTCCAGCCTGGGCGACAAAGCGAGACTCCGTCTCAAAAAAAAAAAAAAAAAAAAAAAAAAAAAAAAAAAAAAAAAGCATGTAGTTTAAAAGAGACAGACATGAAAACAGGTAGAAAACATTATTTTCTGTGATAGTATTATGGAAAGTACAACACAGACAAAGGCTTAGGGAATACCGAAGCAAAAATCGTTCATTCAAACCAGAAAGATGAGGACCCTCCCCATGGCAAAGATGGTGTTTGGGCTGACCTCCCTGCCCCCTGTCATGTCTTCCTCCAGTCTGTCTACACTGTTGTCAGAGTGATTTTTGAAAAATGGCAAATATCAGTCCTCAGCTTAAAATCCTTTACTGGATCTTCATTGCTTTCAGCATAGTCCAGATACCTTAGGGGGCTTGGTAACTCCTCCCCATGGGCAAGGCTCCACCCCACATGTCCGGAGTTCTAGTCATTAGGATTACCTTCAGGCATCCTGTCCTTTCCCTCAGGGCATTTGTACATACTGCTCTTTCTGCATGGACTTCTGTCAGTTCCCTATCAACACTTGCCACCTTTTTTCTGCTGTGGCTAATACCCATTTCTTCAGGATGCAGCTATAGTGTGTCTTTTTCAGCAAACCTCCTCCAGTGCTTCCTATCAGGATGAAATGTCTCTCCTTTGTGTTCCAACAAGTTCTACTGTTTATGGTGTAAACAGTGTGTATCACTGCTTGCTCATGTCACACGTATTTTCTGGGTGCCTACTATTTGCCTGATGTTGCCCTAGTTTTCAGTTAGGTATAGAAGATATAGGTTCAATTTATTAAAGAAACAAATTCTTGAGGCCAGCTGTGGGGTTGGGGATGCAAAAACAAAAAAATCAGAATATATCAGTTTAAGCCAGGGCTCAACAAACAGCATAATAGTTTGTGATGTGAAAATTAGATGAAATTCAGATGTTAACATCCATGACGTTTTACAGGAGCATGGTGATACTCTTTCATTTACGTATCATCTGCAGCTGCTTTCATCCTACAACAGCAGTGTTAAGTGGTTGTGGCAGAGACCATATGGCCCTCAAAGCCTAAATATTTACTATCCAGTCCTTTACAGAAAAAGCTGTCAACCCTCTGCCTTAAACAAATGTTGACTTAACTCATTATTGTGTTCAAGCCCAGAAGTAGGTGGTCCAGGGCTAGTGCCATACTCTGTGGTGTCAGGGCCAGGCTTCTTTCTATCCTGGGGCTCTGCTGCCTTTGGCCTCAGTCCGCAGGCCCAAGTGGCTGCTCCAGCTTGAGTCTTCAGAGCCTCATTCCAGCCAGCCGGAAAATGGAAAAAGAGGAAAGGCTGTACCTTTTAAGGTGCTTCCTGGCTGGATGCAGTGGCTAATGCGTGTAATCCCAGCACTTTGAGAGGCCAAGGCAGGTGCATCACTTGAGGTCAGGAGTTCAAGACCAGCCTGGGCAAAATGGTGAAACCCTATCTCTACTAAAAATACAAAAATTAAACGTGCGTGGTGGTGCACACCTGTAGTCCCAGATACTTGGGAGGGTGATGCAGGAGAATCGCTTGAACCCAGGAGGCAGAGGTTGCAGTGAGCTGAGATCACACCACAGTACTCCAGCCTGGATGACAGAGCTAGACTCTGTCTCAAAAAACCAAGAAGATGCTTCCTGGAAGTTGCATAAATCACTATCACTTAAAGCTTTGTGGCTAAAACTTAGCTATATGGCCACAGGTAGCTGGAGAGAAGGCTAGAAATGAAGACTTCTGTTCTGGATGGCATGACCTTGTAAAAAATTAAGGGTTCTACCAGTTGTAGAAGAAGGGAAGAATGGATAGTGGGGATGGGCAAGTGGCTACAGGTTTTGTCAACAGCCAGCTACTTAGCATACAAAAATACAGAAGCATTCCCCCTACCCTCTTGAAGCTATGGACCAATGTGTAGTTTCTGCCTCTTCATAGACTGCATTCCTCGTGATCAGGGGCTACATCTTGATAGTCTTTATATCCTCCATGCTTAGCCCTGTGCCTGGCATGTGTAAATCATTCAGCAGATGTCGAAGTAATTAATTAACTGGGTCTTGGAAAACAAATAGGTTTATGTATAAATATGTAGAATTTTTGTTAGAAAAGTATTGGTCTGGGTGCATCCTAACACTTGGGAGACTGGGGAGGACCGCTTGAGCCCAAGACTTCAAGACCAGTCTGGGCAACATGGGGAGACCTGTCTCTGCAAATAATAAAAAATTCGACTGGGCACAGTGGCTCATGCCTCTAATCCTAGCACTTTGGGAGGCCATGGTGGGTGGATTGCCTGAGCTCAGGAGTTAGAGACCAGCCTAGGCAACATGAGGAAACCCTGTCTCTACTAAAATACAAAAAATTAGTGGGGCGTGGTGGCGCGTGCCTGTAGTCCCAGCCACTCGGGATGCTGAGGCATGAGAATGGCTTGAACCCTGGAGGTAGAGGTTGCAGTGAGTCGAGATGGTGCCACTACATTCCAGCCTTGATGACAAGCGAGACTCTGTCTCAAAAAATATATATATATAAAATAATAATAAGTTAGCCAGGCATGGTTGTGTGTGCCTGTAGTCCCAACTACTTGGGAGGCTGAGGTGGGAGGATCACTTGAGCCCGGGAGGTTGAGGCTACAGTGAGCCATGATCTCACCACTGCGTTCCAGCCTGGGTGAGAGTGAGACCCTGTCTCAAAAAAAGGTTGACCTTCAGGTAACAAAAGGCCATGAGTAACCTTAGGATAAACCTAAAATAATAATTAGTTTATTGGGGGCTTGAAAAGATTCCCCACTTGCCTGGAGTATTAGGTGCCTTGAAGGGAGTAGTGGGAAAGTGGACTGGAAAGGCGTGTCATTGCAGTCTCAGAAATGTAGTTTCTGCTTAGAAAGAACTTCTGGTGCTGGCCGGGCACAGTGGCTCATGCCTGTAATCCCAGCACTTTGGGAGGCCGAGGCGGGTGGATCACGAGGTCAGGAGATCAAGACCATCCTGGCCAACCCGGTGAAACCCCCTCTCTACTAAAAAATACAAAAATTAGCCGGGTGTGGTGGCAGGCACCTGTAGTCCCAGCTATTCGGGAGGCTGAGGCAAGAGAATGGTGTGAATCCGGGAGGTGGAGCTTGCAGTGAGCTGGGATCGAGCCGCTGCACTCCAGCCTGGGCAACAGAGTGAGACTCCGTCTCAAAAAAGAAAAAAAAAGCTTCTGGTGCCATGCGCGGTGGCCCACACCTGTAATCCCAGCACTTTGGGAGGCTGAGGCAAGCAGATCACTTGAGATCAGGAGTTTGAGACCTTCACCATCATGGTGAAAACCCATCTCTACTAAAAATATAAAAATTAGGCGGGCATGTTGGCGCACGCCTGTAATCCTAGCTACTCGGGAGGCTGAGGCAGGAGAATTGCTTGAATCTGGGAGACAGAGGTTGCAGTGAGCTGAGGTCGTGCCACTGCACTCCAGCCTGGGCAACAGAGTCAGACTCTGTCTCAAAAAAAAAGAAAAAAAAGAAATAGCTTCTGGGTCTAGGTGACTTCTCTGTCCTCCTTTACCATTAGTTCCCTTGTTGATACTGCCTTTAGGAATGTACAATCCTGTACCTGTTTTGCCCACAGATCAAGTCTTCACCCTTCCCCTACTCTGGGCTGTGACACAGGAAAACTAATCCCTCTAGGAAGTGTTTTTTCAGGCTTCCGTGGCTACTGGAGTCTGGCTGGACTTCACTAATGCAAGATACCAGTAGGAGGTTATAGCTGTCGGAAGTCTCTTCCTCTATGCCCTCTTGAGTGGTGCTCTGGCAGCACCTGTGTGCTCTAGTGTTCACTGGACAGGCCTCCCCCGCCTTGATGTTTTACATTCTCCTGATCCTCCTGTCTTGGACCTCCACCTCTGAGCTGTAGAAGTACTGCTGCTTCTCCCCATCTCTCCACCCTACCAATGGTTATAGCTTCCTGCTGCTGCTAATCTCTGGGTTGTCTTTTTTTGGCTGCCCAATTTTTCATCAGCTGTGTAACTCCCTCCTTCCTTCCACTTTAAATACTCAGACTCATTTGTTTCCCTGCTTGGCTTTTGAGTAATAAAATGACCATTATAAGAAGCTTGGCACTTTTGGAGAAACTGGTTGTTGATGGGCAAGGCTGTGTGTGTGTGAAAAGCAGTGATAAAAATGTGCTGATTCTAGTCCCATGCACTGCTGGTATGTCTAGTACCACCAGTGGAGTACACTGCCTGTCCCCAGTTTTCCTCAAAATGTATGGAAATGTTACTTCATGTTGCCTGAAATTCTGCCACTGAGAGATTTTGTTGGGTGTAGTTAATAAGTGCCCTCTTTAAAAAGAATCGAAGATTAGGGCTTTCTCAACCCACCACCCCTCAGTGTGCATTCGTGTCCTCATACTGCTTGTCTGTCAGTGTGGGGAAGAGGGCTCTGGAGTATGGCACACTGTTTTGGTAGGTCCTGTTTCTCAAAGGATGAGTGTTGTTGGTCCTGTGGCTCTGTGTTCATTGGAAAATGTTCACAGATAAACATTTGGGATATTTCTCAGAGAAAAAGCAGGCTGTAGTTTATGAATTTAATTTAATTTAATTAATTAATTTATTTATTTTTATATTTTTGAGACAAGGTCTCACTCTGTTACCCAGGCTAGAGTGCAGTGGCATGATCTTGACTCACTGCAACCTCTGCCCCCTGGGCTCAAGCCATCATCCCACCTCAGCCTCCCAATTAACTGGGACTACAGGTGCACGCCACCACACCCTGCCAATTTTTGTATTTTTTTATAGAGATGGGGTTTTGCCATGTTTCCCAGGCTGATCTCAAACTGCTGAGCTCAAGCAGTCCACTCGCCTCAGCCTCCCAAAGTGCTAGGATTGTAAGCATCAGCCAGCACGCGTGGCCAAGTTTATTACTTTAAAAAAATGTATGAATGTATAGAAACAAACTGAAAATGTTAATAGTGGTGATCTCATTTCAAGAAAATTTTTTCCTTGATACTTTGTTTTCAAAGTTTTTTACAGTTAAAAGTCATCGGATATTAATTTCACAATTGAGGGGGATAGCAAGTATTAGGGTAATATGTAGCTCAGAGGTTGGTGAGTAGGAGGGTGAACAAAAATGCTGAAAGAGGTGAAACATCAGAAAGAAAAGTGTTGTGTTTTTTTTGTTTGTTTAACTAAAGTGTTGCTTAAAGCCAGAACCGTTCACTAAAAAGGGAATTTTTTTCTTCTTTTCTTCTCTAGACTTAGAACTCAGGCTAATAATATTTAGACTTGTTCATCTATGTTGTTAATTAAATAAGCTTTATGGACTAACTTGGGAACCCGACTTGTTTTATAGTGAATTTTTACATAGTAAAATCATTTAAAATTTCAAAGAGTTAATTTAGAAGCTGACTTTTTTGGGGAGTAGATGGGTGGGGAGCATTAACAATGTTTCTCACTCCCTACCCCTCCACTCCCCAAAAAAGTCAGCTTCTCTTGTTCGCTTCTCTGTACCCAGTGGGTAGCATAGGGTCTGGCACACATGGGTACTCAATAAATATTTGTGGAATAAGTAAGTGAATAAATGAATGAATGAACATCTCCTGCAACAGAAGCCCCCAACCCCTGCTTCACAGACATACACACACACATGCTTGCTTTATCCAATACTTGGTCACCTTAAGCTGGCTTCAAAATTAGAAAAGTAAGAGCATGCACAGCCCCCTCTCAACCCCCATCATGAGCACTTCACTCCCAGAAACACAATTATCCAGCCTCAGAGGAGAAGTCAGAATCCTGGCCTGATGCAGAACTGAACTGAGACTTAGCAATTGTTTTGTCCAGGGTGGAAGCTAACTTTTATAACTAGTCAGGATACAACTATACTTATAATTTACTACTCTTTCTTTCATTCTCCAAGAATTTTAAATACCTGACTTCCTCTCTGGGTATACTGGTGCTAAAATACATTACATTTCTTTTTTTAAAAAACTTATCCAACACCTATTTGATGATGGTCTTCTGTGGGCCAGGCACTGATGGATCTTGGGTATGTAGTGCTCACCAGAAGAGGCATGCTTCCCATCTCAAAGAGCTTACAGTTAGTGAAATGAAAACAGGGATTTCTGCCACTCACAGACATGAACAGTTGACAAGGAGAACGGGTTGTTTGCGGATTAAATATTAGAGCTGCTCTACTGAGCAAAGCCCTCTTTCCCCAGTGATTTATTTCCTCAACTGCAAAAAAATTAAACTGTCTCATATAGATGGGTGGGCAGAGTTTTTGTAACTGTTCTTTTCCTTACAGGTAAACTTTAATGAGCCCTTGTCCATGCTTCAGCGCCTTACTGAAGATCTGGAATACCATGAGCTGTTAGACCGAGCTGCAAAATGTGAGAATTCTCTAGAACAGCTCTGTTATGTTGCAGCTTTCACCGTGTCCTCCTACTCCACTACTGTCTTCCGCACCAGTAAGCCATTCAACCCACTGCTTGGAGAGACCTTTGAGCTGGACCGATTAGAGGAGAATGGGTACCGATCACTCTGTGAGCAGGTAAAGGAGCCTCAGGACCATAACGCATTTCCTTTCTGAAGAAAGAGATAATTTTTTGGTTAATCCCCTGGGTCTTTTTTTTTTTTTTTTTTTTTTTTTTTTTTTTGAGGCGGAGTCTCGCTCTGTCGCCCAGGCTGGAGTGCAGTGGCGCGATCTCGGCTCACTGCAAGCTCCGCCTCCCGGGTTCCCGCCATTCTCCTGCCTCAGCCTCCCGAGTAGCTGGGACTACAGGTGCCGCCACCACGCCCGGCTAATTTTTTTGTATTTTTTTTTTTTAGTGGAGACGGGGTTTCATTGTGTTAGCCAGGATGGTCTCGATCTCCTGACCTCGTGATCCGCCTGTCTCGGCCTCCCAAAGTGCTGGGATTACAGGCTTGAGCCACCGCGCCCGGCCAATCCCCTGGGTCTTAATGTTTGCAGAAATTCTAGTCCCTGTCATCCCAGCTTTTATTCTTTTTCTTCAGAACTTCAGCATTGGAGACACTGGAGGTTCTGGGATTCACCTACTGTTGTGGGTGTAAAAACATCAAGTGTGAATTTTGGGTGTTTCTCACCAATTTATAGGCAGTATCTTTTTCTTCTCCTTTCTGCCTTCTTAATTTGAACCTGATTTCTTCAAGGTGAGTCATCATCCCCCTGCTGCTGCGCACCATGCTGAGTCCAAAAATGGCTGGACATTGCGTCAGGAAATCAAAATCACCAGCAAGTTTCGAGGCAAATACCTCTCCATTATGCCCCTCGGTAAGGTTCCCATCTTTGTCAGAATTAATGCTCCTGGAATGAAAGGTTTTCTGGCACGGTGGAGGAGGTCACTGGCTCAAGAGTCAGGAGACAGGAGGTCTGATTCAGGCACTGACCCTCACTGACTGGCTTTGGGCAGATTTTAACTTTTCAGCTATCAAATGAGTGTGGAGGCTAGAAACTCTTTAAGGACCCATCTAGTCCTAAATTCTTTATCCTCTTAGCTATATTTAATGCATCTCTAAGCACTATTTAGAACACAAATTCTAGCATGCATGTTTTTAAAAAATTCTCTTAACTGGTGGTGTTTTTCTCCTTTCTCTAGCAATCAGGTTCTCTCTGTAAATCAGAACTCATGATTGCAAGGTTAGGTTTCTCAGCTAATCCCTCCGCTTTCTCCTCTCCTTCCTCCCTTTTCTCTTCCTCTACCTGATGGGTTAGGTATCAATTATGTAATGGCTGAATTCTAGGTCAGTGAAACTTCATTTTAAAAAGATCTTGGCCGGGCGCGGTGGCTCAAGCCTGTAATCCCAGCACTTTGGGAGGCCGAGATGGGCGGATCACGAGGTCAGGAGATCGAGAGACGATCCCGGCTAACACGGTGAAACCCCGTCTCTACTAAAAAATACAAAAAAATAGCCGGGCGAGGTGGCGGGCGCCTGTAGTCCCAGCTACTCGGGAGGCTGAGGCAGGAGAATGGCGTAAACCCGGGAGGCGGAGCTTGCAGTGAGCTGAGATCCGGCCACTGCACTCCAGCCTGGGTGACAGAGCAAGGCTCCGTCTCAAAAAAAAAAAAAAAAAAAAAAAAAAAAAAAAAAAAAAAAAGATCTTACTTGGGGCTGGGCACGGTGACTCACACCTGTAATCCTAGCACCTTGGGAGGCCAAGGCGGGCAGATTGTCTGAGCTCTGGACCAGCCTGGGCAACATGGTGAAACCCCCTCTTTACTAAGAATACAAAAAAATTAGCTGTGGTGGTACACACCTGTTGTCTCAGCTACTCGGAGGCTGAGGCACAAGAATTGCTTAAACCCGGGAGACAGAGGTTGCAGTGAGCTGAGATTGTGCTATTGCACTCCAGTCCGGGCTACAGAGTGAAACTCTATCTCAAAAACAAAGAAAGAAAGAAAAAAAAACCCAAAAAACAAAAACTCTTATTGGATTACGAGTTAATTTTGTGTCAGAATCAGTCCTGGGAATGGAATCCTAATATACAATGTTAGAGATCCTATACCTTAGAAGAAGTCCAATTATTCAAAAAGTGTAGTAGAGCTTCTCATTGCTTTCTTGAACTAGAGCAACCATGTTTGGCCAAGTGTGTACTGAAGAGTAAAAGCTGCTCTACAGAAAGAGATCAAAGCATAAAGCAATTAGAGAAACCAAGTAGCTCCCAAGAGACAGAGCTGACCATAACTCCCTGAGCTGCTGGTGGCTTTCCATTACCAGGTTCTAGTCTTTCACGAAGCATAGCTACAGTTCTTAAATACTGCAATATAGACTGCTTCTTTAATGAATTCACCTTTGCTCAGAAACACAAATGTAGCAAATATAGTGCAAACTAGAAATTAGCCAGAAAAAAATTCACAAATGTTTTGTAACATATGTAAAGGGAGAAATTGCAGTGTTACCTCTAATTTCATGGTTAATATACAGAAGGTCCCTAAATGAAACGGGGACTAAGTGATACATCAGTCTTAATCTTTACCAAGGAGCTTTAAAAAGCTTCTCCATGCTTAATTGTCTTTGCAGCTAACAGTTTCAGAAGTATTAGCTTAAGAGTAGTAAATGCGTGGGATGTTACCATCTTATTTGCAGAATTAGGGTGTCAGTGGCCATATTGCAATGTGATGTTTTGCCATAGAGAAGAGTTTCAGAGGCCCCTTGAGGATCTCTAAAGGGATGAATTATATTTCATTCCATGGATGGTTAGGTACAGTCAGCCGTCCATACCTGGGTATTCTGCATTCATGGACACTGAGAGTACTGAGGGCCAGGTGTGGTGGCTCATGCCTGTAATCCCAGCAGTTTGGGAGGCCGAGGCAGGCGGATCACCTGAGGTTAGGAGTTCAAGGCCAGTCTGGCCAACATGGTGAAACCCCGTCTCTACTAAAAATACAAAAATTAGCCAGGTGTGGTGGCGGGCGCCTGTAATCCCAGCTACTCGGGAGGCTGAGGCAGGAGAATTGCTTGAACCCAGGAGGCAGATGTTGCAGTAAGCTGAGATCACGCCATTTCACTCTAGCCTGGGTGACAAGAGCAGAACTCCCTCTCAGAAAAAAAAAAAAGCCTGTAATCCCAGCACTTTGGGAGGCCAAGACGGGCTGATCACGAGGTCAGGAGATCGAGACCATCCTGGCTAACACGGTGAAACCCCATCTCTACTAAAAAATACAAAAAACTAGCCGGGCGAGGTGGCGGGCCCCTGTAGTCCCAGCTACTAGGAAGGCTGAGGCAGGAGAATGGCGTAAACCCGGGAGGCGGAGCTTTCAGTGAGCTGAGATCTGGCCTCTGCACTCCAGCCTGGGTGACAGAGCGAGACTCCGTCTCAAAAAAAAAAAAAAAAAAGAAAAGAAAAAAGAAAAAATACTGGTGGGAAGGAAATAATAAAAAATAATGATACAAAAAAAGACCAAAAAAAACCTATTTCTATAGCATTTATATTGTATTATGTATTATAAGTAATGTAAGTATACGAGGGAGAGGATATGTGCAGGTTACATGCAGATACTCTGCACCATTTTATATGAGTGACTTGACCAAATTGTGGTATCTGCAGGGTGTTCTATAACCAATCCCTCACAAATACCAAGGGAAGAGTATTCATCTAAAAGATAACAATAAACTTAACTAATGAAATATGGTACATTTTCTCTATAATTTGACTAATCTAGGTTTCTTTGAGGAATGAATATATGAACATGGTATAGATGGTGGATCTAATTTTTCTAAGTTTTAGTAATTTGTTAAGGATCTAATTTTTTAATGTTAAAACATTTCTCTTAGGGAAACTTCATTTTAAAAATAAATTAATTAAATAGGAAAACAATTAATTAAAAAGAAAACAATTTGATAGTATTTGCATTCCTATGGTTATTTAAGATTTGGATCACCAGGATCCTGTTAAGTTCCTCCACATATCGGCTGCTTAACTGAGTACCTGCCATGGGGCAGGCATGGTTCTCAGTGTTTGGGAAGTGTAAGTGAACAAAACAAAAATCCTGGTCTTCATGGGGAGATTGAAGAAAGAATTGACTTTGTGATAGGAAGCTGAATATAGAAATCTAAAGAATGGAATTTCTAGATATCTGCCCTGGGGATGGCTGTATTTAACACTTTTAGGCTCAGTGGCTTGGAAGGCGAATCATGCAGTGAAATTTTTACATTTGTCATGGCACTCAATTCTCAGAGAGAAAATTATTGTTAAGCCAGTAGATATAACCAAAGAAAAATTTATGGACAGGGTTGTGAGTGAGTGAACAGATAGATGACTGGCAGTTGAATGCACTGCTCCAGTGTGTTCAGCAAGAAGTAATGCATCTCGGGAAAAGTAGTCCAAACTTTTATGTTGATAATTGAAGTAGCATTTGTTGAGTGTTCGTTATGGGTCAGCCATTGATATTAGTGCTTTTCATGTATTAACTCATTCAGGCCCAACAATAATTCCATGAGATAGACACCTTTATTGCCATTTTTTAAACAAAGAAAACTAGGCATAGATAGGTTAGGTTGTCAGGGTCAGCTTAATCAGCTAGTATGGGATCTGAGTTGAGGCAATCTGGCTTCAGGGACCACTGTCTTTATCACTAGGCTGTACTGAAAGGGAGAGACTGCAAGCCATCAGTTACAGTTACAATGCAGAAAGGACACTGAAGACATCAGCCCAGTATTCTCACGAAGGTCTGACAAGATAAGACAGTTTTAAGGTTATTTGGTAGCAGGACAACTTTGTACAAAATTATGGTTCTGTTAACTCCACTGTGAAAAAGTCATAGCCAGGACTGAAGAAAATCTAATACAGACCAATGAAAGTACCTAAAGATACTTGGAGGCAGTGGCAATGAGTTTGAGTCTCCCTATAAAACAGGCTAAAAAGATTAGAACGCTTGATGTTTGGAAAGAAGAATGCTTCTAGAAAATATAACTGAAGTTTCCAAATAAGGCTATTGTAAGGGGCAAATATGAATTTCTTTTCTTTTTTTTTTTTTTTTTGAGATTGAGTCTTGCTGTGTCACCCAGGCTAGAGTGCAGTGGCGCAATCTCAGCTCACTGCAAGCTCCACCTCCTGGGTTCAAGCGATTCTCCTGCCTCAGCCTCCTGAGTAGCTGGGATTACAGGTGCCTGCCACCATGCCCGGCTAATTTTTGTATTTTTGGTAGAGACGGGGTTTCACCATGTTGGCCAGGCTGGTCTCAAACTCCTGACCTCATGATCCACCCACCTTGGCCTCCCAAAGTGCTGGGATTACAGGCGTGAGCTACCATGCCCAGTGCAAATAAGAATTTCTTCATCAAGTTCTAGGATATAGAAATTAGCTGATATGCTTGAAGTTTAAAAAGGTGCATTTATTTTTATTTATGGTTTTTTTTTTTTTTTTTTTTTTGAGACAAAGGCTCGCTGTGTCGCCCAGGCTGGAGTGCAGTGGTGCAATCTCTGCTTATTGCAACCTCCGCCTCCCAGGCTCAAGCAATTCTCCTGCCTAAGCCTCCCAAGTAGCTGGGATTACAGCTGTCCACCACCACACCCAGCTAATTTTTGTATTTTCAGTAGAAACTGGGTTCCACCATGTTGGCCAGGCTGGTGTCGAACTTCTGATCTCAAGTGATCCACCTGCCTTGGCCCCCCAAAATGCTGGAATTACTGGCGTGAGGCACCACTATGCCTGACCAAAAAGATAGATTTAATTAAGACTCTTGACCCAGATGCAGTCAGTGCTCACGCCTGTAATCCCAACACTTTGGGAGGCCAAGGCAGGAGGATCACTTGGGCCCAAGAGTCTGATACCAGCCTGGGCAACACAGGGAGACCCCCATCTCTACAAAAAAAAAAAAAAAGGAATGATTGCTTTGACAGTCTTTTCCTTTCAGCATTTTGCTTATATCCCACTGCCTTCTGACCTCTATGACTTGTTTTTCTTGTCCTTTTTCCAGTTTTTTTATTTCGTATTTTTTATTTTTATTACTTATTTTATTTTTTTCCAGACAGAGTCTCGCTCTGTCTCCCAGGCTGGAGTGCAGTGGTATGATCTGAGTTCACTGCAACCTTCCGCTCCCAGGTTCAACTGATTCTCCTGCCTCAGCCTTCTGAGTAGCTGGGACTACAGGCGTGCACCACCACAACTGGCTAACTTGTATTTTTAGTAGAGACGGGGTTTCACCATGTTGGTCTGGCTGGTCTTGAACTACTCACCTCAAGTGATCCACCTGCTTCGGCCTCCCAGAGTGCTGGATTACAGGCATGAGCCACTGTGCCCGGTCTCCAATTTTTTAATTGTAAAATACATGTAACATAAAATTTAGCACCTTACCCATTCTTAAGTGTATTGGTCAGTGGTATTAAATACATAATGTTGTGCAACCATCACCACCCTCCATCTCCAAAACTCTTAGTCTTATAAAATGGGAACTCTATATACATTAAAAAATAATTTTCTTTTTTTTTTTCGAGACGGAGTCTCGCTCTGTCGCCAAGGCTGGAGTGCAGTGGCGCCATCTCGGCTCACTGCAAGCTCTGCCTCCCGGGTTCACGCCTTTCTCCTGCCTCAGCCTCCTGAGTAGCTGGGACTACAGATACCCGCCACCACGCCCGGCTAATTTTTTGTATTTTTAGTAGAGACGGGGTTTCACCGTGGTCTTGATCTCCTGACCTCGTGATCCACCCACCTCCGCCTCCCAAAGTACTGGGATTACAGGTATGAGCTACCGCACTGGGCTTTTTTGTTTGTTTGTTTGTTTTTTGTTTCTTTTGAGACTGAGTCTCACTCTCTCACCCAGGCTGAAGTGCAGTGGCATGATCTCAGCTCACTGCAACCTCCACCTCCCAGGTGCAAGCAATTCTTGTGCCTTAGCCTCCCGAGTAGCTGGGATCACAGGTACCCGCCACCATACCAGGCTAATTTTTGTGTTGTTTTAGTAGAGATGGCCAGGCCATGTTGGCCTGGCTGTTCTTGAACTCCTGACCTCAAGTGATCCATCCGCCTTGACCTCCCAAAGTGCTGGGATTACAGGTGTGAGCCACCACACCCGGCCAAAAAATAATTTTCTATTCTCCCTCCCCAAACCCTGGCACCAACTATTCTACTTTCTGTCTCTATTTTAACTACTTTAAGTACCTCCTATAAGTGGAATCATATAGTTTTTGTCACTTTGTGACTGGCTTGTTTCACCTAACGTAATGTCATCAAGGTTCATCCATGTGGTAGCAAATGTCAGAATTTCCTTTCATTTGAAGGCTGAATAATATTTATCCCATTGTATGTATGTACCACATTTTGCTTATCCATTCATCTATTGATGGACTCTTGGGTTGCTTCCATGTTTTAGCTATTGTGAGTAACACTGCTGTGAACGTGAATATACAAATACCCTTCCATCTCTTTGCCTAAAGTTTTAAGAAAAAAAATGTTTCAAAAACGACAAATATCTCTTTAAGACTCTGCTTTCAGTTCTTTGTAGTATATGGCCAGAAATGGAATTGCTGGATCACATGGCAATTACATTCTTAATTTTTTGAGCAAACTACCATACTGCCTTCAACAGTGGTTATACATTCCTGCCAACAGTGCACAAAGGTTCCCGTTACTCCATATCCTTACCAACACTTTTAAAAAATGTATTGTAGCTATCCTAATGGATATGAGTTAGTATCTCATTGTGGTTTGACGTGCATTTCTCTAATAACTAGTGTTGTTGAGCACTTTTTTATGTACTTATTTATCATTTGTATATCTTTGGAGAAATATCTGTTCAAGTCCTTTGCCTTTTTTTTTTTTTTGACATGGAGTCTCACACTGTCATGCAAGTCTAGAGTGCAGTGGTGCAATCTTGGCTCACTGCAACCTCCACTTCTTGGGTTCAGGTGATTCTCCTGCCTAAGCCTCCAGAATAGCTGGGATTACAGGCCCCCTGCAACACGCCCGGCTAATTTTTTGTATTTTTAGTAGAGACGTGGTTTCACCATGTTGGTCAGGCTGGTCTTGAACTCCTGACCTCAAGTGACCCGCCTGCCTCACCCTCCCAAAGTGCAGGGATTACAGGCGTGAGCCGCCGTACCCAGCCTCCTTTGCTCATTGTTGACTTGAGTTCTTTAGTTTTTTTTAATTGTTGAATTTTAGGAGTTCTCTGTATAGGTATTAATCCCTTATCAGATATATGATTTGCAAATATTTTCTCCCATTCTAGAGGCTGCGTTTTTACTCTGTTGCTATTGTCATTTATTGCATAAAATTTTTTAATGTTCAGGAGGACTGTTTTGTCTTTTTGTTGTTGTTGTTGCCTCTGGTTTTGGTGTCATATCCAAGAAATTATTGCCAAACCCAATATTGTGAAGCTTTTGCCCTATGTTTTCTTCTAAGAGGTTTATAGTTTTAGGTCTTACATTTCGGTCTTTCATCTGTTTTGAGTTAATTTTTGTACATGGTATTAGATAAAGGTCCAACTTCATTATTTTGCATGAGTCCGTTTGTTCAAAAGACTGTCCTGTCTCCATTGAGTAGTCTTGGCATTCTTGCCAAAAATCATTTGACCATATATGAAGGGTTGGTGTCTGGGCTCTTTGTTCTATTCCACTGGCCTATATGTCTGTCTTTATGCTAGTACCACACTTTTTAGATTACTCTAACTTTGTATTAAGTATCAAAATCAGGAAGTTTGAGTCCTCCAGCTTTGTTCTTTATCAAGATTATTTTGGCTATTTGTGGTCCCTTAAGATTCCATATGAATTTTAGGATAGGTTTTTCTATTTCTGCAGAAAACATCTTGGGATTTGGATAGAGATTTCATTGAATCCGTAGATTGCTTTGAGGGGCCTTGACAACCTTAACAATGTTGAGTCTTCCAATCTATGAATATAGGATGTGTTTACATTTATTTATCTTTAATTTATTTCAGCAACGTTTTACAGTTTTTACCTCCTTGATTAAGTTAATTCCTAAGTGTTCTTTTTGATACTATTATAAGTGGAATTGTTCTTAATATCCTTTCCAGATTATTCATTGTTGGTGTATAATAGAAATGCACCTAATTTTTGTGTGTTGACTTTATACCCTGTTACTTCGTTGAATTCATTTATTAATTCTATCAGGATTTCTTTTTTTGGTGTAATTCTTAGCATGTTCATATATAAGATCATATCATCTGCAAACACAGATAACTTTATCTCTTTCTTTCCATCTTGGATGCCTTTTATTTATTTTTCTTGCCTAGTTGCCCTGGCTAGAACTTCTAGTACTATGTTGAATAGAAGCAGTGAAAGTGGGCATCCTTGCCATGTTCTTGATCTTAGAAGAAAATCTTTAAGTGTTTCACCATTGAGTATATTTGCTGTGGGGTTTTCATATGTGGCTTTTATTATGTTGAGGTATTTTCCTTGTATTTCTAGCTCGTTGAGTGTTTTCATCCTGAAAGGGTGTTGAATTCTGTCAAATGCTTTTTCTGCATCAATTGAGATGATCATGTGTTTTTTTACCCTTCATTCTGTTCATGTGGTGTATTACATTTACCAGTTTTTATGTGTTCAACCATCCTTGCATTCCAAGAATAAATCCCACCTGGTCATGGTGTGTAATCCTTTTAATATGCTGCTGAATTCAATTTCCTAGTTTTTTTTTTTGAGGATTTTTACATCACTGTTCATAAGGGATATGATATTGGTCTGTAGCTTTGGGTTTTTATAGTGTCTTTGTCTGGCTTTAGTGTCGGGGAATGCTGGCCTCATAGAATGAGATGGTAGAGGAGGAGGTATTGGTTAAGAGATTTAGGCTGGGTGCAGTGGATCGTGCCTGTAATCCTAGTATTTTGAGAGGCTGAGGTGGGAGGGTCGCCTGAGCCCAGGAGCTGAAGACCAGTTTAGGCAACATAGTGGGACCCTGTCTCTACAAAAAATAAAAAAATTTAGCTGGGCGTTGTGGCATACGCCTGTAGTCCCAGCTACTTGGGAGGCTGAGGAGGGAGGATTGCTTGAGCCCAGGAAGTCAAGGTTGCAGTGAACTATGATCACACCATTGCATTCCAGTCTGGGTGACAAAGCGAGATCCTGTCTCAAAAAAAAAAAAAAAAAAAAAAAAAAAAAAACCATCGTGTGTGGTGGCTCACGCCTGTAATCCCAGCTCTCTGGGAGACCGAGGTGGGCGGATCACGAGGTCAGTAGTTTGAGACCAGTCTGGCCAATATGGTGAAACCCTATCTCTACTAAAAATACAAAAATTAGCTGGGCATGGTGGTGGGTGCCTGTAGCCCCAGCCACTCGGGAGGCTGAGGCAGGATTGTTTGAACCTGGGAGGCAGAGGTTGCAGTGAGCCGAGATCTGGGAAAAAAAAAGAAAAAGAAAAAGAAACCCAGAGATGTAGAATATGTTTAGGTGGAGCAAATATTTCGAAGGTGTTTGTGAAGATTAAATGAAATAATGCATGAGGAGGCAATAGCACGGCACCTAGTACACAGCAAGTGTTCTCAGAGTTGCTGTTATTATCATTAATGTCATCGCCTTCATTGTTGTTATCCTTGTCTGCCAACTACTAAGGCTACTTTAATTTTTTGTGTAAGAAACATGTCTAAACCACAACTGGTGAGTTATTTTTATTAGTGGTTACAGAGAGAACTTAGGGTTATACTTTTACTGGAATCGACTTTTTTATTTTTATTTTATTTTATTTTAGGGAGTCTCACTCTGTCACCCAGGCTGGAGTGCAGTGGCGTGGTCTTGGCTCACTGCAAGCTCCGCCTCCTGGGTTCATGCCATTCTCCTGCCTCAGCCTCCCATATTTTTATTTTTTATTTTTGAGACAATGACTGCTCTGTCATCCAGGCTGGAGTGCAGTGATGTGATCTTGGCTCACTGCAACCTTTGCCTCCTGGGTTCAAGTGATTCTCCCACCTCAGCCTCCCGAGTAGCTGGGATTACAGGCACACACCACCACACCCAGCTAATTTTTTGTATTTTTAGTAGAGGTAGGGTTTCACCATATTGACCAGGCTGGTCTTGAACACCTGACCTCAAGTGATCTGCCCGCTTTGGCCTTCCAAAGTGCTGGGATTATAGAGGTGAGCCATCCCACCTGGCCTGGAATTGACTATTATTAACTATCTATCTTTTTAAATTTTTGATTATTTTGAATCCTCAATTATCTCTCCTGTGAAACCACTGATTTTGGTATTCATTGGAGATTGACTCACAGGAACAGGAGTCAGCTATATGTTTCAAGCATTTTATTAGGCAAATAAATAGACATTTACTGCACAGTAGGACGGGTTATTCCGAGTTTACAGATGATAAAACCAAGGCCCTTGAAACATTCATAGTGCAATACTGTAATGCAATTCTGACACTAACCACCCAGAGTTCCTGCAGATTCCCTAAGTTAAGGGCATAGTACCTAACAAGATTGCCCTTGCTTCAGATGCCAGCAACAAGTTGGAGGCCCTAGGCCACCTGCACTTCAGATAACTGGCTGTAAGTTCAGGAGTTCCCACAACTACCTCAGGTTTGATAATTCATTAGAATGACTCAGAACTCAGGAAAGTGCTCTAGTTATCATTACCGTTTTATTATTCAGGGTACAAATCAGGGCCAGCCAAACGAAGGGACCCATAGGGTGAGGTCTGGGAGGGTCCTGAACACAGAACTTTGTGCCCTGTCACCATGGAATCAGGGCACATCACCCTCTTGGCACATTGATATATTCATCAACCAGGAAACTCCACTGAGCTTTGGTGTCCAGAGATTTTAGTAGGGCTTCATTATTTAGGTTTGATTGCAGGATTGAATTCAATATCCAGATCCTCTTTCATCACCAGAGGTCAGGAAGTTAACCCAGTATCAGGTGACTCAAAACCCTGTCTCTAATCACATGGTAGATCCTGGCTTGTTCTCATCCTAAGTTATTAGCATTAGCTCTCTGGGGCCCACCATGAGTCACCTCATTAGGATAAATTGTCAAGGTCCACCATAAATAACAGAGATACTCCTGTCACTTGGGAAAGAATAAGGGTTTTATTCTTCATTATATAACAGAGGGTCATACATCTAATGAGGACTAGGGCCAGGATTTAATCCAGTTCTGTCTGATTTCAAAGCCCCAGCTCTATCCACTATTCTATTTTTACAATTAAGGGGCCTTAGATAAGTGGTTTGTTTAGGGTCACACAGCTAGTAACTAACAGTAGAGCCCGGTCCCAGTACAGACTACCAATGTGTGCTCCTTCCATAATGCAGTTACTTCCACGATGCATGTTGGGGCACATTTGACTTGTTTCTGTGAATTTTGCAGTTGTGTTATAGAACACAGCGCCCTGGCTAAGGTATATCAGTTGCCAGGGTTTGTCATCATTTAGTTATGTTTTATTCATAGATTGTTAAAAGTCAAGTGAGAAAAATTCAGTCAATACTTCCAGCATTTAAGAAAGTATAAGTCATTTTTATTGTTTTATTTCTAAAAGTAATAAATATCAATAGAAAGAAATTAATCCTTTACTGTTTTGAGGCTGCATGATGCTATTTTTCTGACATTTGGCTTAATTTGGATACCTCTTTCTGCTTCCAGGTACCATTCATTGTATTTTCCATGCAACTGGGCACCACTACACTTGGAAGAAAGTTACCACAACTGTACACAACATTATTGTGGGCAAGTTGTGGATAGATCAGGTGAGGAAAGGTACCTAAAGTGCGTGTGAAGTTTAAAAGAATACCTCTTTAGATATATTTCTGCAGTATTTAGGACATGTGAAGTGGTCCCAGAATGTTGCTACTGATTCATCAGTTTCTCCTAAGGAATTTCTCTCAGGCAGTAACCCTACCTCTACCTCCCCAAGTTTCTGTACCACAAATTATTGTTTATAAATGACCAAATTATAACATTCATCAATGACTATTCTGCTAGGACAGTGTTGGGTGCTACGACAGGTAGAAAAAACAAACGTGGCCCCAACTCTTAATCCTTTCATTATTCATCAAATATTTATTGCCAGGCGGTATGCTAGGTCCTGGGGATACAAAGTCTGATGAGATGTCCCTCAAGAAGTTATTATATCATTGGAGATATATGACCAATGTGTAGGTTGGAAAGTGTGCAGCAACATACACTAATATAAAAGATGCCCTACGATAGTATCTGATTAATTGTCAGTTTGCTCTTAAGACAATGGTTGCAGTAAATTTAGAAAAGAGGGAATACTGTCTTCTGAGCAGTCAGGAAAGGCCTCACAGTAGATGTGGGAATTAAGCTGAATCTTAAAGTGTGGTTTGGGATTCAGAAGATAGAAAGAAAGGGAAAATGGGCCGGGCATGTTGGCTCATGCCTGTAATCCCAACATCTTGGGAGGCCAAACTGGGAGGATCACTTAAGCACAGGAGTTTGAGACTAGCCTGGGCAACATAGTGAGACCTTGTCTCTACAAAAAATTTTTTAAAAAAAGAAGAAGAAAGGAGGGAAAATGAAATGAGTAAAGTATAGAAAGGCCCACCATATGTAATTTGAAATTGTGAGTAGAGTATTTTGATTTAAGCAGAAGAGTTCATGAAGGGTACTAGTGAGGGATTGGTTTGGAAAGATAAATTATCATGTGAATTTCAGTATATGTGCTGAAGGTCAAATCATGCCATCAAACATGTGAGATACAATTCAAAACAAGTGGTCACTTGGTCTTGATCTCAACCTGGAAAACCCAAGGTTACATAGGGATTCTATAGTATTCCCAAGGCTAGCTAAGATCGGAATCTTAAACAAGGGATTACTAGAAGGTAAGATTGAAAAGTAAAGAATTATGAACCATGGGTTTGGCAGACATTGAATTTATCCAGTCTTAATAAAACTATGAATTTTTTCATTTTACAGTCTGGTGAAATTGATATTGTGAATCACAAGACAGGAGACAAGTGTAATCTTAAATTTGTTCCTTATAGCTACTTCTCTCGGGATGTAGCAAGAAAGGTAAGGGAAGTTTAAATTACTTCACTTAGCATGTATCTCTTAGAAAGCATACTCCTTTAGGACTGGAATGTATATACATGTGGGGAGGTGTGGGGGGTGTGTACATTATATATAGTGTGTGTGTACATATAGTGATTCAAAAAAAGTAGAGGTGAAAAGCTGGGCGCGGTGGCTCACAGCTGTAATCCCAGCACTTTGGGAGGCTGAGGCAGGCAGATCGCCTGAGGTCAAGAATTCAAGTCCAGCCTGGCCAACATGGTGAAACCCTGTCTCTACTAAAAATACAAAAATTAGCTGGGTGTGGTGGCACGTGCCTGTAATCCCAGCTACTCAGGAGGCTGAGGCAGGAGTATCACTTGAACCTGGGAGGCAGAGGCTGCAGTGAGTCTGGCACCATTGCACTCCAGCCTGGGCGACAGAGTGACTCCGTCTCAAAAAAGAAAAAGAAAAAGAAAAAAAAGGTAGAGGTGAAGGAGAAAGTCAGCAAGAAATACTATATTGTATTACTAAACCAATTCCTTCTCTTTTCTGGGAATGACAATAAGTGAGGAAGTGAAAGTGTCAAGAGCAATAAGAAATTGAAAATGGGAAACACAGCCGAGGCGGGCGGATCACCTGAGGTCGGGAGTTCAAGACCAGCCTGACCAGCATGGAGAAACCCTATCTCTACAAAAAATACAAAATTAGCCGGGCATGGTGGCGCATGCCTGAAATCCCAGCCACTTGGGAGGCTGAGGCCGGAGAATTGCTTGAACCGGGGAGGCGGAGGTTGCGGTGAGCCGAGATCACGCCATTGCCCTCCAGCCTGGGCAAAAGAGAGAAACGCCGTCTCAAAAAAAAAAAAAAGAAAAGAAAAAAAGAGAAAGTAAATGGGAAAACACAGAGGAAGGACTAATAAAAGATTTCAGGAAGAAGGGGTTTGATCCCTGAGAAGTTTGAGAAGTTTGATGGGGAGTTGTGTGATACCACCATAATGATTTGTGTCATGAGTTTCTGTGGGAGACTGAAGAATAGCTGGGGATTTCAATCTGTTTATGGGTCCCTATGAATTTCTGGAGAGAAGAAAATATAATTCTGAGTACCAGTCAGATGTTTTTTCTACGTGTATCTTTGATACAAAACTCCCTGGGAAGGGTAGTGAGGGGAGGGGACAGAGAGCAAGGAGGAAGTGGGGATAGTTAATGGGTACAAAAAAATAGAATAAAGTCTAGTATTTGCTGGCAAAACAGGGTGACTGCAGTCAAAAATAATTTAATTGTACATTTTAAAATAACAAAGAGTATAATTGAATTGTTTGCAACACAAAGGATAAATGCAAATTATATATACACCTACTATGTACTCACAAAAATAAAAAATAAAAATAAAAAGTTTACCAAAAATCCCCATATAACAAAAAATATTAATAAAATCCCCAAGTCATGGCTCAGTTATTTCAAGTAGCAGAAAAAAAAATACAACAAAATAATTTGAGGCCAGGCATGTTGGCTCATGCCTATAATCCTAACACTTTGGGAGGCAGAAATAAGAGGATTGCTTGAGCCAAGGAGTTCAAGACCTGCCTGGGCAACATAGCAAGACCCTTTCTCTAAAAAAAAAATTAAAGAATTAGCCAGATGTGGTGGCATATGCCTGTAGTCCTAGCTACTCGAGTGGCTGAGGTGAGAGATCACTTGAGTCCTAGAGTTGGAGGCCACAGTGAGCTATGATTGCATCAGTGTACTCCAGCCTGGGCAACAGAGCAAGATCCCATCTCTAATAATAAGAATAATTTGGATGACTCCCTGGTGTTTGTTATAACAGCATCTAACCAGTATTTATCCTAGGACTTCCAGTATAGTCAGGTAAGCTAATTCACAATGAATTCTATATAGCCAAGCCCTGTTCTCCACCCTTGCAGGTGACAGGGGAAGTGACAGATCCATCAGGAAAAGTCCACTTTGCCCTTCTGGGGACATGGGATGAGAAAATGGAATGTTTCAAAGTACAGCCAGTCATTGGGGAAAATGGGGGTGATGCGCGACAGAGAGGCCATGAAGCAGAGGATAGCAGGGTCATGCTGTGGAAAAGGAATCCTTTACCGTGAGTATCAGCATGCATGCTGCTCAGATACCACTTTGACCTTGACTGTGGAGCAGTATCGAAGGCATTTCTGCCTGCCCTCTCACTTAATTATGTGAGGAATTGAGCAAGGGAAATTGAGACCTTTGGAGAGATTAACAGAAGGTTGTCATTGTGTGATTTGACTTGCAGCATATGCTTATTTCAAGGAAGTTCAAACCAAACTACATCTGACAAAAAATACTTTGTGCTTTGGTCCTTTGGATTGTGATTCAGAAGGATATTTTTCTACTGTTTAGAGCAAAACTGTTCAAAAGTGGCTAGAGGAGGAAGGTGCCTAGCACCTGTTAACAATTTAGCCTAAAGGGCCATCAGCAGCCAGATGCGGTGGCTCACACCTGTAATCCCAGCACTTTGGGAGGCCAGGGCAAGTGAATCCCTTGTGATTAGGAGTTCAAGACCAGCCTGGCCAATATGGTGAAACACTGTCTCTACTAAAAATACAGAAATTAGCTACATATGATGGTGCGCACCCATAATCCCAGCTACTTGAGAGGCTGAGGCATGAGGATGACTTGAGCCCAGAAGTTTGAGGTTGCAGTGAGCTGAGATCATGCCATGGCACTGCAGCCTAGGCGACAGAGTGAGACTGTCTAAATAAATAAATAATAAAAAGAGAAAAAAGCCTAGCAGAAAAGAACGATCCCTGAGACAATGTGCAGGACTTTGGAAACAAGATGGAGGTCACTTACTTCCTGTCATCTTCTAATACGGTCAGTTTGTAGTGATAGCCAAGATTATCCCAGATAGAGGTTAAAAAGAAAACTAAGGAAACAGGAGTGAGGAATTTTCATTCAGTAGAATGTTTCCTTCTTTTTATTGAATGTAGATAATTTCAGCTGGGCGCCACACAACACCAGAAGACTGTGGAACTGAGTGATGCCGGGGAGGAGATGGGGAGTGATCTCTCCTTTAGTTAGGGCAACGTGACATGGTCCTAGATCCTTTTCACAGACCCTGTTTTTGTAGAACAGCCTTGGTGATGTGGCCTTGGCAGTGTACTTAGTTGTTGTTGCTCCTTAAATAGGGTCTGGGCTCTGGGATTACCATTTCTTTTTCTTTTCTTCTCCTTTTAGGAAGAATGCAGAAAACATGTATTACTTCTCAGAGCTTGCTCTGACTCTCAATGCTTGGGAAAGTGGCACTGCCCCCACAGACAGCCGGTTACGACCTGACCAGAGACTGATGGAAAATGGGCGCTGGGATGAAGCAAATGCGGAGAAGCAGCGCCTGGAGGAAAAACAAAGGCTTTCCAGAAAGAAGAGAGAAGCAGAAGCTATGAAAGCCACAGAGGATGGTAATGAACGTCCCTTCTACTTTTCTTTCTTAATGCATAGAGAATGTCAGCACTAATTTTTTTCTTTCCTCTCTTTTCCTTTTAGGCACACCATATGATCCCTATAAGGCACTGTGGTTTGAGCGGAAGAAGGACCCTGTTACCAAGGAGTTAACCCATATTTATAGGGGAGAATACTGGGAGTGTAAAGAAAAACAGGACTGGAGCTCTTGCCCGGACATTTTCTGAAATGGCAGTAACAAAAAAGAGGAGCATCTAATGGAGAAGAGGACAGAGGATATGTGGGAAAGCTGGCAGTTGTGACTCTCTTGCCAAGTGCTTTCCTCAAGTTTGTCTCTCTTGACCAATCATTTTTTCCAAATCAATCACCAGAAGGAGACACCAGTGGTGGTGATTGGCTGGTTGCCTTAGCTGATTGAAACTGAAATCGACATACGAGATACTATGTCTGTAAGGGAGAGGTTTAGTGGCTGAAGGTTAGTGTATTCCACATCCACAAAGTCAAGTATTCTGGGCTCTTCTTTCTCCCTCTGCCCCCATTTAAGATGATGTCACTTACCCTCCCCTTGTAGTATCCTGCTCAGCCAAGATCTGCGTAAGATTATGATTCAGGGGCATTTTGGTGCTGTTCAAAGCAAGAACCGAATTTAGAAGTTCCCTTAAAAAGAAACATGTAAGACTTACCAATGGAGGCATCGTGAATGGTTGCAGTGGAGCTTAGGTGTAACATCATCAAATGTGTTCACACGTGGGGTTGGTTTAATGGAGTGTCCACACGGAGATAACTGCGATATTGGAACACCTGTGAGAGAGATTGTTCTATAGGGCTGGAATATTCAGAGTTACATTCTTGGAAGTTTCTGTTTTTATTTGCATCGAACACCCCTCTGTTGTTCTCCATCATCTTTAATAGCAACTGGAGATGAGTTTGGTGGTTGGTAAGAGGGGTGCATTCTCCTCACAAAGGGGTTTTATGGACTTTCTCTGGCGGAGAGCTTCTGAGAACACAGGCAGGACGGGAAAAGACTACTAGTCACTTTTGCTTTCCCAGCCCCCTTCAATGCCATCCTTCATTGTCTTTCTGGCTTCTCTTCTTTCTCCTGGCACAGTACCATTTTGGGTCTGTGCCCCAGTGTGGAGCAAAACATTGCCTGTCCCATTCTGATATACTTCAGAATTTGAGAGGAGAAGTTAATCTGAAACAAAAGTTTTCACCATCTCTCAAGCCCCAAGGACTGGAGCCACCTCTGGAATAATGTGTTAAATATCTGTATATTATATATATGTAGAGAAAAATCTAATTTTTTGGTTTGATTTTCTTCCCATTAAGAATCTTGTTTTTTGATATCCCTTGTCTCCCTGAGACTCTCTCTCGGACACGTGTTGATGTGGATGGCACTCCTCTGCTCTCCATCTTTTATGGGCAGAGAGATTCAAAACCTGAGCAGGATCATGTCTGGCAGTTACTAAACAGGGACTTTGTCCATGGTTTGTATCATGGGGTGCCTACTGCTGTCTAAACTCTGCTCTCCTAATTAGCTGACTCTTGAAAATGAAATCCTAACCTCTTTCCTGCCTCTTTTCTTTCTCTTTTTAGGAAGAGTATGGGTAGAAAGTCCGGAGGGCAACTTCCAGTTTAATTCTGCTCTGTCTGGCACATGGGCTAAACCCCAAAAGAACTTTCTTCCTAGTATGTGGGGCTTAAAGCATTGTCGTGTGGGGTGGATCAGATAATTGCTCCTGTGGGGCCCTGGCTTCCTTCTCTGTTTGTTCTGTATTTGTTTTCGTTGTCTTGTTGAGAAATACCATCCCTGTGCAACCCACCCTTGGTTGAGGATCACAAATTGAGGTGCCTTCCTTGTATGCTTTTTGTTAGTATTTTTTGTTTTGTTCCTTAACTGCTGAGCCTCAGCCAGCGTGGGTCCTGGGGGAAAATATCATTCCAAAGGAAGCCATCCCTACGGGGAAATTGGTTTTACTGGGTAAATTAGTACTTTTATTCCTTCCCCTATCCCTTCCTTCCTAGTTGTGATAAACATGGGAGAGGAGTGACTTTGACAGCTGGGGAATTTCCTCCTAAGAACCTTATTCCCAAAATAAGCCAGGGGTTATGTCAAGGCTTCTTTCAAGGAGGCTCATAAAAGCAGTGACCTCATCTGGGGCTTTGGATAGAGTGAGAATTCCCCAACTAAATTGGACTTCTCTGCTTTATCTCCTTTCCTTCCTTCACCATCTGCACTACATTTCTGGCTTGATCCCCAATCAAATTCCCGCTAATGGAAGAAGTTTAGAATCTTTCAGGTGGAATAAAGTCACATGAAAACAAAACACAACTATATATATTTTCAGTTTTTTTGCCTTATTGCTTTTTTTCCAAAAAAAAACTACTAAATTAAATAATTTTTTAAAAGTCATATTGTTTGTCTGATTCACTTCTGCTGCTAGGCAGGAAGTGGTGTTGGGGAGGGGAAGGAGAACTGGTCCAATAATAATTTGTTCTGCTCTGAGAGCTCAGAAGCCCTGGTCTTCATGAGAAAGAAAAGCTGTTCACCACCACTCTGGAGGGCCATGAGCAGAGGAGTAGTTTTAACAGCCCCTGCTGCTTAAACTGACAGTCAACATCCCACCTTGGTACAGGGGAATAGTTTTTAGTGTCTTTGATATTGGGCCTGCTTCACTTCAAAAAAATAAAAATTTTCCCTGTAAATTGAATTTATCTTGTCCATTTAGATTCTCAGATTGTTGGCTGTTTTATGTGGGAATTCAAATTCTGTTTTTTGTTTGAGACAGGGTCTCACTCTGTCGCCCAGGTTGGAGGGCAGTGTCATGACAGCTTACTGTAACATCTGCCTCCTGTGCTCAAGTGATTCTTCCCACCTCAGCTCCCCAAGTAGCTGGGACCACAGGTGCATGCCACCAGAACCAGATAATTTTTGAATTTTTAGTAAAGACAGGGTTTTGCCATGTTGCCCGGGCTGGTCTTGAATTCCTCGGTTCAAGCAATCCACCAGCCTCTGCCTCCCAAAGTGCTGGGATTACAGGTGTGAGCCACTGCACTTGGCCTCAAATTCTGTTTTTGAAACAAGCAATTGAGTTTTGATTTGAAGACCTTTGAGAAAACTAATGATAGTGAACATGTTTGTACAAGTTTTCACTGGAAAGTTCAGGTTCAGGGAGCGGATAGGCAAAGTAACCTATGGTCCTGTCGGGGGCTCAGGTCAGAGCAAGCGCAATTCCTGCCCGTGGGAGGGACCTCACATTTGCTGAGCATCTTCCTACATGTACAGGGTGCTGAAATAGGAACTCTGACCATTCTCTGGCTTACGTATAATTTTAAGAGGAAAATGTTGCAATCATTTTGAAGATGAAGGAAACCTAATTTAAATAAATTCACTCATGGTCATGTAGCTGGTCAGTTAGTCACAGTGTTGGAATTCAAAGCTGGGTTGAGTTTGTGACCTCTACAGTCCTGTGCTCTGGAAGAAACTCTGGGTTGGAAGGCAGCTGATAAGCACTTTCCTCCTAGATTGTATCACATAATGCATAAATGCACATTTCCATTTCCAGAAGCTAATTAATGTTGATAGCACCATTTCTTTTTTCCTTTTTTTTTTTTTTTTGAGATGGAGTCTTGCACTGTCACCCAGGCTGGAGTACGGTGGCGTGATCTCAGCTCACTGCAACCTTCACCTCCTGGGTTCAAGTGATTCTCCTGCCTCAGCCTCCCAAGTAGCTGGGATCACAGGCACCCGCCACCACGCCCGGCTAATTTTTTGTATTTTTAGTAGAGATGGCATTTCACCATGTTGGCCAGGCTGGTCTCGAACTCCTGACCTTGTGATTCACCCGCCTCAGCCTCCCAAACTGCTGGGATTACAGGCGTGAGCCACCGTGCCCAGCAGCACCATTTCTTTTAAGGCTCTACGTGAAGAAAGGAGCATCCCTGAAATTCAGCCTGCAGGCTCCTTGATTGATCAAGGCCCTCATGTCTACAAAGTTGGCTCTGATGTCAGGGATGATTTTCTAGTCTGGTTCTTAGGAAGGCCACCTAAGTTCAAGTCATTTGCCTGATTCCCATTGGCTGGATTTGATATTAAGTTTCAGCAAAGGTTTTTTTTTCTGGCAAGCTAAGGAACCACTGCAGTAGACCCCTGACATTTGTGAGTGCTGCATCCTGCAATCTTGAATACTACCATGGCATACAATGTCCTGCATTAGGGACAATCAAATGTAGCTGAAACATTTAACGATCCCTCATTGAATCCTTTATTATTTTTACTTTTTAAGATGGAGGTCTCGGCCGGGCGCGGTGGCTCAAGCCTGTAATCCCAGCACTTTGGGAGGCCGAGACAGGTGGATCACGAGGTCAGGAGATCGAGACCATCCTGGGTAACACAGTGAAACCCCATCTCTACTAAAAATACAAAAACTTAGCCGGGCGAGGTGGCAGGCGCCTGTAGTCCCAGCTACTCGGGAGGCTGAGGCAGGAGAATGGCGTGAACCCGGGAGGCGGAGCTTGCAGTGAGCTGAGATCCGGCCACTGCACTCCAGCCTGGGTGACAGAGCGAGACTCCGTCTCAAAAAAAAAAAAAAAAAAAGATGGAGGTCTCACTGTATTGCCCGGGCTGGTCTTGAACTCCGGGCTCAAGCAGTCCTCCCACCTCGGTCTCTTGAAGTGCTGGGGTTACAGGTGTGAGCCTCCATGCCCGACCCCTCATTGAGTCTTTAATGTGACATGATGGACTGGGATGTGGATCTTGAGGGGTCTACCATGCTCAGTCATTATTCAAAATTATGACTCAGCAAAATGATAAATTATTAAATTTGTCAGGGACCTCTGCATTTGCACAAAAATGTTAAACCTATACATTTCTTGCTCTACTTTCAGCAAGATAATTGAGAACCAACCTACAGTATTGTCCTAAAAGGAGGTATAGAAAATCTTTGCAATTCATTCACTATAGTTGTATATTTTGTGCAACTCTAAGATTGTTATCAAAATTTATAACTTGCTTCTAAAAGTTTGTAAAACTTAGGGCCAGGCAGGGTGGCTCATAATCACAGCATTTTGGGAGGCCGAGGTGGGAGGATCACTTGAGATCAGGAATTCCAGACCAGCCTGGCCAACATGGTGAAACCCCATCTCTACTAAAAACACAAAAATTAGCTGGGCATGGTGGCAGGCACCTATAATCCCAGCTATTTGGGAGGCTGAGGTGGGAGAAGCACTTGAACCTGTGAGGTGGAAGTTGCAGTGAGCTGAGATTGTGCCATTGCACTCCAGCCTGGGCAACAGAGTGCAAAAAAAGAAAAAAAAAAAAAAAAAACTTTTGCCAATTTCTCTACCATACCCAGTGGGAAGCATCCCGTCTTTCATGGCGCTCCCTTCCAAAGCTCATAATTTGTGGTTAAACTCTTCCCATAATTTTTGGTTAAACTCTCCTGCTCACTGATCCCTCAGGGGAAGGAGACAGGGTAGCCAGATGAGGCTTCTTTAAAGGCAAGAAACTGAAGGTCTCGGATCTTCTACAAAGAGTATTGCAGAGGTCACATCTAAGTTTGACCAGGTGACGTTAGAGATTGCTAAAGAATGAGTTGGTCCTGAGATATGGCTAGAGATTTTTAAATTAATTATTAATTCCACATTTACTCCAGCCTGTTACGTGACATACATTGGGGATACAAATAGCAAGAAAGAGTGTAAACAGGCAATGGCAATCCAGTTTTATAAGTGGTGTGAAAGCACTGCAGGGACAACTATTCTGTAGTGAATTAGGAGGGAGGGGAGAGAGACATGTCTGAGAAGACTTCTAGAACTAGGAGAATGTATGTGAGCTGAGAGTTGCAGGTTACATAGGGATTAGGAGAAGGGCAACGTCAAAAATGCTGCATGGAGGAAGATGAAATGCAAGGCCAAAACATTCTGAGTTCAGATGACTGCATGAATAGCTTGCGTTTAGGGTCAAAGAGAGAGCACTGAGATATGCTGCCGGAGAAAGGTTAGCCCCAAGTTATGGAAGGCTTTACGTACCTTATGGAGAAGCCATGTAGCTCTTGCCTGCAATTCTAACATTTTGAGAGGCCAAGGCAGGAGGATCCCTTGAGCCCAGGAGTTCGAGATCAGCCTAGGTAACATGGTGAGCCCCTGGTCTCTGTTTATATTTAAAGGGGGGGAAAAAGCCTGGGGTTTTTTTTCTTTGCTTTGCTTTTTATTTTATTTATTTGTTTGTTTGTTTTTTTATTTGAGATGGAGTCTGGCTATGTCACTCAGGCTCCCAGGCTGGAGTGCAGTGGCGCGATCTAGGCTTGCTGCAACCTGCCCCTTCCAGGTTCAAGCAGTTCTCCTGCCTCAGCCTCCCGAGTAGGTGGGATTACAGGCATGGTAATTTTTTGTATTGTTAGCAGAAACAGGGTTTCACCATGTTAGCCAGGCTGGTCTCAAACTCCTGACCTCAGGTGATCCGCCTGCCTCAGCCTCCCAAAGTGCTGGGAATATAGGCCTGAGCCATTGCATTCGGCCCAAGAGCCTGGGTTTTTGTTTTCAACTGGAGAGCTAGTGAAACATTCTTAAGCAGGGTGGAAAATGATTGGAGAGAGGCTGGGTGTGGTGGGCTCATGCCTGTAATCCCAGCACTTCGGAAGGCTGAGGTGGGCGGATCACCTGAAGTCAGGAGTTCCAGACTAGCCTGGCCCACATGGCAAAACCCCACCTCTACTAAAAATATTTAAAAAGTAGCCAGGCATGGTGGCAGGTGCCTGTATTCCCAGATACTCGGGAGGCTGGGGCAAGAGAATCACCTGAACCCTGGAGGCAGAGAGGCAGAGGTTGCAGTGAGCCGAGATGGTGCCACTGCACTCCAGCGTGGGCTACAGAGCGAGACTCCCTCTCAAAAAAAAAAAAGAAAAAAGAAAAAAGAAAAAAAAGGAGGTTGGAGAGGATATGATGAGATGAGAAATGGAGGGATTCCAGAAAGGATGAAGTAGAGTGAAATCATTTCATGGCTTTCCCATAAATAGAGGGCAAAGGGAAGAAGGAATTCTTATTTTTCTGACTTCGGAAACCTAGATGGAAGACGGTGGTAAGATAAGCAAGTTTAGAAGGAAAATTAGGTTCATTTTTAATTTATTTAGAGACAGGGTCTCACTGGGTAGCCTAGGTTGGAGGGTAGTGGCATGATCATAGCTCACTGCACCCTCCAACTCCTGGGCTCAAGCAGTCCTCCTGCCTCAGCCTCTCTAGTAGCTGATTTTTTATTTTTTGGCTAATTTTTTATTTTTTGTAGAAACAGGGTCTCACCATGTTGCCCAGGATGGTCTCAAGCTTCTGGCCTCATGCAATTCTCCCACCTCAACCTTCCAAAGTGCTAGGTTACAGGTATGAGCCACAGAGCTCAACAGGTTCATTTTTAGACATGCTTGTAGGACATTCCTGTTCAGAGGTCGAGTAAGCAATTTTTAAAAATGGGTCTTAACATGTGATAGTGGCATTTTGTGAGAACTGAGGAATGAGAGACAGAGAACCTGCACATAAAATCAACTGGCCAACTTAAAAACACATATAATACCTTGACACCATCTGCAGAGATTCTAATTTAATTAGGGGCTAGGGCAATTTTAGACACACACACACCCACACATATATATAATTTATATATATATCTATCACACTGGGATATGTATATATATGTATATATACACACATACACCCTGGGATATGTATATATTATATATTATTTATATATTATATATCAGATCATATTAATTATATTAATATATAAATATATAATATATATAATTATATTTTATATATATATATGTATCACACTGGGACCAGGCGCAGGGGCTCATACCTGTAATCCCAGCACTTTGGGAGGCCAAGGAGGGTGGATCACCTGAGGTCAGGATTCAAGACCAGCCTGGCCAGTGTGGTGAAACCCCATCTCTACTCAAAATACAAAAATTAGTCTGGGGCAAGGCACAATGGCTCACGCCTGTAATCCTAGCACTTTGGGAGGCCAAGGTGGGCAGATCACGAGGTCAGGAGTTTGAAACCAGCCTGGCCAATATGGTGAAATCCCGTCTCTACTAAAAGTACAAAAATTAGCTGGACGTGGTGGCACACGCCTGTAGGCCCAGCTACTCGGGAGGCTGAGACAGAAGAATCGCTTGAACCCAGGAGGCAGAGGTTGCAGTGAGCCAAGATCCTGCCACTTCACTCTAGCCTGGGCGGCAGAGCGAGACTCTGTCTCAATGAATGAATGAATGAATGAATGAATGAATGAATGAATAAATAAATAAATAAATAAATAAATAAGCAAGCTGGGCGTGGTGGCGGGCGCCTGTAATCCCAGCTACTCAGGAGTCTGAGGCAGGAGAATCGCTTGAATCCAGGAGGCGGAGGTTGCAGTGAGCCGAGATAGCGCCACTGCACTCCAGCCTGAGCGGCAGAGCAAGACTCCCTCTCAAAAAAAAAAAAAAAAAAAAAAAAAAATGAAAGAAAGAAAAAAAAAGAAAAGAAAAGGAAAAAGAAAAGAAACTGACTTAAGCATAAACAAGTAAGTGACTCAAGAACATAGGCAAGTAAGTGACCAGAAAAGGACTTAAATCCACTCTTTTTCATTAATGTACCTAGAAACCGACTTGAGCATAGACAAGTAAGTGACTCAAGAACAGGCAAATAAGTGACCACAAAAGGAATTAAATCCACTATTTGTCATTAATATACCTAGCCTACGGCAAGTCTATACGACGGTATTAATTTTCCATAGCTGCATAACTAATACACAGTAGCTTAAAACAACACCTGTTTTATCTGTTCACTGTTTATCTGTTCATCTGTAGATGAGAAGTCCCACATGATGTGACTGGGTTCTCTACTCAGGGTATCACAAGGCTGAAATCAAGGAGTTGACTAGCTTGAGTTCTCATCTGGAGGCACTGGGGAGAAAACTGCTTCCAAGCTCCTTCTTGTTCTTGGCTAACTTAGGTTTCCTGCAGTTGTAGAAATGAAGACCAATTTCCTTGCTGACTGTCAGCTGAGACCCACCCTCAACTTCTAGAGACTGCCCACATGTTTTTGCCACGTGGTCCCCTCCATCTTCAAGTCTTGTGTTTTGGGTCTCTGACTCCTTTCTGCAACCAGGTAGAGAAAACCCTCTGCTTTTAAGAGGCTCAAGTGATTGGTCAGGCTCACCCAGATAATCACATATTTTAGAGTCACCTGTATTATATAATATCACCTAATAACAGGTTATAAATTAATATGATGAATTTCATAGTCCCAGGGATTATGCAGGGTTTTGTGGGGCTGGGAGGGTGTTTTGTGGATCATTTTAGAATTTTTCCTAATTCAACTACCCAGGGAAACCAAAAGGGTGAAATTTAAGCTAAACAAATGATAAGCTCTTGAGTCTGAAACAATTGTAAAGTCACCTAGTTTAGGCGTGACAGCCACAAACATCTCATTTCAGATGTACTCTTTTCTTAATCTCTCTTGAGAATGACAGTCTATACTCATCCTCCATTTTAATCCCATTGTTTATAAATTCTAAACTAAGGTTATATTTTTATTTCAAATTATAATGAGCCCATGCTGGCTCCTTATTTATGAAACAAGTGAATATGAAGTGTTGAATTATTCTAACAGCCTTATGGAGTTTATATAAAATCTTTTTTTTTTTTTTTTGCAACAAGAGTTTTGCTCTTGTTGCCCAGGCTGGAGTGCAGTGGTGCTATCTCTGCCCACCGCAACCTCCACCTCCTGGGTTCAAGGGATTCTCCTGCTTCAGCCTCCTGAGTAGCTGGGATTACAGGCATGCGCCACCATGCCAGGTTAGTTTTGTATTTTTAGTAGAGACGGGGTTTCTCCATGGTGGTCAGGCTGGTCTTGAACTCCTGACCTCAGGTGATACGCCCACCTCGGCCTCTCAAAGTGCTGGGATTACAGGCATGAGACAATGCGCCCAGCTAAAACATTTTTAAGTGAATAAATGCAAGAGATGAAAATTATGAAATGGGAGGTGGGGGAGGAATAAAATCGGCATCTTAGAGATATTATTAAACCACAGCTTACTTCTTAGAGTTTGAGGGAAGCCTGAGTAAATTCTATTTTTTTGACTATATATATTTAAAAATGAAAAATGCCAAGATGGTATTACAAAAATTGAGGTATATTTTTAATGCTAGGTTTAGTAAATCAATGCTTTTAACAAATACTGTACAGTGACTGTATGTTTACCTCATGTGGAGGTAGGATTGAAAGTTTACATTTGAAGCCTTTACAAGTGGCCTTCCTTACCTCTTCTCTATATCCTGGATTTCAATCTGAAGATATCTGTAAAAATCATAATGTTCATATATATCTACCTTGCAAAATCTGCCTTTGCACAAGAACAACAAATATATTTTAAAAATTAATTGCAGTATTGTTTTTAATAATGAGATATAGAAAAACGTAAAAAAGCCGATAATTGTCAGTTTGATTACATAGATTACATTATAACCATACAATCCAATACTGGTAAACGTGGATTAAAAAGCACGATAGGTCTACAAAACTGCCATGAAACAAGTCCATAAAAACATATTTTTAAATGAAAAAAGCGAATTGCAGGGAACTTAAAAAACAAAAAAACCAACAAAAAAACCCCTGAGAAAAGTGATTTATCACTTCTAATTTGTAAACAAGGGCCTTGCCTTATCACCTTTGTAACATTTGTAAAATGCCTACCTTTAGCTGAATCCATATAATCTGTTACCATGAACAAATACTATTTCATTATAATTTTGTGGAAAAAAAGAAAAAGTTCTTCCAATACAGCCGAAATAGCTCAGTTGGGAGAGCGTTAGACTGAAGATCTAAAGGTCCCTGGTTCGATCCCGGGTTTCGGCAGGGCTTCCGTTTTAGGCGTTAGTCATCACTACGTGTGATTTCTGCACAGTCAACAGGTCACTACATGTGATTTCTGCACAGTCAACAGGGTCAACACCCTGTGGGATCTCGGGCTGGAGCAGTTAAGGGAATACTGACTCATCGGCATTTTCCTGTGGGAGGGAGGATACTGGGGACATATGTCCTACCTTTTAAACTGCCCAGTACGAAGTTATACCTCTGCCCTGACTTGAGGCCTGGTTTGAGCCGAGCTCTCCCGGAGCACCGCGCACAGCTCACTTTCTTGAGCAACTCTGTTCCCCCGCACCCCGCTTCTCTTCTTTCGGGTTATAGGCAGCCGTGGACGCTGCAACCTTTCTCTCAGTGTCAGGGGGCGGGAGCTCTCGGCCTGCGCCGCCTCCGTCGCCTGCTTGGTCGCAGGCACGCCGGGAATGGTGACAGCCCGGCCCCCTCTTGGCCAAAGAAGTTCTCGAAAGCGTTAGGCGCACGGGCTTCGTCCAGCTGTTTTAACCACAAGGGCCGGGGCCGGGCGCACTGGCTCACGCCTGTAATCCCAGCACTTTGGGAAGCCGAGATGGACGGATTACTTGAGGTCAGGCGTTCGAGACCAGCCTGGCCAACACGGTGAAACCCTGTCTTTAAAAAAGAAAACAAAAACAATAGCAATGATCCCAGAACAGCTCTTGGTTGGGGTGGAAGACAGGGATCAGAAGTCTTTTCTGGTTTAAATCTACACTAGGGTCAGGAGACCAAATACAGGACGTCCAATTAATTTCTCTCTCTTTCTTGACGAAGTCTTGCTCCCTGGAGTGCAGTGTCGGGATCTCAGCTCATTGTAACCTCCGCCTCGGGTTCAAGTGATTCTCCTGCCTCAGCCACCCCGAGTAGCTGGGATTACAGGTGCCTGCCATCACGCCCGGCTAATTTTTATATTTTTAGTAGAGACAGGGTTTCACCATGTTGGCCAGGCTGGTCCCGAACTCCTGACCTCAGGTCATCCGCCCGCCTCAGCCTCCCAAAGTGTTGGGATTACAGGCGTGAGCCACTGAACTTGGCCAAAATTTGAATTTCAGAGAAACAACAAATACTTTTGAGTATAAACATGTCCCAAATATTGCATGGAACATACAAAGTATATATCTGTTGTTTCTGTGAAACTGGATTTAATGGGATGTCCTGTATTTTTATGTGCCAAATTGCAAGTCACTTGTACATCCTATCCTCGCACCCCTCTGAACTCGATGCACCACCCTCTCCGCCCCAGCAAAGATATCCAGACACTGTATGCAGGAAGAACTGGATTTCAGAGGACACCGCTGGATCTTCAACACCTGGCAGTTTACAAAATAGGTTTGTATCCATTGGCTAATTTGTTATCAACGCCAATAGAAAAGCTCCTGGCAGAGATCACCGGGAAACACCCCGGGAATCGGCCATCCCATCTGTCTCTAGGCTTCCAGAGTTGTCCACCCTGGTCCGGCATGGGGGTGGATGTCAGTGGAACTCGGAGGATCTGGATTGAATTCCGGTAGAAAGCCTCATTAAGATGATGAACCACAGCTGGGCACAGTGTCTCACGCCTGTAATCCCAGCACTTTGGGAGGCTAAGGCGGGCGGATCACCTGAGGTCGGGAGTTCAAGACCAGCCTGACCAACATGGAGAAACCCGTCTCTACTAAATATACAAAATTAACTGGGCGCGGTGGCGCATGCCGGTCATCCCACCGACTCGGGAGGCTGAGGTAGGAGAATTGCTTGAACCCAGGAGGCAGAGGTTGCCGTGAGCCAAGATTGCGCCATTGCACTCCAGCATGGGCAGCAAGAGCGAAACTCCATCTAAACAAAAACAACAACAAAAAAAGGAAGATGAGCCACTGAGCCACTCCACTCAAGGCAAGGCAATGGAACAACACACTTAGGGGGTGCCTTCTTTTTAGCCAGGCTGGACCATGGAGAGAGGGAGGAAGGAGATCCATGTGTCACATTCTAAGAACTCGCAGTGTGGTAAAAGGCAAAATGAAACCAGCCATATGGTTTTTAGGCCTATTTATACCCCTGTCCCCTTTCTGTTAATGTTTGCCAATATGCTATCTGATATGGGGCTTCACCCCCTAAATCGTTGAGTTCTTGGGTGGAAAGATGTATTTTGATGAGGGGCTCTTGAAAATTCAATGATGAGCAATAAGAAGAAACCCCAAGTGATCATCTAACAGACTAGAGAATTAAACTTTTCATGAGGTTTGGTCGAACACCATTCTAGATGTTACTAGGCAGGTGTTTTTGGTTTGTTGGTTTCTTTTGAGACAGGTTCTTGTTCTGTTGCTCAGGTGTGGGGTGCAGTGACGCCATCACAGTTCACTGCAGCCTCGACCTCTTGGGCCTCAAGTCATTCCTTGGCCTCAGCCTCCCGAGTAGCTGGGACTACAGGTACGCACCATCACGTCCAGCTAATTGTTTGTATTTTTGGTATTGAGACGGGGTTTCGCCATATTGCCCAGGCTGGTCTCGAACTCAGGAGCTCAAGTGATCCACCTGCCCTCGGCCTTCCAAAGTGCTGAGACTACAGGTGTGAGTCACAGCCCCTGGCAATGAAGGTGTTTTTTACATGTGATTAACATTTAAATCAGTAGACTCCAGGTAAAGAAGCAAGATTCCATCTCAAACAGAAACAAACAAAAAAAACTTTGGTATAGAAAACCTGCTTTCCTGAGTCTCCAGCTTACTGCCCTGCTGAATTTATTTATTTATTTACTTTTTTTGAGAGAGAGTCCTGCTCTGTCACCCAGGCTGGAGTGCAGTGGCGTGATCTGGGCTTACTGCAACCTCTGCCTCCTGGGTTCCAGAGATTCTCCTGCCTCAGCCTCCCAAGTAGCTGGGATTACAGGTGTGTGCCACCATGCCTGGCTAATTTTTGTATTTTTAGTAGAGACGGGGTTTTACCATTTTGGCCAGGCTGGTCTGGAACTCCTGACCTCAGGTCATCCACCCGCCTCGGTCTCCCAAAGTGTTGGGATTACAGGCATGAGCCACCGCACCTGGCCTGCCCTGCTGAATTTAAACTCAAGATGGCAACCTTAACTCTTATCTAAATTTTCAAACTGTTAGTCTGCCCTACAGGTTTTGGGTTTGCTGACCCCCACAATGTGTGAACCAAGCTCTTAAAATAATCTGTCTCTACCTCTGTTTCTATCTGTCTCTGTCCTATTGGTTCCATTTCTTTGGAGAACCTGACAACATGCTTTAAAGTGTTATTTACACACAGGTAAGAGTGAAGAATGAGATTGTTACTATTGCTCTGAGCAAAAGCCAACCGCCTTGGGACCAAAAGCGGGAGTCATATTCCTAGGAAATGTTGGGCCTAGCCTTTGCCCTAAAAAGCCTGTCTGGTTTTCAGCCTGAAGAGGAGAGGGGGAATCCTGGTGAGAAGTATTTGGAATTCAAGCTCAGAAAAGAAGACTCGGTATCTCTGGCTGAATCACATTTCCTGCATGCCTGCACACTCCTACTCACCTTTCAAGGCACAGTTCTAATGCCTTTCCCACCCCTACGAGGTGCTACTCTGCCTTCCTTCTAGTCATTCCTCTGGGTTACGAAAGGTCTTGTATATTTCTCTATTAAAGCATTGATTAAAGGCCATCTCGGCTCACTGCAACCTCCATTTCCCGGGTTCAAGTGATTCTCCTGCCTCAGCCTCCCGAGTAGCTGGGACTACAGGCGGGCGCCACCGCACTCGGCTAATTTTTGTATTTTTTGATAGAGACCAGGTTTCATCATGTTGGCCAGGCTAGTCTCAAACTCCTGACCTCAAGTGATTGGCCCGCCTCGGCCTCCAAAGCGCTGGGATTACAGGCGTGAACCACTGCTTTGGCCAAGCTGCATTCTCAAAGGTGTAAAGGGTAGCAGTATATACCACCCCAAAATATGCCACTCCGGCCTAAAGATTATTTTGCGCTAAAGGCAATTGGGAAGAAGCTGATTGAAATAAAGCTCCGTAGCCTCCCCCTATCTGCCTAAAAGCAGGATATATATTTACAAAGGCATTCTTCCTCCCTTCTCTACCAGGAAGGACAAAAATTGATAACCTAAGACAACTTTAGACCCTTAACAGCTTGGAGACGGGACCAGCGGAGTATATTTAACAAACTTTAGGAACCTGCATTTATCTACCTAAAATTAATTTCCTAGTTTGCTGTCCCTGGAGACCCGAGGTCCTTTTCTTTTTTTTTTTTTGTTTTCTTTTTTTCTTTGAGACAGAGTCTCGCTCTGTCTCAAAGCGTGCAGGCTGGAGTACAGTGGCACGATCTGCCCCCCGGGTTCAAGCGATTCTCCTTCCTAGGCCTCCTGCGTAGCTGGGATTACAGGCGCGCGCCACCACGCCCGGCTAATTTTTGTATTTTTAGTAGAGACAGGGTTTCACCACATGTTGGTCAGGCTGGTCTCGAACTCCTGACCTCAGGTCATCCGCCCGCCTCGGCCTTCGGCCTCCCAAAGTGCTGGGATTACAGAAGTGAGCCACCGCGCCCTCCCTTTAAGGTCCTTTTCCTTTGTATTGTCACTTCTCCAAAAACGTGTTGTTCTTCGTTGACGATGCTGTATAAAATGGAGTTCTCAGCCACACCTTTGGAATTACTCATTCCCTGGGTATGTCCCACACGTTAATACACTTCTGTTTGTTTTTGTCTTCATTCTGTCTGTTGTTACAGGAGTCCGGCTGATAACTCAAACTGGTAGAGGGAAGATTATTTTTCCTTCTCTACAGGTGCTTGGAGTCAACGAGGGGAAAGGAGTTCAAAGGAAGGTGACATTTCAGTTAGCGATGGGACAGCACGTGCGAGGCCTAGAGAACTGAAAGTTCTTGATGTCTGTGGGCAGAAAATAGCTGAGTGTAGAGGGAAGAAGTGGGAGGGGCGGGTCGGCTCGCGCGCTGCGACTGAGCTGCGCGTGCGTCGAGGCCGGGGCCGTGGGGGCGGGGTGGGCTCTGAGCGCGCTCGCCGGATCGCCGGAGGGCTGTGGTTACCACCCGTCATCTCTTTTCAGCTAATGTGCTTCGCGCTACATTTTGGAGGTGGGCACCTGGGATGGGGGCAAGGAATCACGAAGTGGCGTCTTCTCGGAAGGGGCAGCCTGATGTCTTTAAACACTGAACTGTGGTCTCTGACCAGATGCGCTTTGGGTTCAGGGCTAAGACACGCGTAGGCGGTGCACACAGTTCAATTCGTGGGCGGCTTTTTCTCTCCCCTGCTCAGTTTTGCAGAACTGAGGGTTCGCGTTTGCCAAGCAGTCTCTAAATATAAGGAGAGCGTGCTTTATTTAACAATCTGTATTCAGCTGCCAAAGAACAAGCTAATCACCCTTCTTCCCCACGCCCGACTTCGCCTCCTCCCAGTCCTCGCAGGATTTCTGCCTCGGAATTGGATTGGATCACACACACAAGAGCCCAGTAACTCGTCCATCGCCCTGCCCATTAGTTCGCGGCATAATGATAACACAGTCTTCATTAATGGAAGCAAAGATTCTTCCGTGAGCCCGGATAGCTCAGTCGGTAGAGCATCAGACTTTTAATCTGAGGGTCCAGGGTTCAAGTCCCTGTTCGGGCGGCTCTAACTTTTCTTCATTAAAAGAATGAGAACCAATTTTAGGGTCTTTTGTTTGTTAACCCACTGCAAAAGAAGGCAATCAAGTCCTGGATTGTGTAAACTGCGACCCCAATCTCTTATAGGAGGGTAAACCTGGGGCCCCTGTGGGGATAGGCCTTTGTGCAGAGGTATACGGGAAACTTCCAGTCCATCGCTTTGGGGGCTGCAATAGGCAGATTATTCTGTAGTCAGCCGCTGAGCTGCTGTATCCCAACAGCGGATTTATCAAAGGACCGGTCCCCCCACCCCCGCAGTGACAGCCTCTCTTCGCTCACCTGTGACGGCTCCTGCTGACCTTCCCTCTTGGGTTCTCTCTGATTGGGTGCCTGAGGAATATGGTTGGGATCCTGCACCTTCCTAGCCCTCCTTACTACCTTAGGAAAGAGTTTTCTGTATCATAAAAAGGAAGAGATGATCATCTAGAAACTGAAGCCCCAAACAGAGCCATTTCCCTCGTTAAAACAGGTCAAATCCACCCCCGACTCCCCTCTCAAAAATGTGATCTGAACACAGGAAGAAGTTGAGGTGGAGACAGCAGCTTCTGTTGGTGGGCGAAAGAGGGTGCATATTAAGAGACAGCGTATTCAAGGGACCGAAATGGGAAAAATGAAACGTTAGTTCTCCCCTACTACAAATTAAAAAGGGAAACAGGTAATCCCAGCACTTTGGGAGACCGAGGCGGGCGAATCACAAGGTCAGGAGTTGGAGAACAGCCTGGTCAATATGGTGAAGCTCCGCCTGTAGTAAAAATACAAAAAAATTAGCTGGGCGTGGTGGCTGGCGCCTGTAATCCCAGCTACTCGGAAAGCTAAGGCAGGATAATCACTTGAACCCGGGAGGCGGAGGTTGCCGTGAGCTGAGATCACGCCGCTGCACTCCAGCCGGGGCGACAGTGCGAGACTCCGTTTCAAAGAAAAAAAAAAAAAAAAAAAAAGGCGGGGTGTGGGAGAAACATCCGGCTCCTGCAGAGGTTTTTGAAATGTAAGGTAATCAAGGTGAGCTAATTTTCCCTGTGAGATGAAAGGACCGGTTGCATCCCTTGCTTGGCTAATGATGGAGCCTTCCTGGCTTCAGCCAGGCAACAGAAGAAAGTCGGTCTTGATCTCCTCATTGACAGGATGGGGATGTGGGCTGAACGTGTAAGAGGCTGCCCTCTTACCTGGGGGACTATGGTGCCCAGTGAGTCCTGATTAGTGGAGAAAGGCCAGGATGGAGACAGCACCCAATCGTGAGGCAGGGCCTTCACCCTGCCCACAGGAATGCTCTACCGTGGTGCACACAGATCCCAGCATTACCTCCCCCTTCTCTAGAGCTCAGCTTCCCCTGCAGAAAGGGAATAATAATAGCTTCCATCTCATAAGCTTGTGATAATTAAATGGCATAACAATGCATGTACTGTGCTTAATAGCCTAAAAGCAAGCATTCAAAACACGGTAGCCATTATTATAATTATTGTTTTTATTTTATTTTCCTCTGAAAACCAAAAAACCTGCTAAACAAATTCTAAAAGAGCTGTAACACTGTTACCATAATTCTTAAAGGGTTTTCTATCTAGGGATGAAACAACAGATACATATTGTAATAGGAGAGGAACCATTACAAAGAAATGTGTGCCCAATATGCCCATATTCAGGTGACTTGAGTTGATTGGTAAGTGCTGGAGGGACAGCGATCCTCGCTGCTCGTAGGAAGAGTGGGCTGGGTGGGCGAGTCGAGTTTCTTTATTGCGGAAAGTAAATCACGGGGGTCAGAAGGCATTCCAGGGAGAGAAACAGGTAAGTTTCTCGAATTTTTCTCCTTCTTCCGGAGGGAGTCCCTTCGAAAGCGATCAGTTCCACTTTTGGCTGTCTTGAAAAGAGGAATCTCTTTACTCCAACCAGTTTCTGAACGAGCAAGAACGGACCAGGGTGGGGCGAGAGGACAAGGGTGGAGAGCTTTGGGTTCCCCCAGTCTTTCCTCCTTTCCTTCCTCCAGTTCATTCCTTCTCCAGCCATGGTGTTCAGCCTTTGATGCTTTGGAGCCTCCCAAATAGTTCTGGGTGATTGGTGGCACATTAGTAACTCATTTAAAAATTTGTATATTATCATATCAATTAAAGGCAGGCGTGGGGGAGGACGGGATTGAATGCAACACTGCAGATTCCTGCTGGACACACAGTAGGTTCTTAGAAAGCGGCGATTCTTACTCTTATTAGGGCTCTGGGAAGAGAGAAAGCATGAGAAAGGCAATACAATGTGGCCTAGGAAAAGGCAGAACGCGAAAGTTTCCTCACATGAAAGGAATTAATTTTCTCACTGATTGTTCTTAAAACCTCAGGGCTAAAAATAACACAGTTTGGAAGGTGAAATGAAGAACTAAAAGGCTGGAAGTGGGAGGAAACAGGATTTTTTTTTTTTTTTTTTTTTTTTTTTTGAGACGGAGTCTCGCTCTGTCGCCCAGGCTGGAGTGCACTGGCCGGATCTCAGCTCACTGCAAGCTCCGCCTCCCGGGTTTACGCCATTCTCCTGCCTCAGCCTCCCGAGTAGCTGGGACTACAGGCGCCCGCCACCTCGCCCGGCTAAGTTTTTGTATTTTTTTTAGTAGAGACGGGGTTTCACCGTGTCAGCCAGGATGGTCTCGAACTCCTGACCTCGTGATCCGCCCGTCTCGGCCTCCCAAAGTGCTGGGATTACAGGCTTGAGCCACCGCGCCCGGCCGGAAACAGGATTTTTTTGTTTTTGTTTTTGAGACGGAGTTCCGCTCTTGTCGCCCAGGCTGGAGTGCAATGGCGCCATCCTGGCTCACTGCAACCTCCGCCTCTCTGGTTCAAGCGATGCTCCTGCCTCAGCCTCCTGAGTAGCTGGGATTACAGGCGCTTGCGACCACGCCCGGCTAATTTTTTTTGCATTTTTAGTAGAGACAGGGTTTCACCATGCTGGCCAGTCTGGTCTCGAACTCCTGAGCTCTGGTGATCCACCCGTCTCAACCTCCCAAAGCGCTGGCATTACAGACTTGAGCCACCGCGCCCGGTTTCATCTTCTTCTTTTTTTTCTTTTAAATTTCCTTGACAGGGCGGGATGTTTTCATGTCCTTGCCGAAATAGCTCAGTTGGGAGAGCGTTAGACTGAAGATCTAAAGGTCCCTGGTTCGATCCCGGGTTTCGGCAGAGCTTTTGTTGGCTTAACCGCTTTGAACACACAGGGCTATAGTCCACTTCTTAGCCTCTCTGGAGGCTCGCCTCCCTCCCCAGTCCCCTTGCACGTTTGCACCTACGCCGTACACACCCAGAGACAGCTGTTCTCCTTGTCTCCTAAGCGGGCACCAACTAATGAGACGATAGTATTTAGTAAAGTGTAAGGATGCAAAGAATAAGCTTCTCAAGAAATCAGAAGTCAAAGTCATTATGAGGATGCATAATGAGCTTAAGCCTCTCAAAGGAATCAGAAGTCGTAGAGCGATTTCTTCCCAGTTCCGTAATCGCCCTATTGGATGTTAAATGGCAATACGTGGCACAAGATTTTTTATTGAGGTGGCCAACACTTCTGTTTCACAGGAGGAAGGTCTTGGGTTTGATCACCAGTGTAGTCAGCTCTCTGGGGCTGCACGTTTTTTTCATCGACTACAGACATGAGGACAGTGTCCAAAAGCATTAGTCTTTACCGCAAGAGACACAAGTCAGGGGCCCACCGGAGCATGAAGAATCTGGTGAAGGACTGTGTCCAGTTGTAGATGTAGGAATCTTGTGTCTTCACTTGTCTTTATCTGAAATATTTCTTGAATCTCAGTTTCCTCATCGCACTTTCAATAAAAGTGCCTGAAAACATTCCTCGGTGCCAAAAACTGCACAATTCTTGCCAAGAATATTGCTATTGTGACTCTGACGACAGGTGTGTTAATTGATCTGTTTTGAATATAAAATAAACGCAATTTAAAAGAAAGAATATCCTAAGACAAAGCAACGTATAAAGGTTGGAAAAGAAAAGCCTGATGTTGGAAGAGAAAGTTTCTTGGCACTTTCCACATGTTTCACTTTTTCCAGCAAAAACCCACTAGCAAGTTTTGGTTTCCCTCAAGGATGGGGCAACCCAAACGAATTTTGCATAACGCTCCTTTTGCTCAACCTTGCCCAAATCCATTTATGTTGGAAACTAAAATAGCATCCGCCCGAACAGGGACTTGAACCCTGGACCCTCAGATTAAAAGTCTGATGCTCTACCTACTGAGCTATCCGGGCCCCTAAAGAAATACGTTTGCCTAATCTATCCACGGGAAAGTAGGCCACGTGGCCACATTCTTTCCGCGATTACAATTCTGAGTCTTTTTGCTGATTTCTTGAGAGGTGAACCTGCAAAATTGACATTGAGCAGGGGTTCAGCAAAATCGAGTCTTCATTTCTCCTTTTCTCCCATCACAGACAATAAAGACCCAAAAAGTAACCGCCTGCCTGACCTGCCCCGCGCCCTAAGGGGAATTTCCCACGAGGAAATCCCCCCAGATTTAAGGCATTTGAGCGGGCCTCCGGGTAAACAGCGGGATTTCTAATTCCGGTTTTGGTCTTTGAGGAGTCAGTCCTAGAGCTGCTTGTGGGAGAAGCAGTGATGAAAAATTAGGTTTCCAATAATCGATTAGACATTTATTGAGTGCATACCGCACTCTCGGAACTAAGCAAGTACTGGGGCCGCAAAGACCAAGTCTCGGCCCTCAGTGGAACTGGAAGACGCGCAAAACAGAAGCCCCCAGTCACGCGCTTTGGTGGTGGGAGGCCAGCCTTTTCGGACACCGGAGGACTTGGTCGGCACCCGAAGTAAGAGCCAAGTTTTCCAGGGGTTGATCATGCCTGAACCGAGCTGTGGATAGCGACTGGGCACCTGAAGACTTGGAAAAAGAATTTCTAGCCGAGGGAATAGCAAATGGAAAATGACAATATTTACTAACCTTGGGCATCTGACCATTTAGCGGAAGCTTCCATTGAAAGATTTTGATCAGGCAAGCTACAGGATGGATTTTATCTTTTTAGGGAGTCTGATACCTTGGTAGCTGGGTCTCAGACGTATCTAATTAGTCAATTCTATAATTCGACCTGCTTCTTCGTAAATTCTTTGCCTTCTCATTTCTTAAGGCATTGGATCCCTTCAAAGAGAATTCAGCCGGACGCGGTGGTTCACGCCTGTAATCTCAGCACTTTGGGAGGCCGAGCCGGCGGATCACGAGGTCAGGAGTTAGAGACCAGCCTGGCTAACAAGGTGAAACCCCGTCTCTACTAAAAATACAAAATTAGCTGGGTGTGGTGGCACACACCTGTAGTCCCAGCTACTCGGGAGGCTGAGGCAGGAGAATCGCTTGCACCCGGGAGGCGGAGGCTAAAGTGAGCCGGGATTGCCCCACTGCACTCCAGCCTGGGTGACAGTCCACTGTGGGGGAAACGATAAGATTCCGATTTTTTTTTTTTTTTTTTTTTTTTTTTTTTTGAGACGGAGTCTCGCTCTGTCGCCCAGGCTGGAGTGCAGTGGCCAGATCTCAGCTGACTGCAAGCTCCGCCTCCCAGGTTTACGCCATTCTCCTGCCTCAGCCTCCCAAGTAGCTGGGACTACAGGCGCCTGCCACCTCGCCCGGCTAGTTTTTTGTATTTTTTAGTAGAGACGGGGTTTCACCGTGTTAGCCAGGATGGTCTCGATCTCCTGACCTCGTGATCCGCCCGTCTCGGCCTCCCAAAGTGCTGGGATTACAGGCTTGAGCCACCGCGCCCGGCCAAGATTCCGATTTTTAAATAAAGAAATACATCAAGAGAACAATCGACAAAGGTTAAAAAGCCATATGGGAAGAGGTTATGTTAAGGAAAAAAAAAAAATGTTCCAAACAATGTGAATGGCATAATGCTTGTGAAGAAATTGAAATATTTATGTATTATGTATATGAGAGTATATAAACATATATCCTTTAATACTACATATAATTATATATAAATGTTCCTTGCATACACATAGAAGGTCTATAAAGATAGAAAACAACCTGTTCAAATGACTACATCTTGAGGAATGGCAATGAAACCTATGAGAAGACGTTCTGATTTTTTTCTTTTTCTTTTCTTTTTTTTTCCTTTTGTCGCCCAGGCTGGAGTGCAGTGGCGCGACCTCGGCTCACTGCAACTTCCTCCTCTAGGGTTCAAGCGATTCTCCTGCCTCAGCCTCCCCAGTAGCTGGGACTACAGGCGCCCACCACCATGACCGGCTAATTTTTGTATTTTTAGTAGAGACGGGGTTTCACCATGTTGGCCAGGGTGGTCTGGAACTCCTGACCTCACGTGATCTGCCTGCCACGGCCTAGCAAAGTGCTGTGAAAAATATGATTTGTTATTAATAAAATATTCCATGCTTCTGGGATGGCATAGGTGGCACCTTAGATCAAAGCTTCCTTTGAAGTTTCTCTATAAAGAGCCAGAAGAGAAGGGTTAAATCACACACTTCCTCCTCTGGGGGACTCCCTCCATGCCTCATTGCTTTGGATGGGAGTTGCTGGTATTGAAAAATCACAAATTTGACAGGTACGGTTTTCACAAATGAAGATGCGGATCCCTACACATCAGATGGCCAGTCTCGGCTCAAGGAAGAAAACTAAAACCAGACCCCTTGGAAACCAGCTGCCTGTGCCTTGTGAGGTCAGTCCCACGGGTTATTAGCCTTTGGCCTGTTTCTTTCCAAACCTCTGAACCTCCACTTTTTTTTGAGACGGGAGTCTGGCTCTGTCGCTTAGGCTGGAGTGCAGTGGCGCGATCTTACCTCACTGCAACCTCCGCCTCAAGCGGTTCTCTTTCCTCGGCCTCCTGAGTAGCTAAGATTAAAGGCACACGCCACCATGCCCAGCGAAGTTTTGTATTTTTAGTAGAGACGGGGTTTCACCATGTTGGCCAGGCTTGTCTTGAACTCCTGACCTCGCGATCCTCCCGCCTTGGCCTCCCAAAGTGCTGTGATTACAGGCGTAAGCCACCGCGCCCAGCTGTCTGCTTGTTTTTAACCCATATTTTTCTTCTGTCACTTTGTCATGTAAGTGGTATTGGGCAGTGGTCTCGATTGTAAGGCTCTTGTATTTTTTGTTGTTTTACTTAAAAAGAAAAGAAAAGAAAACCTGCCTGCATCACCACAACCCCAGTGTTTAGAACAGTACGTGGCACGTAATAGGAACTCAAGTAATAACTGTCGACTCGGAGTGAACGTTTTTGCAGCACAATGGGTCTCTCTCTGTGTGCTCCCTCACCCCCATGTAGTAGTATAGCTGGACCCAGACGTTTTCTTTTCTTTCTTTCTTTTTTTCAGACGTTTTCTTTCTACTTTTCAAAATATAAACTATGAAGCTGTCGCCATGTTTAAGGTTTCTGGCAAAATGATATTAACTATAGTTATTATTATCTGGACGCCTAAGATTGCAAAATGGATTGCCAAGGATTAGGAAAAAAGGTTTTTGCTCGGAAAAACAACTAACCTTTACCAGAAGTGGGGTTCGAACCCACGCGGATATGAATCCATTGGATCTTAAGTCCAACGCCTTAACCACTCGGCCATTCTGGTAATTGACGAAACGACGGTTTATTTTAAGGCAACTCGGGTAACACTAGGCGACTAAAGTTTCAGAACAATTTAAAATTACTTTTATTCCTGATATAAAAGAATAATATAGGAGAAATAACTTGGTGACTTTGATTACCTTTCCCTAATTTCTTTATCTCGTCACCAGAAACTGGGGCCACATAAAAGTGAAGGAGAAAAGGTTAGATAGAGGAGTGGGATTCTTAACGCCTTCTAGTGAAGGGACATAACCAGGAACTGCAATTAGCTGCAATTCACATCCTTCTGGAAATTTTAAATGGTAGATGTTTTTCGTTTCATCTATTTTATATCCATTCCCTCTGCCTAACTTTCCGTTTGCCCTCCTTCAAACAAAAAGCGACTCTGGTGGGACTCGAACCCACAACCTTTGAATTTCTCTATCTATCTAGAAGTCCAATGCGCTATCCATTGCGCCACAGAGCCAGACACGTACAACCCCTCCGCGATGAACACATCAGGGGAGGCACTTTCTTTCCACGAGTAAGTGTGAAACCTTTGCCTCTAAGGAGAGTGTGGGTAGGAATTACACTGGAAAATCTGTAATCCTTGTGTAAGTTTGTCTCTCTGTTCACGATTGCTGAGCAGTAAATCCGTTTCGGTCCATGTTGCTAACATGTCTTTATGCAGAATTACTAAATCCAGACGTCAAAACCCTGCATGCGGTTCCATAGTGTAGCGGTTATCACGTCTGCTTTACACGCAGAAGGTCCTGGGTTCGAGCCCCAGTGGAACCACGACATGGTCTCCAATTTTTTCTTTTTTCTTTTCTTTCCTTTCTCTAAAATGCTTAGTATTAACATTTTGCGAGCCCAATCTTGGGTTTTGCTTCAGGAAGCTGGAGACGCAGACATTTCTACAATGTTTCTGCGCGGTCGTCTTCCTTTGAACACTGGAAAATGAGGAATCCTTTTGAAAGTTTTTCTCTGTGCACAATCGCCGGATGTCAAGTCCACATAACCATTTCCCGGTGCCAAAACGTCTTTTGGAACAGTTATTAAATCCTGGAGAAGCCGTTGGTTATTGTGAGGTTCCATAGTGTAGTGGTTATCACGTCTGCTTTACACGCAGAAGGTCCTGGGTTCGAGCCCCAGTGGAACCAAGGGGTATTACCTTCTGTTTTGTGAGCCAGGTGTTGGGTTTTGCACCAAGAAGCTGGCGACGCACCTGTGTTTCACGGGTTTTCTGCGGCTTACTCCCCGCCTGCTGCACCAGCTGGGTTCCTCTTAGCGCGCGGCGCGGAGTCGGCCTCCGAGGCTGCCCCCGTGTGGCGCCTCTCTGGAGGTGCAGGCGGCTCCGCTCCACGGAGGCATCGCGCACCCCTGCGCCTGCGCCTTTCCACTGCCTGGCCAGCCGGCTTCTGGGTTCCTGGGTGTTGCACCTTGGCTCACCTACCTTCTTCTAAGCCTTGCTTGGGCCATCTCTAAAAATTGCTACCACTAAGTCGAAGGACATCACGAAGGCCACGCCCTGTTTGCTGATTACCTCCAAGTTCACTGCCCTCATACTGCATTTATTTAAATTAAAAATGCTTTTTGAGGCCGGGCGCAGTGGCTCACGCCGGTAATCCCAGCACTTTGGGAGGCCGAGGCGGGCGGATCACGAGGTCAGGAGATGGTGTCCATCTTGGCTAACACGGTGAAACCCCGTCTCTACTAAAAATACAAAAAAATTAGCCAGGCGTGGTGGCGGGAGCCTGTGGTCCCAGCTACTCTACTCGGGAGGCTGAGGCAGGAGAATGGTGTGAACCCGGGAGGCGGAGCTTGCAGTGAGCCGAGATAGTGCCACTGCACTCCAGCCTCGGCGACAGAGAGGGCTCCGTCAAAAAAAAAAAAAAAAAAAAAAAAGCTTGTGAAAAAATTGATCATGCACAGAATTCAGAATTCCCCATGTATTTCACAGTGATGTCTCCGTCCCATCTTTCAACGATTAGCTGTTTCTTTTGTGACCCTTCAGAAAACGTCTATGCATTCACCAGTATACATGTATATTTACTTTATAAGCCACTTGACGCTTTTTGTACAAAGGTAACACACATAGGTACCGCTCCCATTTCCTCAACAATATTCTGAAAATCTTCCTATTTCGTTCATACATCTTGGCTTATCCTTTTACTTCCTGTGTTTGGATATATCACAGTTCTTTATGCCTTTTGATGAACACTTAAATTGTATCTAGTCTTAGGAACAAGGCTGAGCAGATTTCCTTGTTTCTTGGTTTTAGATAGGGCAATATGTAAAATAATCCTAGCAAAACCTTGAACAGGCACTTACATGGGTAGCTAATTTAATGTTCACCATGACTCTATTATTATTTATCCCGTTTTACAGACGAGGAAGAGGAAGCATAGTGAGATTAAGAAATGGCCCAGGGTTACACCCCTGGTCAGGGACAGAACACAGTACCAACCCAAGCAAGAAGAGGGTTGCCTTTTTGTCTTAGAAATTTAATTGATGGCTGGGCGCTGTGGCTCACACCTGTAATCCCAGCACTTTGGCAGGCCGACGTGGAAGTATGGCTTGAACCCAGGATTTCAAAACCAGCTTGGGCAAAAAAGCGAGACGCCCTCCGCAAACCCGTCCCACCAACCTCCCTGCTGTCCCCACCAAACCCGCCACAGCTCCTTTCAAAACAGTTTGTATCAAATTACACTCACACCAATATGAAAGCCCTTGTTCCTCCTGTCTCGCTCAAATGAAAATAATCGAATTTTGAGTCAGCTAGAAATGGTATGTGTGTTTTATTGTGAGTTAGGTTGAACGTTTTTCATGTACTTAAAAGCTTCCTTTCTTCCATCTGTTCACCTCTTTTGTTCAATTTTCTAATATATATATTCTGTTAATTTGTGTTTAAATTGGTTTTTAGGCCTGGCGCAGTGGCTCACTCCTGTAATCCCAGCACTTTGGGAGGTCGAGGAAGGTGGATCATGAGGTCAAGAGATCGAGACCATCCTGGCCAACATGGTGAAACCCTGTCTCTACTAAAAATACAAAAATTACCTGGGTGTGGTGGCACACACCTGTAGTCCCAGCTACTCAGGAGGCTGAGGCAGGAGAATCATTTGAACCTGGGAGGTGGAGGTTGCGGTGAGCCGAGATCGGGCCACTGTACTCCAGCCTGGCGACACAGCGAGACTCCGTCTCTAAATAAATAAATAAATAAATAGGTTTTTAGGTGTTCTTTGTAAATTCAGATTTAGGATATATTTTGCAAATGTATCCAGACTTGCCATTTATCTTTTGATTCTATTTTTGATATTCTGTGCGATGCAGAAAGTAAACATTTTTATGAAGTCAATTTCATCATCTTTTTGGGGGTGGGTGCGGGAGAGGAGCTTTTAACATTTCCTGCCTAGAAAATACTTCCTCACTTTGAAATTATACTTCAAAAATTATGCTATATTTTCTCCTGATTGTTGTACGGTTAAACGTTTTCTAATGTTTCAACCTTTTGTCAGAGGCCTTGGAACCAGAGCAACTCCATCTCGAATAGGGGCTGGGTAAAATAGGGCTGAGACCTACTGGGCTGTATTCCTGGGAGATGAAGGCATTCTAAATCATAGGATGAGCTAGGAGGTTGGCACAAGATACAGGTCAAAAAGACCTTTCTGATAAAACAGGTTGTGGTAAAGAAGCCGGCCAAAACCCACCAAACCAGGATGGTCAGGAGAGTGACCTCTGGTGTCCTCACTGCTCATTATATGCTAATTATACTGCATTAACATGTTAAAAGACACTCCCACCAGCACCATGACAGTTTACAGATGCCATGGCAATGTCAGGAAGTTATCCTATATGGTCTAAAAAGATGAGGAACTCTCCGTTCTGGGAATTGTCCCTGACTTTCCCAGAAAACTCATGAATAATCCACCCCTCGTTTAGCATGTAATCAGGAAATGACCACAAAGATGGACAGCCAGCAGCCCTAGTGGGCTGCTCTGCCTATGGAGTAGTGATTCTTTATTCCTTTGCTTTTTTTTCTTCTTCTTTTTTCTTTTTTTTTTTGTTTTTGGTTACGGAGTCTTGCTTTGTCGCCCAGGCTGGAGTGCAGTGTCGCAATCTCGACTCACTGTAACCTCCACCTCCTGAGTTCAAGTGATTCTCCTCAGTAGCTGAGACTACAGGCATGTGCCACCACACTAGGCTAATTTTTGTATTTTTAGTAGAGACAGGGTTTCACCATGTTGGTCAGGTCGGTCTCGAACTCCTGACCTCGTGATCCACCCGCCTCGGCCTCCCAAAATGCTGGGGTTACAGGTGTAAGCCACCGTGCCCGGCCAACGCCTGGCTAATTTTAAAATTTTTTTATAGAGACAGAGTCTCGCTATGTTGCCCACTGTGGTCTCAACTTCTGGGCTCAGGCAATCCTCCTGCCTCAGCTTCTCAGAGTGCTGGGATTACAGCCATGAGCCACTACACTTAGTTTGTTATTTATATTTATTTATTTCTCTCTCCTACTCCCAGGTATTCTTAAATAAAAGATTATCACAAGAGAAGAGACAGACTGGGCTTAACTCCAAATGTGGTAGAGACAGCTGGGAATTTACAGCCAAGGAGCAGAATTGGGGTGGGGTGGGGTCAGTGGATGGAAAATTAGGAACAGGAGACATCCAGGGTAAGGGGATTCTGGGTACACTGAATTAACAGGATTCTTGCTGAGGGTGGACCAGGGTGATCAGATATCAAGGGTCAGAGGGATTCTTGATACATTGAATTAGCAGGATACTTAATAAACCTGGACTGTCTGCAAGCTGAGGATGGAACTGAGGCCAAGGTCTAGGCCTAGTGGAGAAGAGGGCTCAGAGAAGCCTGACTGGTGTTTGGTTAAGGACGGAATGTGTCAGTGCCCCAGTTGGTCCCCATTCTGTGATTGGCATGTGGTTCATGCATATCCAATTAAAAGTGTTTCTGAGAAAAAGACCTTTTTAATATTTAAAAAATTGATCTTTCTTGTGAAGTAAATTTAATTCAACCTCTTTTGTAATTGATTTTTTTTTTTTTTTGAGATGGAGTTCTTGCTCTGTCATCCAGGCTGGAGTGCAATGATGCAATCTTGGCTCACTGCAACTTCTGCCTCCCGGGTTCAAGCGATTCTCTGCCTCAGCCTCCCAAGTAGCAGGAGTTCCAGACCAGCTTGGGTAACATGATGAAATCCTATCTCTACTAAAATACAAACAATTAGCTGGGTGTGGTGGTGTGCACCTGTAGCTCCAGCTACTCAGGAGGCTGAAGAACAAGAATTGCTTGCACCTGGGAGGCAGAGGTTGCACTGAGCCAAGATTGTGCCACTGCCCTCCAGCCTAGATGACAGAGTGAGACCATTGTCTCAAAAAAAAAAAAAAAAAAAAAAGATATTAACTTTTAAAAAGTAGATAAGTCAAAGGATAAAACAATTAGAGTACAAAGTGAAGAAACACTCTTTTTAACTTTTGTTGCCAAACATCACTTCTTGTAAATCCTAATTTAACTCCTCCTGCTTTCCACTCTGTTTTAAAAAGAACATTTAAAATAAACACCACTTTGGGTACCGACAGGCTTCTGGATGTCTCTTGTGTTTTGCAAACTGCCTAAAATGAAATAGCCCCCTGCTTTGTTAAGGTATAACTTACGCACTGTAAACTGCACATATTTCAAGGATATAACTTGATGAGTTTTTTTTTTTTTTTTTTTTTTGAGACGGAGTCTCACGCTGTTGCCCAGGCTGGAGTGCAGTGGCGCGATCTCCGCTCACTGCAAGCTCCGCCTCCCGGGTTCCCGCCATTCTCCTGCCTCAGCCTCCTGAGTAGCTGGGACTACAGGCGCCCGCCACCGCGCCCGGCTAATTTTTTTTTGTATTTTTAGTAGAGACGGGGTTTCACTGTGGTCTCGATCTCCTGACCTTGTGATCCGCCCGCCTCGGCCTCCCAAAGTGCTGGGATTACAGGCTTGAGCCACCGCGCCCGGCCAACTTGATGAGTTTTGACACAGACACACTTAAACACACACACCTGTGAAACTGACGCTACAATTAGGGTAATGAGTATCTCCATTATCCCCTAAACCTCATGCTCCTGAGAACTGCAGAACTCTTGGCATATAGCTCTGTCCAAACCCCTGAACTAGACCAAACTCTCACATGGCTTCTAGCAGCATAAGGCTGTGTCCTTAGAATGACCCCAGCCCCCCCCCCCCTCCCCATTAAATGCCTGCCTGAGTAAGCTCAATACTACCAGGAGAATTTACGGTTTGTTTTACCCAAACCCTGACGATAGGCTCCTGACCTCCCTTACTTAAAGCATTTACAAAAAAGGGCTTACGATTGTGAGCATGTATCTCTCAGAACTCAGAAATGTCTTTCTTAAGGACCTGGGAGCCATTCCTTTGAAACGTAATCATCAAAAGGATGAAGCCTTTGTCTTCCGGTGTCTGTGGGAGGGCGGAACCCTAACTTGGATAATTGCCAGCTAACAGACACAGCTGGCCTCATCGCATTGCTACTGATGAACCGTTTGCAATTTTTCACTTCTCTGACTCTACTGAGACCTCACACTCGCCCATTCTTCATTCATTCTCCCTGTAAAATGCTCGAACCACCTCTGCACAAATCACAGTGGAGCCCAGCTCATTCCCCTACTGTCAGTAGTTACTGAATAAAATCTGTTTTTTTTTTTTTTTTGGCCGGGCGCGGTGGCTCACGCCTGTAATCCCAGCACTTTGGAAGGCCGAGGCGGGCGGATCACAAGGTCAGGAGATCGAGACCATGGTGAAACCCCGTCTCTACTAAAAATAGAAAAAAATTAGCCGGGCGCAGTGGCGGGCGCCTGTAGTCCCAGCTACTCGGGAGGCTGAGGCAGGAGAATGGCGAACCCGGGAGGCGGAGCTTGCAGTGAGCCGAGATCTCGCCACTGCACTCCAGCCTGGGCGACAGAGCGAGACTCCGTCTCAAAAAAAAAAAAAAAATCTGTTTTTGCTGCTTTAACTAATGTCCCGCTGTGTGTATCTTTGACGTGCCTTTGTACACCTTCCCTCCATGTTCTGCCCATACTGAGGCCAATGTCTGGTCCTGCTGCAAACCACTGACCTCTCTGGATTTCACAGTACTTTAGCTCTCATTGTTTCATCAGAGCACAACTCCTACTCAGTTAACTTACCTCCTATGATCTTCCCTTTGAAGTTCAAGCAACACAAAGCGAATTTTCTAGGCTGACTCCCAATTAACTATTAATCCATCAATAACTCAGCGAATGTCATCATTTTCAAACATTTTTAGTTTTTAAAAGGTCAGGTATTTTCTTCAGAGTAAATATTTAAAAGTATTAAGGAAAATCAGAACACAATGCATACAAGTTTTTTTTTTTTTTTTTTTTTTTCCTTTTGTGTTGAACTATAATTAGAAGTAATAGGGTATAGAGAAAAGACACTTGGAGGTCATGAATTTTGGATGCCAACCTTGCTACCTTCATAGAGCAATGGTAAAATATTTATGTTTTCAAACTCCTGCCTCAGCCTTCCAACGCGGTGGGATTGCGGGCATGAGCCACTGTACCTAGTCACGAGAAAGATTTTTAACAAAGTGTGGAAAGAATGGAGGTCTTTGTTAGCTTGGAGTTAGCTGTAACATTCAAAGATTTAGAAATTCCCAAATGTAAAGAAGGAGCAAGCAGGTTGAAATAGTCAGTTTTTCGCACCTTAAATCACAGCGGAGGGCTCCTGTCCCCAGGGACTTCTGTTAGAAGGAAGCAACCTGTTAGTAACCCTGAGGCTCAAGGGCCTCTTCTTGCCATTCCGGGATCCAGTGGAAAACGCCATCTCACCCCTGCAGATGCCATTCTGAATGTAAATGTGGTTTGTTTGTTAAACAGATTACTTGGCACCAATATATTCACAGGTCCGATTTGTCTAGAAATAAAACTTTCGTTTTGAATGTGGTGTATGCAGCACTTCACTGATACATATATTATGAAATTCTTTTTTTTTTTTTTTTTTTTGAGACGGAGTCTCGCTGTGTCGCCCAGGCTGGAGTACAGTGGCCGGATCTCAGCTCACTGCAAGCTCTGCCTCCCGGGTTTTTACGCCATTCTCCTGTCTCAGCCTCCCGAGTAGCCGGGACTACAGGCGCCCGCCACCTCGCCCGGCTAGTTTTTTGTATTTTTTAGTAGAGACGGGGTTTCACCGTGTTAGCCAGGATGGTCTCGAACTCCTGACCTCGTGATCCGCCCGTCTCGGCCTCCCAAAGTGCTGGGATTACAGGCTTGAGACACCGCGCCCGGCCATGAAATTCTAAAAAGATGAAATCTATGATAGATCCATATTAGTACATTTGACTCAGGCCCAGAGGTGCCAGTTCTGAGAAGACCTTGGTCTGGCTGGAGGATTAAAATTGGATTTCTCATGAGGCTAACGGAGCTTAAGCCTTGTAGCCCCTTATTTGTGGAGCCCAAGGCCCTGGGAAGACCCCTAGCAATATGCTCACATGGTCACATGTTTTGTAGAGCTTGCAATAGTAAAATATTATAACCACAATCAGCTAGGGCTCCTGTTTCTACTCTGACCTCCCTTCCATCACAATTCTTATTTTGGTGGCTTTAGAGAGGTCACAGGCATTTTGTGGATCTTGTTAAGGTGGGGTTGGGTTAGGATACACTTATTTTGGATCTAGCAGCATGCATTTATGTGATTTGCAGTCACTTCTGTACATTAACATCAAGATTTTCATAGGTCAGTAAATGATAGAAGTAGGATTAAAATTGAGTTTGACATTCATATGCTTAACAGTTAATCAATAAGCCTTAGATACCTTTACTTGAAGGTATGCTAATGTCTTCCCAGTCAACTTCCAACATTTGACCCCAGTTCCTAGCTTCCTACCTGGCTCCAACGCTTTCCGTTCCTTTCTTGGTTTTTCTTTTTTCTTTTTTGGTTACTGCCCTGCCCATACAGTGCTCTCCTTCCACACTGAACTTTGCTGGACCATGTCTGTGCCCCTGCTCTTCCTCGGCCCCAGATGGCCTCAACCAATTATATTTATGCTGGTCCTTATTCCATTTTTATTACTTTAAATTGAAATATTAGCAACAGGCCAGGCACAGTGGCGCAGACCTGTAACCCTAGCACTTGGGGAGGCCAAGGTGGGTGAATCACTTGAGTCAGGAGTTTGAGACCAGCCTGGTCAACATGGTGAAACTTCGTCTGTACTAAAAATCTAAAAATACAAAAATTAGCAGGGTGTGGTGGCAGGTGCCTGTAATCCCAGCTTCTCCAGAGCCTGAGGCAGGAGAATCGCTTGATCCCGGGGATGCAGAGGTTGCAGAGAGCCAAGATCATGCCACTGCTCTCCAGCCTGAGTGACAGAGCGAAACTCCGTTTAAAACAACAAGAAGGCCGGGCGCGGTGGCTCACGCCTGTAATCCCAGCACTGTGGGAGGCCGAGGTGGGCAGCTCATGAGGTCAGGAGATTGAGACCACCCTGGCTAACACGGTGAAACCCTTTCTCTACTAAAAAATACAAAAATTAGCCGGGCGTGGTGGCGCATGCTTGTAGTCCCGGCTGAGGCTGGAGAATCGCTTGAACCCAGGAGGCGGAGGTTGCAGTGAGCCGAGATTATGCCACTGCACTCCAGCCTGGGTAACAGAGCGAGACTCCATCTCAAAACAAACAAACAAACAAACAAAATGACAACAAAATGCAATACCAGCATCAAGGAAGGTAAAATAAAACTGAAAACAAGAAAGATATTGATGACTAAGGGGTTGATGATTATCATCAGTTCATGGAGTGTTTAGGATTATTCAGTGCTCTGGCTGGGCTCGGTGGCTTACACCTGTAATACTAGCACTTTGGGAGGCCAAGGCAGGCAGATTGCTTGCGGCCAGGAGTTCGAGACCAGCCTGACCAACATGGCAAAACCCTCTCTCTAGTAAAAAAAAAAGTACAAAAATTAGCCGGGCGTGGTGGTACACGCCTGTAATCCCAGCTACTCAGGAGGCTGAGGCAGGAGAGTTGTTTGAACCTGGGAGGCAGTGTTTCAGTGAGCTGAGATCATGTCACTGCACTCCAGCTTGGGCAACAGAGTCTGGATCCAGCTGAAAACTAATTTGTGTCTATATTAGCATTTTCATACTTGGGGAAAGATATCCAATATTGGAAAATAATTCAGAACATTTTTGAGTGGTGGAAATAGAACACAGGGAATGTCAATCAGCAAAGAAGAGAACATTGGTTTCATTTTTGTTTAACTTTTATTTTAGGTTCAGTGGGTACATGTGTAGGCTTGTTACATGAGTAAATTGTGTGTTGCTGGGGTTTGGTGTACAAATGATTTTGTCACCCAGATAGTGAGCATAGTACCTAATAGGTAGTTTTTTGACCCTCATACTCTTCCCACCCTCCTCCCCTCAAGTAGGCCCCAGTGTCTATTGTTCCCATCTTTGTGTCCATGTGTAAATCAATGGTTAGCTTTCACGTATAAGTGAGAACATGTGGTATTTGATTTTTTGTTCCTGCATTAATTTGCTTAGGATCATGGCCTCCAGCTGCATCCATGTTGCTGTAAAGGACAAAAATTCATTTTTAAAAATGGCTGCATAGTACTCCATGGTATATAATGTATCACATTTTCTTCATCCAGTCCACCATTGATGGCCACCTAGGCTCATTCCTGGTCTTTGCTACTGCGAACATACAGGTGCATGTGTCTTTTTGTTAGAATAATTTATTTTCTTTTGGGTATATACCCAGCAATGGGATTGCTGTGTCAAATGGTAGTTTTGGAGAACATTCATTGCTAAAGGAGCTTCTGCATTAATAAAACTTGTTTACAACAAGCCCATGAAAAGTTTGGGAATAAGTGAGAGTTGCCTTCTATGACGATTGTCTTCTTGGCCAATCTTCTTTGGGCACTCTACCCTAATGTTCTATCTCATGGGACCCAGTCCTTCTAGTCTACTGTCATCCTAATCCCAGGGTTTACTCTGATCATTTCGCTCTTCCTTTAAGTTAAGAAAAAATTTCCCCCATCTCCTTCATTCTGGTTTGGTTCTCTGTGTGTTCTAAGGGTCTAGTCATATTTCCAGCAAACTTTTTCTTTTTTTTTGAGACAGGGTCTAACTCTTTCGCCCAGGCGGGAGTGCAGTGGGGCATTCATGGCTCACTGCACCCTTGACTTCCCTGGGCTCAAGTGATCCTCCCACCTCAGCCTCCTGAGTAGCTAGGACTACAGGCGTATGACACCATGCTCTGGTAATTTTTATATTTTTTGTAGAGATGGGGTTTTTCCATGTTGCCCAGGCTGGTCTGAAACTCCTGAGCTCAAGCAATCCACCCTCCCCGACCTCCCAAGGTGCCGGGATTACAGGCATGAGCCACCGCACCCAGCCCTGTCGCAAACATTTTTATGTATTAAGAGAATCCTTTTAGAGACAAAGTCTTAATCTTTGTAATGTAACCCAATTGTGATTTCTTAGCAGTGAATCTCACATATGGAAGAGATCACTACAGTTCATTCTTCATATTTTCTTCTTTCTGGGAGCAGAGTTTGATTTCATTCTCCAAGCTCCCTTGCAGTTAGGTGAGGCTATGTGACCAAGGGCTGACCAATGAATGTGGTCATAAGTAGTTCACTCCACTTCCAGGACTGTCCCATGAAGACACACCCTTCCCTTCCCCATACTTCTTTTTTTTTTTTTTTGAGATAGAGTTTCGCTCTTTTTGCCCAGGCTGGAGTGCAATGGCACGATCTCGGCTCACCGCAACCTCCGCCTCCCGGATTCAAGCGATTCTCCTGCCTCAGCCTCCCAAGTAGCTGGGATTACAGGCATGTGCCACCACCCTGGCTAATTTTGTATTTTTAGTAGATACAGGGTTTCTCCATGTTGGTCAGGCTGGTCTTGAACTCCCGACCTCAGGTGATCCACCTGCCTCGGCCTCCCAAAGTGCTGGGATTACAGGCGTGAGCTACTGTGCCCGGCGCCTTCCCCATAATTCTTAATTATCTCTCCCTTTCTCTATCTGCTGGCTGCGTGAACAGGACTATGAGGATCTAGAGAATGTGGAGCCCAAGACAGCACGAACATGTCCAGGCGAGGTGTCTCATGCCTGTAATTCTAGCATTTTGGGAAGCTGAGATGGAGGGATCATTTGAGCCCAAGAGTTTGAACCAGCCTGGGCAACTTAGTGAGACCTCATCTCTACGAAAAAAAAAAAAACAAAAAAACAAAATTAGCCAGACATGGTGGTGCATGTCTGTAGTCCCAGCTATTCAAGAGGCTGAGGCAGGAGAATCACTTATTCTTAATTCTCTCTCCCTTTCTCCATCTGCTGGATCATGGACAGGATTCTGAGAATCTAGAGAATGTGGAGCCCAAGACGGAGGAAACCTGCATTTCTGAATGACAGTGTGGCACTGAGCCCTGTTTCCGCAGATCAGCATTGGTCTGTGACATGAGTAAGAAGTAAACTGTTGTTGTGGCTAACTGCTTAGACTGTGGATGCTTTCGTTGCAATGGTTGGCCTACTCTGATTGATAAATGTGTGCCAGCTGCTTTGGCTTGAGCTTTATCATAGTGGGGATCACAGGACAGTGAAGTCAATAGATCTTAGCAGAATATCAGTTGGATTGTCAGAGAAATCTCCTAGCATTATCCTTGTCTCTTTCACAACAGAGACTGGCAAATTCTCAGGTTCACTGATTAAACGATCCTGCTTTTTATACCCTTTCTTTACCTTTTAATAGATTGAGTGGCACAGGTAAAGGAGTGGTGAGATCCCTATGTACAGAAACAATGGGAAATTTGGGTCTGGCTAATCCTGCTATATAATGGGCAGTCAGTTGCTTCCCATGTGAGAACTTGGCATCTGCCTTTGCTCATTTTTTTCCCACACAATCAAAGGAGCTGTCCACAGCCTCAACAGTGATTCTTCTTTATGAACACTCTCACTAACTGCATTATCTCCTTCTCCTAGGAGGAAACTATGTCCTTGAAGTGAATTGGGGATTCTCTCTCCTCAACAGAAATCATGGGCTCGCATTGTTCAGGTGGTCATAAATGGAGTTATTCTTCCCAACTTTTCTTTTAAAGGTCCAGTGCCAATATTCACCCCAAGAGTGTATTACACCATGGCTACACTGAGTTCATGGTTGCACAAATGTGGCACAATCTCGCTTCATTGTCTTCCTTTGCACATGCTGGTTTCTTTTTGTCTTTTCTTTTTTTTTTGACAGGGTCTTGATCTGTCGCCCAGGCTGGAGTGCAGTAAAGTGAACATGGCTCACTGCAGTCTCAACCTCTTCTGCCTCAGTCTCTCGAGTAGCTGGGACTACAGGCATGCACTATTATGTCTGGCTAATTTTTATTTATTATTATTATTATTATTATTTTTGAGATAGAGTCTTGCTCTGTTGCCCAGGCTGGAGTGCAGTGGTGCAATCTCGGCTCACTGCAAGCTCAGCCTCCCAGGTTCATGCCATTCTCCCGCTTCAGCCTCCCCAGTAGTTGGGACTACAGGCGCCCACCACCATGGCTGGCTAATTTTATTTTTGTATTTTTAGTAGAGACAGGGTTTCACTGTGTTAGCTAGGATGGTCTCGATCTCCTGACCTCGTGATCTGCCTGCCTCAGCCTCCCAAAGTGCTGGGATTACAGGCATGAGCCACCACGCCCAGCCTGTTTATATTTTTTAAAAAGTATTTTGGGTTATGCCTCCAGGAAGGTGACTACATGTAATCTTTTTGCAGCAATCTGAAGACCAGTACTTTCAGGCATATAGTGTATGTTCTATAAAAATTTGTGGAATGAATAATTGAAAGTGAGTAGGGAAAGACTTGAACGGATTTTGTCTTAAAGCAGTATCATCCACGTGGTCCCCAGCACATACTATCGAACAACTTCTTTTAGGACTCGATGGTAGCTGTAGGTATCTCTTTATTTTGGGCATGAACATGCTCTTTTCCCATTTTGAGAAAGCGAAATTTAATGTCTATTTTAAAATATGGGTACTATCTTATCCTTGTTGAGTTAAAACTCTTTCTGATTGTCCTAGCCGTTTCTTTAGTTTCCTCATGGCCAACTTCATTTCCTGATTCCTCAGCGTGTAGATTACAGGATTGAGCAAAGGAGAGATGACAGTGAAGGTGACAGAGATGGCGGTGTCTGTGGGGAGGGCAGTGAAGGGCCGGGCATAGACATAGATGCAGGGCACGAAATGCAGGGTTACCACAGTGATGTGGGAGGTGCAGGTGGAGATGGCTTTCCTCCTGCCTTCCCCAGTGTGAGACCTCAGCATCATCAAGATGACCATGTAAGATACGAGGAGAAAGAAGAATATAAACCAACTGACTAACCCATTGTTTGAAATCATCAGGAGCTCCAGAGTGAAGGTGTCAGTGCAGGCAAGTTTGAGGACCTGGGGAACATCGCAGTAGAAAGTGTCAAGAACATTGGGTCCACAGAAAGGGAGTGGGAGCAATAGAGAAATCTGTGCTATGGAGTGGACAAAGCCCCCCACCCAGGAAGCCACGATGAGGGCTGTGCATCGTCCCCTACTCATGATGGTCATATAGTGCAGGGGCTTGGAGATGGCTATGTAGCGGTCAAACGCCATCACGGAGAGAGAAAAAACGTCTGCTCCCCCAAGAAGGTGGAAGAAGAACATCTGAGTGACACAGCCACTGAACGAGATGGTTTTTCTCTCTGATAGAAGATCAATCAGGACCTTAGGAGCTGTGATGGAGGAAAAGCAGATGTCAAGAACAGACAGGTTGCGGAGCAGGAAGTACATGGGCGTGTGAAGGTGAGATTCACAGGTAACTGTAACCATGATGAGGAGGTTTCCCATCAGAGTTGTCATGTACACCAAAAACAGCAAGATAAATAAGATCCAGCTCAGTTCTCGGGACTGAGTAATTCCCAGAAAGATAAATTCTTTCACTCTGGTGTCATTTCCCTGATCCATTGAATCACAGATCCTTTATCAGGTTCATCTCTGGAAGAAATAATAGTGCAGTTAAATTATATTAACATGTCCTAAAATCTAGTGTGGTCTTTTAAGTTTTGGCTTAGAATTAGGAGGAAGTTCTTTTCTCTGTGCACTCGCTGTGTCTGCAAGTCACTATGCCACCACTGGATGAAAGATTACCCAAGTTTTTGATTCAGTCATCCAAGGAGACAAGGTTCTCTCATGGCTGCTGCTGAAACAGAGGTTGCAAGTCTGTGAATCTATTCAATTGTACTTTCACTATAAAATCTGACACCTAAAGTAATAAATAATAGGAAGAAATCTGAATATATTAAGAATTTCTGTTCATAAAGGCATCATTATAAGGGTAACCTGCAAATAGAGCAGGATATTTACAATACGTTTATCTGAGAAATGACTCATGTTCAGAATATACAAAGAGCCTCTACAAATCAGTAAAAAAGCTGGATGACCCAACCTCAAAATGGCAAAAGGTTGAAACCAATACTTCACAAAAGGGATATCCAAATGCCAATTTAACTTCATTAGTTAGAGCAATAAGCCACAATATACACACCAGAATGGCTAAATTGAAAAAGATAAAAACTGAAAAGATGAAAAAGTGGTGGTGAAGATGTGGAACAATTGGAGCTCTAATACGCTGCTAGTGGGTGTGTAAAATTGGTATAACCACTTTGCTATTTGAATATCTCTGCTAAGACTGTATATAGATATAGTTTTATATATGCATAGGAGGATATCTATATATCTACATGTATGATGATATATCTCTTTTAAAGGATCTATCTGTATGTCATTACCTATATATCTGCTAAGTACATATTTCTGCTTCTAGGAAATATGTACATATGTTCATCAAAAGACATGTCTTAGAATATTCATAGCAGCACTGTTATTTTTTATTTTTATTTTTTGAGACTGTCACCCAGGCTGGAGTGCAGTGGTGAGCTTATAGCTCACTGTAGCCTCTAACTCCTGGGCTCAAGCGATCCTCCCACCTCAGCCTCCCTAGTTGCTGGGACTTACAGGTGCCTGTCACTACACCTGAATAATTTTTTTCTTTTTTTCTTTTTCTTTTTTTTAAGCTGGAATAATTTTTAACTTTTTTTAATAGAGTTGGGGTCTCCCTATGTTACCCAGGCTGGTCTCAAACTCCTGGCCTCAGGTGATCTTCCTACTTTGTCCTCTTAAGGTGCTGAGATTACAAGCATGAGCCACCACACCTGACCAGTAGCACTGATTATAATTTCTTCAAACTGGAAAATGACTCAGAAACCCATCAACAGTAGAAAAGATAAACAAATTGTGTTACATTCACACAATACTATACAGCAATGAGAATGATTTACACTATACATAATAATGTAAGTGAATCCCAGAAACATAATGTCATGCTGAATAATCCAGCGACCAAAGAGTATGCACTCTTCCATTTTATTCATATGTACAAAACTGAAGGGAGCCTAAGGGAGGCTTCTGGGCGCTGGTAATATTCTGTTTCTTGATCTGGGTGCTGGTTTACACCAGTAGTCATATTCCGCTGGTGTAAAAACATTCATTGAGTTGGCGGGGCGTGGTGACTCATGTAATCCAGCACTTTGGGAGGCCGAGGCGGGTGGAGGCCTGGCCAACATGGTAAAACCCCGTCTCTACTAAAAATACAAAAATTAACTGGGCGTGGTGGCATGTGCCTGTAGTTCTAGCTACTTGGGAGGTTGAGGCAGGAGAATCACTTGAACACAGGAGGTGGAGGTTGCAGTGAGCTGAGATCATGTCACTGCACTCCAGCCTGGTGACAGAGCGAGACTCTGTCTCAAAAAAAAAAAAAAAAAAGAAATTCATTGAGCTGTATATGTATGTGCATTTTTCTGTATGTTAACATATTATACTTCAGTATAAAGTTTTAAATAGCAAACATATAACATTTATCATTTATAACACTTTAATCTCATGGTTAAAGAATGAATTACATTTAAAGCAAAACTTAATGGACAACTCACTTTTATAACAGTTATTTTTATAGTTACATGGTTATAGTCTTCACCAGCTATCATCTGAGAGTAACCTTTTTGTTGTGTTGTTTTTTTGAGACAGGATTTCACTTCCATTGCCTAGGCTGGAGTGCAGTGGTGCAATCGTGGCTCGGTGCAATCGTGGCTCACTGCAACCTCCGCTTCCTGGGCTCAATTGATCCTCCCACCTCAGCCTCCCCAGTAGCTGGGACTACAGGCTATGCCACCATGCCTGGCTAATTTTTTTGTATTTTTATAAAAAGACTGGGTTTCACCATGTTGCTCAGGCTGGTCTCAAACTCCTGGGCTCAAGTGATCCACCTGTCTGGACCTCCCAAAGTGCTGAGATTACAGGCAGGGGCCACTGTGACCATCCCAAGAGTTACCATTTTATTTTTTACTCACATATGGATTTTAGGTGTTCTTAAACTTTTGTGTTATGTAGGTGACCCTGGGTCCACATGTAGTTCTTTCTCTGATTCTGGCTTTAATTTCTCTATTTTTTTTTTTTTTTTCCATTTTACTCTTCTAAACTTAGGGAAAAAAAGTCCTTAAAAGACTATGCTTCCCTAAGCAGCACTCTTTCTTTTACTCACGCGGAAAAATGAGAGCTGTCTTTCCCATTCCCTTGGTATTTATTCAGATTCTCTCAATCACCCCCTAAGGTGTTTATGTCAACAACATGGGGGTGGCAAGAATAGGGGTTCAGAATAATCACCACAGATTTCAAGTCTCCAGAATCCTTGAAGGAAGAACTCCCTACACTGTACTTACCAGGGCTGGAAAGTGAAGCAATCATCTAAGAAGGCACCTTTGGTTAATCTGGAATGTAGACACGTATTTTAGTAAATGACAGCAGCCCACTCTAGGAACTTTCTTTTGGATATTGCAATGATCAGTCGATGGTTTTCAAATCTTCTGCTCAGGAAACCGCTGTGACAAGCCTAAGAGTGTCCTGTATCACCTGTCCTCTCTTTCCCTCCCCTATTTCTTTCTCCTGTTCTTTACTTTTTTCTATATTCTTTCTTATTTCCTTCCTCTATGTATGATTTCCATAACACAAAGGTGGTCTTTTTGAGGGAAAGGTGACTCAAATTAGATTCTTTTCTTAAGAAGTTTACAGTTAAGATAGAAAGAGTGGGCTGAGCGCAGTGGCTCATGCCTGTAATTCTGGCACTTTGGGAGGCCAAGGCAGGAGGATCACCTGAGGTCAGGAGTTCGAGACCAACCTGGCCAACATGGTGAAACCCCGTCTCTACTAAAAATACAAAAATTAGCTGGGCTTAATGGTGTGTGCCTGTAATCCCAGCTACTCTGGAGGCTGAGGCAGTAGAATCACCTGAATCTGGGAGGCAGAGGTTGGGGTGAGCTGAGATCATGCCACTGCACTTCAGCCTGGGCAGCAGAGCAAAACTCCATCTCAAACAAAACAAAACAAAACAAAACAAAAATATAAATTAAATTAATTTTTGTGTGCAGTTGTAAATATAGATATTTATATTATAAACCTATACTGGAAGAATATACACCATAATCCTCAATAAGAAATCCAGTCATCCAACTATCAAACCCCAGGACTTCCATGCAATTTTCAAGGTCTCAGCATTGTAGAAATGTGGGCAGAACGATGGAACTCTGCTTTGCTAATTTTTTGTTTGCTTTTAGAGAACACTTATGGGGTGATTCTCATGTGTTATACCAACTGCTTCATTTTATCTTATTTTATTATTATTATTTTTGAGATGGAGTCTTGCCCTTGTTGCCCAGGCTGGAGTGCAGTGGCATGATCTCAGCTCACTGCAACCTCCGTGTCCCGGGTTCAAGCATTTCTCCTGCCTCAGCCTCCCAAGTAGCTGGGATTATAGACGCCTGCCACCACGCTCGGCTAATTTTTGTATTTTTAGTAGGGATGGGGTTTCACTATGTTGGCCAGGCTGGTCTCGAACTCCTAACCTCAGTTGATCTGCCCTCCTCGGCCTCCTAAAGTGCTGGGGTTACAGGAGTGAGCCAACGTGCCCGGCCTCCAACTGCTTCATTGTATCTGTTTCAGAATATGTAATATTCAGGTGAAATAGATATTATTATCCTGATTTTATAGATGAGGAAACTGAGGCACAGAAAGATTAAGTAACTTGCTTAAGGTCTCACAACTAGTAGAACTTTGTCTCAAACCAAGATTTGTCTTATTTCAAAGACTGACGCTCTTACCTACTTCAACTACACTTCTTCCTGATGTTGATCAGTCCTTCCCAGAAGATGCTGCAAAAGAAAGCGTTCACAAAAATTTTTAGCAAATCAAGTGAAAGTAGTATGAGTATAAGGTGGAGCTGTTAGAAGCCAGGATATGGCAAGCGAGAGGTATGGCTGGGAGTGACTTAGCGTGAGGTATGTCAGAGGTGACTTTGAAAAAAAAAAAAGCAGAGTATGAAGAATCAGACTTTGCGGTATTTAGATACATTTTCACAAAGAACCTGCATCAACCACATAGTGTTCCAATGGCAAGGTACAGAAATGAGTTGTGAGCAACGTTATCTCAAACGTGAACTCCCCTTGAAAATAATAGACTGATAGGTTCCTATGGATTGTGTGTGTGTGTGTGTGTGTGTGTGTGTGTGTGTGTGTGTTTGAGACAAGGTCTTGCTCTGTCACCCAGGCTAGAGTGCGGTGGCATGATCATGACTCACTGCAGCCATGAACTTCTGAGATCAAGCAATCCTTCTGCCTCATCCTCCCAAAATGCTGATATTACAGGTGTTAGCCACTATGTCCCCCTAGAGGGTGTCTTTTACAGAGGGGGAAGGATACTTTGAAAGTATAGAATTATGCACAATGCATTGAAACACATGCACAATAAAGAGTGGGTGGGGCCGGGCGTGGTGGCTCACACCTGTAAACCCAGCACTTTAGGAGGCTGAGGCTGGCGGATCACTTGAGGTCATGAGTTCGAGACCAGCCTGGCCAACATGGTGAAACCCTGTCTCTATTAAAATACAAAAATTAGCTGGGCATGGTGCTGCGTGCCTGTAATCCCAGCTACTTGGGAGGCTGAAGCAGGAGAATCACTTGAACCTGGGAGGCAGAGGTTGAAATGAGCTGAGATCACACCATGGCACATCAGCCTGGGCAACATCGAGACTCCATCTCAAAAAAAAAAAAAAAAAAAAGCAGGTGGGGAAATGAATAAAAATACAGTTTCATGTGTTTTTGCAAGGTCACAAAAAAGATAATGAGGATTTCTTAAAAATCACCTCAAAGGGGACCCTTCTTTGGAAACAAGCTTATCAAGTATCTTGGATAAAGTCTGCAAACTGAGGGATCCCCCCCATACCCCAGGATCCCACTGAGCAAATTCTTCCTCATTCTCTACATTAAGTTGACTTTCTAGGATGCTCCACGTATCATGGTTTTCTCTTTTCCAATTTTGAAAATCCCTTACTCCTGATTGAATCCCTGAAACTTTTATTAGAAGCATTCATATTCAGTGGCACATTAAGGCACAGATAATCCAGTCATGAAAACATCTTACTCAAAGCCTCCAAAATTTCATTCCCAGCCAAGAGGCAAAACTGCATCTACTAAACTCAGGAATTACTGCCTTTAAAAGCTGTTTTTTCTATTCAGTCATCCTCCTGAGAGCTGGTAATGTCAGCACCTTCTCAAATACCTTTAATGAACTTTGAACCTCAATATCTCAACAAGTAAAATACAGCCACATTTCCTGAAGCCAACTGACCGTCTTCGTATATTTTGCAAGCCATACTTTCCCTCTTTCCAATAGTGAAAAACGACCTCTTTTCTTTGCTTCTTAAGAGTCTTGGCTTCTATAGGAACATTCTACACATTTGCAGCATTTCTCAAAATTCAGCATGAACAGCTTTTCAGTTTCAGAAGTTCATAGGCACTAATACTAACTGCTGGTTTATTCTTCAAGTGGGAAATTGATCCTCTTATGATGCTCCAGCTGCGTTTTAGAAGAAATAGGTACTGGGGAAATTCTCTGTTTAATGTAAAGCTTACCTCAAGGTGAGTGATTTCGTTATCTTCTTTCCTCAGATGGGAAAAGGCAACCTCAGGTAATTACAGTATTCTGACTCTTTTCTGCCTTATTACATTTTGGCCACCTGTATTAGTCTCTCAGCGACAAGCCCAAGATAGGAATTAGCAAAGGGAATATTGTTAGGCAGGAATGTGGAAGCTCAGTGGCCAACACAATACACTACAATACAACTCAGGAGTTCCTGTGGGAGTCATTAAAGTGTCACCAAGTGCTCTCTCTCTTTTGTTCTCTCTCCCTCTTTCTCATTTTTTCTCTGTTCCCTCTCATACATACATGCAGACGCCCCAGTGCACTCAGGACATACCCTTTCCTCTAGAGGAAACACGTGAGACAGTGCATTTTCCCATTGGCCCAGGAAGAAAGTGTTTTGTTAAACCACACCAATGACTGTGCAGTCTTCCTCTTGACCAAAGTCACTTTGCCTGCAATCAGCTAGGAAATGAAACTTCAATAAATAAAAGAGTAGCGATGAAAAATTCAAAACTCTGTGGCTACTGTCAGAGCAGCTCTCAGAGACTGTGTAGATTTATGTAAGCATTTTTCTATTTAATTAATTAATTAATTTAGTTTCTGAGATGCAGTTTTGCTCTTGTTGCCCAGGCTGGAGTTCAATGGTGTGATCTTGGCTCACTGCAACCTCTGCCTCCCAGGTTCAAGTGATTCTCCTGCCTCAGCCTCCCAAGTGGCTGGGATTACAGACACCTGCCACCACACCCGGCCAGCTTTGTATTTTTAGTAGAAATGGGGCTTCACCATGTTGGTCAGGCTGTTCCTGACCTCAGGTGCTGCAACTGCCTTTGCCTCCCAAAGTGCTGGGATTATGAGCTTGAGCCATAGCGCCCGGCCATATTTTCTGTTTAAAGCAACATGTACGTTGTCCCAGGACAGTTTTTTTTTTTTTTTAATACAGTGTCTCACTCTGTTGTCCAGGCTGGAGTTGTACTGTGGCATGATCCCAACTCACTGCAATCTCTGCCTCCTGGGTTCAAGTGATCTTCCTGTCTCAGCCTCCCAAGTAGCTGGGATTACAGGCACGAGCCACTATGCCCAGTTAATTTTTGTATTTTTAGTAGAGATGCGATTTCACCATGTTGGCCAGGCTGGTCTTGAACTCTTGGCCTCAAATGATCCTCCTGCTTTGGCCTCCCAAAGGGCTGAGATTACAGGCATGAGCCACTGTGCCCTGTCAGCCCCTACAGTTATTTCAACCTACATCTCTGAAATGTATAGCTCACTTCACATCTAGGGACAGCTCTTGATATTCATCAACTCAGTTACTTCATAATTATTTTACGTTATTTTTTCATGCTTACCCAGAGATATTCATTATGAAAACATTTGATTTGGGGAGCGCATATACAAATGAGCAGTTTGAAAACCACGTGTGTCTCCAGAGTCAGTTGACTTTTCTACAGTTCTTAGCAGCAGAGCTTAAAAAATAGTGAAAGCATGAAAGCATACAACAATCATTTCACAATGTATACGTATAATAAAACATCACATTGTACTGTGCACTGTCAATATGTATAATTTTTATTTATCTATGGCAGCTGCTTGGGATGCTGAGGCAGGAGAATTGCTTGAACCCAGGAGGCAGAGGTTGCAGTGAGCCAAGATCACACCACTGCACTCCAGTCTAGGTGACAGAGCAAGACTCCATCTCAAAAACAAAACAAAACAAAATAAAAAAGTAAAAACTAGGCCGAGTGCGGTGGCTCACGCCTGTAATCCTAACACTTTGGGAGGCTGAGGTGGGCAGATCACCTGAGGTCAGGAGTTTGAGGCTAGCCTGGCCAACATGGTGAAACCCCATCTCTATTAAAAATACAAAAATTAGCCGAGTGTGGTGGTGGGCGTCCGTAATCCCAGCTACCTAGGAGGCTGAGACAGGAGAATTGTTGGAACCCAGGACATGAAGCCTGCAGTGAGCCGGGATCACACCACTGTCTCCAGCTTAGGTGACAGAGCGAGACTCCATCTCAAAAAACGAACAACAAAACAAACAAAAACTAGTAAAAACTAGTTTAAGTGGGAAAAATGCTACACAACTTGTGATTTTATGTCACTGTAGATACTTGTTTGTGTGATCAGATGCAATTGCTTTTTCTGTCCTGACTTATTGAATCAGCTTATGTTGCATGTTTAGACACGGTCATGAGGAAGTCAACTCTTGGCAATGATATGCCAAGAGTTCCTGGGTTCTTGATCTCTTGGGATTCTGCTTCTGAGTCAGGCCCTACAGATCTGTGGTGTCATCTGATTCTGATATAGAGATAAAAAATTGATCTGAGTGAGTCACAAGAGTTAGGAAGAAAAGAAAAGGGCAAAGGACAGATTGGCATGAAATGGGCTATTAAGTGGCTTGTAGTGTGTATTTTTTCATAGGCGATTTCATAAAGAAAAGCCTAGGGACTCTTGAGACCAAACCTACTTGGGCAAACATAGCAGGACCCTATGAATTGATTTGGCAAGTGTGACTTTTTATTAGAATCTGTTTGCTTGCAGAAGTAAGTTAATATTGTAAGAAGTTAGAGTTTGTCGATCAGGTGAAAGGAAGTGGCAAACATTTGAGCCAGTTAGTTCATGAATGCTTATAGGGCCAGGCAGGATCCAATGAGAGACTTAGGTAAAGTTTGTCTTCAACATTCACTATCCTTCAACATTCGTTATCCTTTGGCTAATTTACTCTCCTTGGGCTCTCTGTTCCATCCCATGGGGCCTGTCCTCTTGGCTACTCTGAAAGCCAGGGTTTATTTTTGACCCATTATTTTCTTTTGATATTAAATTCTCCTGTACTGTTTCTCTCATTAGCTTAAGGGTGACTTTTTTTTTTCTTCTTTTTTTCTTGAGACAGAGTCTCACACTGTTGCCCAGGCTGGAGTGCAGTGGCACAATCTTGGCTCACTGCAACCTCCGCCTCCCAGGTTCAAATGATTCTCCCGCTTCAGCCTCCTGAGTAGCTGGGATTACAGGTGCCTACCACCACGCCCGGCTATTTTTTTGTGTGTGTTTTTAGTAGAGATGGGGTTTTACCATGTTGGGCAGGCTGGTCTTGAACTCCCGACCTCAGGTGATCCACCTGCCTCGGTCTCCCAAAGTGCTGGGATTATTGGCATGAGCCACTGCACCCGCCCAGGGTGACTCTTTAAGCCTCATAAATAACAAGCAAACCTACTGTCATGTTTTAATAATAGCTAGACATTTTAACATGATAGATGTTTTGAGCTCAATATACATTTTCATGTTTTCTACTCAACCAGTTTTATCTAAAAATGAGGAGTATGGGTCATATGGGGGAAGGGTGTGACAGGCCAATGGGAAACAGAAGGTGTGTTAGGCAAACCAATAAAGGTAATATTAATAATAACATTTATCTTTCATTGCACATTTATTCTCTGCCAGGTTTCATATGTTTCATGTATACCATCTCATTTTGTCCTTTACACAACCTCATGAGGTGGATATTATAATGGGAATCTTTGTGTAGGTGAACTATGACCTTTGGAGAGAGAGATGAAATAACTTGCTCAGGATCACACAGCTGGTGAATGGCAGAAATAGGATTCATACCTGGGTCTGTATGATTCTGAAACTAGAACTTTCATCCACCATGCTTTACTGCTGTCTCTCACTAGCCTATACCTATACTGCCTCTTCACGAACACTAGAAGTTTGAAAAAATAGACCGGGTAGAGTTTTCCCTTCTCTAACTCTCCCATCCTGTCTCTTTCCAGTGAAAAGAAATGTGAATTCTCAATGGCAAGGCCAAGTCAGAACTGACCCTTGTAAGGCTACAACTGGAAAATCAGTCCTTTGAAGGTAGAGCTAGATTGCTTCATGTGTGTGGTTCCTGAAGTCTTGCCTTTATCCAAACTCATCAGGAGAATGTCTGGCATGTCTAGTTCTGCATTAAGATACATACCTTTAGGCCATGATGAGAAATCTTCCCAAGCCTCATCAATCTTGATAGGAATCCAGGAGGATAACCATTATGAACCTATGAAGTTCTCAGTAGCTCATGAGCCCACTTTAATTTAACTCAGGAGAGGCCAATTTCTCAAACTCCAGTAGGCCGTACATACCCACGTATATGTACACCAGAGGCGCTGATCATGAGATCCTTCTGGAACAGGGTTATAGTTTGGTATAGACAAGTCCAACAATGTAATACATTACATTCATGTGGTGGAAGAACAATGGGTTGGGCATCTGAAGATGTCTCTGTAATTAACTTAATATAAGACCTTGAATACATCACTTTATCTCTCTGGGCTTTTATTTCCTTATCTTCTGAAAAAAATGTTGGACTTAATCATCTTATCTGCCTGCCATATAGCTGTCTTGATTGACATACGGTTACTTGGTCTTTGGAAAAATAATAGTCAGTTCACTCTTATAACACTAGTTACTTCATGCTGCACAGAAGCTTGGGTTATCAGTTATCTACTAACTTAAATAGGAAGACAAATTGTTCGTAGTCAGTATAGTTGGTTTACTGACAGTGTATCTGTGTATGTAAATGTGAATTCATGGGAAAAATAATATAAGGTGTCCTTGATGATGAAGAGCTGAATTTGTTGTCTTTTCTTTTCTTTTCTTCAAGATGGAGTCTCGCTGTGTTGCAGTGGTGTGATCTCGGCTCACTGCAACCTCTGCCTCCCGTGTTCAAGTAATTCTCCTGCCTCAGCCTCCTGCGTAGCTGGGACTACAGGCACACACCACCATGCCCAGCTAATTTTTGTATTTTTAGTAGAGATGGGGTTTCACCATGTTGGCCAGGATGGTCTCGATCTCTTGACCTCACGATCTACCTGCCTTGGCCTCCCAAAGTGTTGGGATTATAGGCGTGAGCTACCGCACCTGGCCTGAATTTGTTTTCTATTCCCTTTCAGAAGGCACGAGTCTTCTCTTCAGTCTTTTCATGGCTGACATCATTTCCTGGTTCCTCAGAGTGTAGATCAAAGGATTCAGCAGAGGGGAGATGACAGTGAAGGTGATAGAGACGGCCTTGTCTGTGGGGAGGACAGTGAAGGGCCGGGCATAGACATAGATGCAGGGCACGAAATGGAGGGTCACCACAGTGATGTGGGAGGTGCAAGTGGAGATGGCTTTCCTCCTGCCCTTTCCTGCCTGAGACCTCAGCATCATTAGGATGACGGTGTAGGACACAAGCAGGAAGGTAAACCACAAGGTAGTGACCAGGCCATTGTTGGAAATCATCAGAAGCTCAAGAACAAAAGTGTCAGTGCAAGCGAGTTTGAGGACCTGGGGGACATCACAGTAGAAAGTGTCAAGAACATTGGGTCCACAGAAAGGGAGGGGCAGCAACAGGGAGATCTGCACGATGGAGTGGACAAAGCCCCCAACCCAGGAGGCAGAGATGAGGGCAGTGCATCGACCCCTACTCATGATGGTCACATAGTGCAAGGGCTTGGAGATGGCCATGTAGCGGTCAAACGCCATCACAGAGAGAGAAAAAATGTCTGCCCCACCAAGGAGGTGGAAGAGAAATATCTGTGTCATGCAGCTTGTATAGGATATGGTCTTTTTCTTTGACAGAAGGTCCAGCAAGACTTTAGGAGCAGTTATGGAGGAGAAGCAGATGTCAAGGATGGCTAGATTGCAGAGCAGGAAGTACATGGGGGTGTGAAGGCGAGACTCACAAGTCACAGTGACCATGATGAGGAGGTTTCCCAGCAGAGTCGTCATGTACACAAGACATAAAAAAAGAAACAAGACCAAGCTCAGGTCTTGGGATTGAGTAAGTCCCAGAAATATAAATTCTTTTACTCTGGTGACATTTCCCAACTCCATTGAATCATGTTTTCTCTTTCCTGAATATCTTGGAAAAAATAATGTTATTTCAGAAAGTGCTTACTCTCTCTTAACAGATTCAAGTATTTGGCTTGAAAACTTGTGAGATATTACCACCACATGAAATACAATTTCAAGTTTATTGCCAATGCATGTAAAATGACATTTTATTACACAATCATGCATACACTTATGTAAATTACAATTTTTAAAAATTTATAAAATGCATAAAATAATGTTCCAGTTATTCAAGATACTTAGAACATTATTCAAGATAAACAGAGGGGGATGTTAACTATTTAGAAAGAGACTTGTGGCATGGGAAATATAAAAATGGGATTAGTTTGTTGTGTGAGTAAGGCAGTGCTTACTTGGTGTGACTAGAACACCTTGAGTTTCACAGGGCTGAGGATTTTGTTGTTTTTTTCCGAGACTGGATGCTCCATTTAAATGGTTCTAAGAACCCCTGTCTGCAAAATGGCCCCCCACTGGATTGAATTGTACGGAAGCAGCACCCCTGTCTTCTTAAATCACAAACTTTTTTTTGTGAAAAATTAGAAAGTATTTAAGCCATAAAATTCATCTCTATTGCTCTACTCTTCTTTAAGGGGACTTCTTTGTTTCTTTCTCTACTTTAATCTACTTTAGGTACTGAAACCCCTGGGTGGTAAATAGCTCCTTAGCTATGGAAATAAAAATATTGCCCAGAACTTCTCTTCTGTTGTTTCAATTTCTTTCTTAAAAAATAATTTTTGTTGAGCTATCATTGACATACCATAGACTGCACATATTTGAATTCACACTTTGATAATTTTTTTTTTTTTTTTGAGACAGAGTCTTACTCTGTCTCCCAGGCTGGAGTGCAGTGGCGCGATCTCAGCTCACTGCAACCTCTGACTCCCGGGTTCAAGTGATTCTCCCGCCTCAGCCTCCCGAGTAGCTGGGAATAAAGCTGCACACCACCACACCTGGCTAATTTTTGTATTTTTAGTAAAGACGGGGTTTCACCATATCGGCCCGGCTGGTCTCGAACTCCTGACCTTGTGATCCACCCACCTCGGCCTCCCAAAGTGCTGGGATTACAGGCGTGAGCCACTGCACTCAGCTGATAAGTTTTGACATAGTATATACCTGTGACACCATCTCTATAGTTAAGAGAGTGAATATACCTATCACCCAGAAAATGTCCTTGTGCCCCTTTGTAACCTGTCCCATTTACCCTTCCTTGTTCAGGCAACCACTGATCTGCTTTCTGTCATTGTATATTAGTTTGTATTTTCTACAATATTCTATAAGTGAAATTCTATGTGTATTTTCTTCTTGTCTGCCTTCTTTCAACCATGAAATTCATCCATCGTTTTGTGTGTACTGCTATTTTGTTCCTTTCTATTGTATGAATATACCACAGTTTGCTTATCTGTTTACTTGTAGGTGAACATTTGGGTTATTTGTGGCTTTTGAATATTACCCATAAAGCTGCTATGAACATTCACGTTTGGGTCTTTGTGTGGACTTATGTTTTCAGTTCTCTTGGGTAACTAGCTAGGAGTGGAATGGCTGTAACTCTTAACATTCAATAGTAAGAGAACAAACAACCCAATTAAGCAACAAAGACAAATTATTTTAACAAAGCGAAGTCGCTAAAAGAAGTTAAAAAAACAGAAGAGAAAAAAGGACAAATTATTTGAACAGACACTTCAGCAAGAAGACACAGAGATAGCAAATAAGCACATGAAAAGGCTCAACATCATTTATCACTGAGAAAATATAAATTAAAACCACAGTGTAATTTAAAAATAGTATATAGTAGAGTCACTAGAATGAAAAAGATTGTTATATCAAGAGTGGACAAAGACGTAGAGGAATGGAACTCCAGTGGGAAGGTAAAAGGGTACAATCACTTTTGAAAATAGTTTGGCAGTTTTTTTTTTTTTTTTTTTTTTTTTTTTTTGAGATGGAGTCTTGCTCTGTCGCCCAGGCTGGAGTGCAGTGGCACCATCTTGGCTCACTGCAACCTCTGCCTCCCGGGTTCAAGCGATTCTCCCACCTCAGCCTCCCGAGTAGCTGGGATTACAGGTGCCCACCACCATGCCCAGCTAATTTTTGTATGTTTAGTAAAGGCAGGGTTTCACCATGTTGGCCAGGCTGGTCTTGAACTCCTGACCTCAGGTCATCCACCCACCTTGACCTCCCAAAGTGCTGGGATTACAGGCGTGAGCCACCGTGCCTGGCTGGCAGTTTTTTAAAAAGCTATTACACATACACTTACCTTATAACTGTGTTGCTTTTGAATTCCTTTCTTCTTTCTTTTCTTTCTTTTTTTTTTTGGTATATCTTTGAAATGGGCCTTATTTTCTTTCTTCCTAGTTTACCTCCTTTTTCTTTCCATAATTAGAAACAAATGAAGGGCAAAAGTCCCCTTCTTCCCATTCTTTGGGTGTGTTCTCCAATTTAAATGAAGATATTTCTTCTCACTTAGCTCACTTTGTCTTCAAGTTTTCTTTCCTCTCTATGCAATTTTGTCCAAAATCTATTTAATAGGTAAATCCAAAAGCAAGCTGCCAAGAAGTATTTTACCTTCGAGGTAGATGCCTGCTAGACTCTGGGACCACACAGCCTGTTCAAATCCCAACTGAGCACTTACTGGTTGTGCTAACACGAGCAAATTGCTTCATCCCTTGACCTCATTCTCTGTATCAGTAATTTGGAGACAATAGCATCTCCTTCATAAGACTTTTGTGAGGGTTAAATAAATTAATCTATGTAGAGCATCAGTACTTAGAGCATTGCCTAATCTGTAATAAGTGTAATTATATGTATGCTACCTTAAAGAAAACTCCAGGTTAATAATTCCCACACACGACTTCTTTAATAAATGTATTTCCAATATATTTATGGACATTCTTTTGGAGGAGCTGCATGTTTCCCAAATGTGTATCCTCAACCACTTCATCAGAACATTTGCTGTTTCGAAGGAATTAGGAGGTATTTGCCTTCCAGTGACCCAGAGAGTGGTGACAGTGTATGACAGTAAAAAGAGCACTTGCTTGGTTTGGCTTCTTCTCTGACATCTTATTAGCAGACCAGAGAAACTGTTCAGTGCAAGGGCTCTGGGATCAGGGCTCGTCTGGGTTCAAGTCCTGGCTTTGCCACTGTGCAATTTGAGCAAGTGCATAACCTTATTGAGCCTCTACTTTTTCATCTGTGGAATGGGGATAATAATATTACTCACCTCACAAGGAAGTTATGAGGGTTGGAGAATTAGCATGTGTAAGCTTCTCAGCATACGGGCTGGTTATCTGTCATGATTAGTGCTACGCCGGGTAACTCTAACAGTGGAGCCTCATCAGTAAATGGAGTGCATTGAACTAAATGGTAGCTACCAATCCTGATTAGCTTAAAGAGAGAGGAAATGGTCGCTAGGAACACCAACTCAGTATAGTTACTAGAAATGTGAGGAAAACCAATTTAGTTATTAAACTCTGCAAAGGGACCCCCATGTAAACAGCACATTGTTTACACACACACGGGTGGAAGGTAAACCATATCCCAGACCCCAGGCTGGGCCTATTGGTCAAAAAGAAATAGGTCTCATGTTCATGAACTGCCTTTGGTAATTTAAAGACAACATCCCCCAGCTTCCGCTTCACCCTTCTGCTACTTTTAATCCATCCAATTATTTAGCAAATATTGATGGAGTATGGGAAGAATTCTAGGTTATTTGAGAGAAAGGAATCAAATCTAAATGCAGTGAGTGGGAAGCATTGAAATCTGATAGTTACATGGGAGTGATGGGGGCCATCTAAGGACAGATGAAGAGCTGAGTGTGAGAAGAGGATGATTTCCAAATAAGAGGCTCAGTGAAACTGTAAGGAGGAAGTGGCATTTATGTTTCGGACATATAGGAATGGGGAGAAAGGACCTTCTGGCCTTAGGAGACTATTTAAATGTATGAAAGTTGCTAATGAGTGGGAAGTTTGGCTGGAAAGAAAGGGTGCAAACATGACAGCATGGAAAGACAGAGAAAAGAAAATCATTGCTATTGTAAGCTCTCAGAAAACAATACCCCATAATGAAGGCCTCAGAAGTAGCCTCAGAAGTAAAAGTTTTTCTCTGACCTCCTCCTGCCTTCCTGTGTCGGGTGGCTGGTCCTTCATTCTTCCCCAAGGTTAGCTGTAGAAACTCCAATACCTCTTCCCTAAGGCGGGTCATGGAAACCAGAACCCTCTTTCTCCAAAGCCAGCCATAAAACCTAAACATATTACTCTAACTTCCCCATGACTCCACCTTTCTGTGTAAGAGTCGGCCATAAATAAATTCTCAGGTCTACTTTGTTTGATTGCAGGTCATAGGAACTCCATTCCAGAAGAGAGAGAGAGAGAGAGAGAGAGAGAGAGAGAGAGAGAGAGAGAGAAAGAGAGAGAGAGAGAGAGAGACACACAGAGCACTTCCTCATACCCAGGAGGAAGGAATTGCTGCACAGAGAGGCCAAATACGATCTAAACAGACAGGCCTTGCTGGGTTTCCCCATTGTCCGTTAGCATGAGATCATACCATTTTTTTTAAATTTTAAATTTTTATTTTTATGGAGCGCTTCACTAATTTGCGTGCCATCCTGGTAAAGGGGCCTGCTAATCTCCTCTGTATTGTTCCAATTTTAGTATATGTGCTGCCAAAGCAAGCGACCATACCTTTTTTGTCCAATCGTATTTCTACATGGCTGTCCATACTTTGTTGAACCTAAACATAAAAATGAACCTTTTCCTTGTATCTTTGGGTCTTCATTCGGAAGGCTCCCATATCATGTAAAACTATGATCAAATAAATTTGTATTCCTTTCCTCTTAATTGTCTGCCTTTTGTCAGCTGATTTTCAGTGAACTTTCAGAGGATGAAGGGGAAGTTTTCCCCTGTCATCTACACCATAAACTTCTTATTTTTGTGTTAGATCTAAAGAGGGGTAGACAGGTGTTTATTGTCTGAGTCTCTCAACTTTTGTGAGCGTTTGAAATATCTCATTTATTACTGCAGGTTGAAGTTCAGGCTAAGAATTACCTCTGTTGATTTCAGCCTGAGAAGATCTGTCTAGAGAAAACAAGACTGAGAAAAATGTCTTGTCCGTATCATTCAAGAGGTCGCAGAGAGCAAAAGCTGCCTTTTCCCCAATTCCAAACTGACCTCAACTCTGTCTCTCATTCCACAACGTACTCTTCGTTAGCATTTCTAACTTGTGCTGTCTGTTACTAAAGGAAGGTTCTCCCCGGAATGCAGCATCTTGTATACATATTACATTATTTTTAGTCATAGTGTATTTGTGAATCTTAATGATTACACCTAGATTTTAATTTTTCTTATTCTTATTTCTCACTCTATGCATAAACACCCAGACACCCCAGGCACATGCACACATGCAGACTTTTATTTTTTTACCTAAAATCTGCAACCTTCTTCTAAGAATTCCAACATCTTGAATAATGTTCACATGAACCTCAGGAATCATCCAACTTCAGAAAATTCTGCTCAACACCCCTCTGAAGGCCGGTTATTTCAATGGCATCTCTTCTATCTTAATGTGGAAAGGACTTAGGGAATAATATTGTCTTGGCTCTTTCACACTGATTCACAGGGTTCCCATGATATTTACCAGTTCCTTAATCCCGGAACTAGCGTGAGAATTATCTGAGGGATTACAGTTGGATGTAGTTGTGGAAAAATTCTGCTGACAGTGAGGTTGTTTCAGTGGGAGTAATTAAGAAGTCACTCAGACACATATACTTAGGAATACACATTTTGTCTAGAGCCTAAAATTTTCCAGAGGCAACTGAAAGAGTGAATTCCCTTTATCTTCTGGTTCCAAAAGGAAGAAAGGTTGTGTTGAAATATGTCAAGCTGTATTCCTGAGAAAGTCCAAAAAGTGCTGTTCTTGGTGATCAGAGGGCACCCTTCCATGAGTGCCCATGGTGCAGAGAAACTTGGAGCTGACGAGGCGACTGGACTGACTGCCTGATCTTCCATCCTATTCTACATCCAAGTCTAACAACTTACACAAAGAGAACTGGAAAGGGAACCTTTAGTAACAAACAGCACAGGGGCATGCAAGTTTTGGGGAAGGCTCATCCCTTCTCCAGATCTCAACACCTACTTTACTGACTGGGAATCCCCAGTTTGGGAAGAGGTTGAAGCAGGCACAGGACAGAGTAGCATGGTTGACTGTCTATACTAAGAAAAATAAAGTCAAATGAAACGAGACACCAAGATGGCCACACAGTGAGAAATGTGATTCTATTCAATAGCTAGCTTCATTGTTTGACCATCTTTAAGATCTACAGCTTTAAGCTTCTGAAAATGGAATATTGGCCATAATTGCTCCCATTGTTTCCCTTGTTTTTGATGACCTTGACAGTACTGAAGAGTCCTTGTCAAGTATTGTATAGAACAGGGGTCCCCAACCACCAGGCCATGAACTGTTACCAGCTCTTGGCCTGTTAGAAACCAGGTCACACAGCAGGAGGTGAGTGGGGGGCAAGCAAGTGAGAGAAGCATCCTTTGTATTTACAGCCACTCCTCATTGCTGGCATTACCGCCTGAGCTCCACCTCCTGTCAGATCAGTGAGGACATTAGATTCTTACAGGAGTGAGAACACTACTATGAACTCTGCATGCGAGGCATCTAGGTTGCATGCTCTTTATGACTCTAATGCCTCATGATCTGTCACTGTCTCCCATCACCCCAGATGCGACCATCTAGTTGCAGGAAAACAAGCCCTGGGCTACCAGTGATTCTACATTATGGTGAGTTGTATAATTATTTCATTATATATTACATGTAATAGTAATAAAGTGCACGATATATGTAATGCACATGAAACATCCCAAAACCATCCCCACCACCTTCATTTGTGGAAAAATTATCCTCTGTGAAACCAGCCCATAATGCCAAAAAGGTTGGGGACTGCTGTTATACAACGTTCTTCAATTTGGCTGGTCCTGATGATTTTCTCATGGTTAGACAGGGGTTGCAGATATCTGGGAGAAAGAACGCAGAGGCCAAATGCCACTCTCATCACATCATATCAAAGGGTATGTATTAGTCTGTTTTTGCACTGCTGATAAAGACATACCAGAGACTGGGTACTTATAAAGGAAGGAGGTTTAATTGACTCACAGTTCCACATGGCTGGGGAAACCTCACAATCATGGCGGAAGGCAAGGAGGAGCAAGTCATGTCTTGCATGGTGGCAGGGAAGAGAGAATGAGAACCAAGAAAGAGGGTTAACCCTTTATAAAACCATACGATCTCGTGAGACTTACTCACTACCATGAGAACAGTATGGGGGAAACCACCCCTATGATTCAATTATCTCCCACCAATTCCCTCCCACAACACATGGGAATTATGGGAGCTACAATTCAAGATGAGATTTGGGTGAGGACATAGTCAAACCATATTAGGGTACGTGTCATTAACATGATTGGTCACTGATGATATTAACTTTGAACACCCGGCTGAGGTAGTCTTTGTCAGGTTTCTCCAGGATTTTAAAAAACTGTACTTTTTTGGAGACAGGAGATAACCACTTATAACTCACACTTAGAGAGTTGGGGCTGGGTGTGGTAGCTTGTGCCTGTAGTTTCAGCAATTTGGGAGGCCAAGGCAAGAGCATTGTTTGAACCCAGGAGTTTGAGACCAGTCTGGGAAACATGGTGAAACCCTGTCTCTACTAAAAATACGACAATTAGCTGGGCATGATGGCACCTGCATATGGTCCCAGCTACTTGTGGGGCTGAGGTGGGAGGTTCGCCTGAGCCTAGGAGGTTGAGGCTGCAGTAAGCCGAGACGCACCACTGCCCTCCAGCCTGGGCAACAGAGTGAGACCATGTCTCAGTTAAAAAAAAAAAAAGAAAAAGAATTGGAATTATGCTCCATGTCCTTGAGGGCAGAGAATCTACATACATTATTTGGAATTGTTCTGCATGCAAGACTTGTCTATTATCCTTTATTTATTTAATCATTTATTTATGATTGGGTTCATGGATATTTATTTTATACTTTGGATTACAATCCATGACTACTTTATGTATTTTGTTGTTCCAACTTTGGCTATGGGAAGCTCTTTCAGTTGACTCCTGTGCCCGTTTGACATACTTCCACCGTTTTGCTTTTTAAACACTTCCTTGTTTTTTGGTGCTAAAAGATGCTCCAGGCTTATATTGTATATTCTCCGCCCCAGTCCTAAAATCAGTAATTTCTCCAAGAAATACTGCTGCCTTTGTTAAAAAATAATGTTTATTAAGTGATTTGAAAATATAAATAAAGGACACAATACATGGTACCAACCAAAGGAAACAAAACAAAAACCTGACTTTTTACATTATTGATTATTTCCAGATACAGCATTTATTTATGAATATAAAAAGTTAATTTAATTTTAATTAGTTTATTTTCCCAGCTTTGATTACCTGGATGCTTTCTAGGAAGCATGAGTCCATAAGAAGATTCCACAGCTATATTGACTCCTACAATGGGACTAAAAGAGGTTAACCTTTGACTTCTGCTGGGAAATAAGTTTCTATTCTTGCAATCCCATGCATGCAGGATGAGTCTGAAGTGTGACACATAAGTACTGAAAGGAGATATTGGATCTGAAGGGATCATTAATGGCCTGATGACCAAATTGGATGATGGAGTTCTCATGGGATACGTAGTAGTCAGGAAATCCATGTTGGGTTCATCAGCAAATCGTGCCAACTTGACCTTCAAATTTTTTCAAACTTCTCACCATGACCACCATTACCATTCTAAGTCATGTCTCCATTCTTTCTCTCATGGGGCTATTGTAGTAGGCTCTGAATTGCTCCCCGGTTTTTGTCCTTACCCTTCTTCTGCTCCTCAAAGACCTCCAGATGCTGTCACATCTTAATGTGAAAGCTAAAAGCTTTGCAGCAGTCCACAAAGTTGCGATGACCTGGCCCCATGACCCTACCATCTCTCTGAACTCAACTACAGGCACTTCCTCTCTCTTACTTCCTTCTTCTCACTTAGTCCCAAGGGCCTCCTTGCTGTTTCTTGGACTTTGTGTACATCCCCATCTCAGGGCCTTTGCATATCTGATTTGTGAACTGAGATTTGTATACCAACGTACACATTTTGCTAGTTTCAACAATTTAAAGATATCTAGGATCTACCTTCAGAAATGGGTGAAAGAAAAAACAAAAGAATAACTCCCAGCAGCTGTAATAGCACATTAAATAAACAAATAAAAACCAACTTGATATATTGCATAATGTTTTCCGTTTTATTATTCCAGCTTTTTGAATAAGTATGTACAGTCTGAAGCGGCTTCCAAGATTTCAGTCCTTTTTAGGAAGTCATGTCTTCAGAGAGTAAAAATGAATTATTTTCTTAACAATACCTTCCAATGATTTGAATACCAGAAATGAGTGAGAGGTGATAGTCCTTCACTGAATGTTTTAATTCAGTAATTTTCAGTAGTGTTTATTATATTATACTTGTGCCAGGTGTTGGGGATATGACAATAAATAAAGCATAATCCTACTGGGGGAGATTGGGAGAAAGAGAACAGGGAATTGAAACAAGGTCCCAAGTTCTGCACTACAGCCAAGCACAGGCTACTGAGGGAATGTCCTGGAGTGGGGGCCAGCAGACCTGGGATTCAGGGGAAGATCAAGTTAGAACTATGTTCAAGGTTACAGAGGTCACAATATGTGAGGTCATGTTCTAACTCAAGCTGTGCTGATCCAAGCACCTGCTCTCAGCTACCAGTAGGTGGGCTTTAGATTAAAAAACCTAGCAGTGATATTTATTTGTTCATATTATAGGACTGGAGGGGGAACTTAACTTGGATGTGATTTCTTTAATTAGGATATGATGACTCCATGAAAGATCTTACGGAATCCTAATGCCCAAGCTGCATCATATTTCTAATGTGTGTCTCAGCTCCGTTCCTGGCAGTAGTACAGGATTGTAGTGGAAATGTCTGAGTGTATTTTGATTTCATTTCCTTTAGTTTTTCCAAGGCTGTATTGCAAAAACAATATACACCTCTCCCGCTAACAATTTTATCTCTGTACTTTCTCCTGTGACACAGAACCAATCTTTTTTACATTATTATGACCTGCTAATCAGAATGTTTGAAAGTCATGTGTTTCTTATTAGTAGACTAAAAAATAATTAGAAATCAACTAGGGAGTAGAATGTATTTCCTGGGCAAGCATTTTCAAAAGTGGTGAGAAGGAGGGAAGTATTGGTCTATTTCCTATCAGAAGGTCAGAGTCTTCTCTTCAGTCTCCTCATGGCTGACTTCATCTCATGGTTTCTCAGAGTGTAGATCAAGGGGTTGAGCAGAGGGGAGATGATAGTGAAGGTGACAGAGATGGCCTTATCTGTGGGGAGGGCAGTGAAGGGCCGGGCATAGACATAGATGCAGGGCACGAAATGCAGGGTCACCACAGTGATGTGGGAGGTGCAGGTAGAGATGGCTTTTCTCCTGCCCTCTCCTGATTGAGACTTGAGTAATGATAATATGACCATGTAGGACACCAGGAGCAGGAAAAACCACAGTGTGGTGAGCAGTCCAGTGTTGGAAATCATTAGTAGCTCAAGTACGAAAATGTCTGTACGGGCCAGTTTGAGGACCTGGGGGACATCACAGTAGAAAGTGTCAAGAACATCGGGTCCACAGAAAGGGAGTGGGAGCAACAGGGAAATCTGCACGATGGAGTGGACAAAGCCCCCGACCCAGGCAGCCACTATGAGCCCAATGCAACGGTCTCTACTCATGATGGTCGCATAATGCAGGGGCTTGGAGATGGCCACATATCGATCCAATGCCATCACTGACAGAGAAAATACATCCACCCCTCCAATAAGGTGGAAGAGAAACATCTGAGTGAAGCAACCATTGAAGGAGATGGTCTTTCTCTCAGACAGAAGGTCCACCAGAACCTTGGGCGCTGTGACGGAGGAGAAGCAGATATCGGCAATAGATAAATTACGGAGCAAAAAATACATGGGCACGTGAAGGCGAGATTCACAGGTGACAGTAACCACGATGAGAAGGTTTCCCAGCAGTGTCGTCACATACACCAAGAGTAGAAAAAGAAATAGGACCAAGCTCGCTTCCCAATTCTGGGTCAGGCCAAGGAAAATAAATTCTTTTACCCTGGTGCAGTTTTTCATCTCCATTGAATCATCCTCTTTATTCTCTTTGGGTTTAAACCATGTCATATGAAAGCACTGGGATATTTATTTTGTTTTCTTCCTAAACACCTAGAATTTAGTGCAGAAACTTCCCATGTGGTTGTAGTTTTTGCAATTTGTTGCATTGTTCACGTTTTCCAGATTACAGTTAGTTTGGTGATAAAATCAAGTTATCATATGCAAAGTCATTCAATAATTCTTCTCCTATAGAACTATTTTGGGAAAGAAAATATATTAAGTAGTGACATAGCGTATTTTAAAATATCAATTACCCAAGTTTAATTTGATGTTTTTGGTACAAAACTCCCAATGTAATAAATCTTTCCTCTCTTTATTCTGCTTTAAGTAAATCTTTTCATCTCTTCTTGTCACTTACATTGCTTTGGAGGTCAAAAGTTCTGGCTTTCTCAAAAGACAGAAGTGAAAGTACTAGTTTTTTTTTTTTTTTATGCTGTGGCTGCTCCTGGTTTATGGTCACTATTATTATTATCAGTTATTTTTTTGCCCTGTACAGGAATACATTCTGATAGGAGCCAACAGAAGTTTTGAAAATCTGAAAGGTGACTTATTTTTTTCCCCAAAGGAAGAATTTCCCTGCTGAGAGAGGCAGTGGGATGTAGTGAAGAGAGCTCTGGACTGGGGAGTTTGGAGCACTGGTTTCACTTGGTCCTTATTCTGCCATCAAGTAGCTGAATGACTCGGGCTCTGACTTCTCCACTCTGCCTTGTGTCAGATGGATTCTGCGTGTGTAATATCAGTTGGTGTCAGCAGGGAGGAGTAGCAATCTGAGTCAAGGGAAATATTCACTTGAGAGAAGACAAGATTGAGTGAGGCAACATAGGGAGACCCTATCACTACAAAAAATAAAAAATTAGCCATGTGTGGTGGCACACACCTGTGGTCCCAGCTACTTAGGAAGCTGAAGTGGGAGGATCACTTGAGCCCCGGAAGTCCAGGCTGCAGTGAGCCATGATTGCACCCTGTGCTCCAGCCTGGGTGACAGAGTGAGACCTTGTCTTAGAAAAGAGAAAAGTAGACTGAGTGAGGGTATAGACCCTGGGGTCTGAATGTTAATGCCCAATTTCAGGCTTTGTCAAAAGGTCTAACCTCCTGTCCTGTTTTTCCTTCCCCTTTCCTGTCTTCACCAACAGTAGATCCTGTTTTCACCAACTGCATGTGGCCGGGAGAAAATCAGCTGGAGAGCCTTGATGTCCCTGCAATCTCCATACCCCAAGAGTTAACGTGCCTTCTGAATTATTATTTTATGTATTCCTATAAGGAAGGTTTCTTAAAAAAATTTCTCCCTGCAGATAAAGAAATGATCTTCAGAAAGGTGGGCTCATTTTCTCAAACTCACAGCAGTAGTAAGTGGTGGAACTGAACTTCGGATGTGGTTCTGTTTACCTCCAAAGCTTACAACATGACGTGCGTTGCAACATATGATCATTGTTTAAGCATTCAGTTGATCAGTTATTTTTTCCCATTTACTTTAGGGTAAAGGTGGCAGAAAAACAGTCTCAGAAGCACTGTTTAAAAAAATTATAAAATTTTCAGGTGAGTTTGGATCAGCATAGGTTCAGCCCAATATTCCACACCTCTGCAGCACCTCCGATAAGACTGTGCGGCAGAAATCGATGTCATTGAAATGGAACCTGACTCTTTAATGTTGGATTTGATTACATTCCTGACCCTCCATGTATTAGGCCAGTGAGAAGGCTTTCGTTTAGCCAATGAATCCTTCAGTCCTTTGGCACACATTTTGTAATCCTTATGGTGTGGCTGGGATTCTGCTAGTACTAGCAGTATACATATGACCACAGCAAAGTTCTTACTCTGGAGTAATTTTCGCTCTGATGGAAAATATAAAGATGTAAGTGCATAATCACACATGGGAGATGATGCTGGTACCAATATAGTGCTGTGGAAGCACGGCAGCGCTCTAGCTGGGACTAGTGCGGCAAGCCTTCCTAGAGGAGGGGAAGTTTTCCTTCAATTTAGATGAATTTCCAGCAAACAAAAGCAAGATGTATCATGCAAAGGAAACAGCCTGTAAAATGTCAGTCAGTGGTGAAGAGGATATGCTTGTACAGAGAACACTGGAAAATGCAGTGTGGTTGGCACAGAGGGAGGAAGTGTGGAATGGAAGGAGATTTTTATTAGTAACAGAAACCTCATTAATCAAAGATTTATTATTACATTCAATGGTGCCTAGGTATTGTTTGGTTTGTGAATGAATGGTTTAAGCCTACTGAGCTTCTTGTTCTCCTAATCAAGATAGGAAAGCCTGAAATGTTCATCCATGATGGGTAGGGACAATGTCCTTTGACTTCTCCTTCTTTTTTTTTTTTATTTTTTATTTTGAGACGGAGTCTGGCTGTGTCGCCCAGACTGGAGTGCAGTGGCGCGATCCACCTGCCGGGTTCACATCATTCTCCTGCCTCAGCCTCCCAAGTAGCTGGGACTACAGGGGTCTGCCACCACGCCCGGCTAATTTTCTGTATTTTGAATAGAGATGGGGTTTCATTGTGTTAGCCAGGATGGTCTCGATCTCCTGACCTCGTGATCCGCCCGCCTTGGCATCCCAAAGTGCTGGGATTACAGGCGTGAGCCACCGTGCCCGGCCCTTTTGACTTCTTTACTCCTCAACTCTGATCCATGCACTTCTAGTATTACATGGAGTGGCGTGTTCTGGAAAGTGGTGATGAAAGGTTATGGATCTTGCTTGAGTGTTGGGGTGAGAAAAAGACAGTGACCCCCTTCTGGGAGGCAGCTGATACTATACCGTCACGCTTTCTTCTGCTCTATCCCTCTTTGGATCAAAGCTTAGAGGGTGGAGGGATCACACAGCAATGAGAGACATTGTCATCTTTAGAATAATGCCTACGTTTATAAGCTGTCATTGGTCATTTGAAATAAATTTTGTAATTGTTATTACTCGTGCCACCTTATACATAGCCTGTGGACATTTATCATAATCTTCAAATTATACAAATAAGTTGGGCCACATTTCTAAAGTGTTTACAGACCAACAGAAATGGAAAATTTATGCAAATAAGTGAACATGATACATGATAAAAAGTGAGATATGTTGTAAGAGATTTGGGTGGCACAGCACATATGGTAGGAGATATGATCATTTATGGCAGTAACAAAATCCATTGTTTGAGTCATTTGTATATGTGAAGTGGTATAAAAACTTGATTTATTTAATTCTCACCACCACCCGTTAGGTAAGTCTGCACTAGTGTAAATCTTGTCTTTCATATGGAATATAGCATGAACCTTTGTTGGGTGAAGAACGACCGTATGAAATGGAAGGTATAGAAACAGGATGGAAGACACAATATTTTATTTTTTCCCAAAGTTCAGTCATTATAGGTTGAAACTTTGTATTAGGAAAGCATGTGAAAAAGTCTTTCTGAAGGTAAGCGTTTGGCAGAAAGCGGTCTGGAAACCCTTTTTGCATTGACCTTAGGCTGAGGTGGCCTCACACATAAGCAATTCAAAGGGTCACAGCGAAGGCATGATGCCTCCTCTCACACCAAATGGATCATGTTTCCAGCATCTCTCTTAACACAATATCAATTTTTCCAATATTTAACACCCACCTTTGTTGTTTCTGTCATTGAGATGATTAAGTCGGAAGCACTTGGTATACCTGGAAAATATTCAAAGTAAAATTAGTCATACATAATCAATAACAATGTCTCAATTTCATTAGGCATAACCTTAATCCTACCTAGAAGTTTGTCTCTACCTCATTCATTTGATCCCAAAACTCCAACTACAAATTGGATGCTATTAGGTACAGTGCATAACAGAAGACTACTGACATTGATTCTTGAAAATCTTGCCTAAAGGTTAAGCCCTTTGCAATGCTAAATATCTCAGTGTCTTTGCTCCACTTTTGGAGAGAAAAGTCAGACTCAAAGAACCACATCTATAAAAGTTCTTCCATTGTGTCCTTGACTTATGTTCAAACCTCTGAGGCTTATGCTTAATTTATGAATTGGAAAGAGAATGTTACTGGACAACAGAGAAGTCAAGTGGCTGATTTTGCTGTTGGTGATGGAGTTTCAATGGGAGTTATTAAAGTGTTGCCAAAGCATACCATGTGTACGTAGACACATCTGGGTACATTTTGGTTGGTGTCCAAATTCTCTAGAGGCAATAGAGGAAACCTATCTCCTTAACCACAGTTTAATAAGAACTTTGTTAATACATGCCAAATGCTATGCCAGAGAGGCTTTGAGTCCAATTTTCACAGCTTGCAAGGCTCAGAGGACATCATCTACCTGTGGGTTCCAACTAGATTGCCAAAAACCTGGGAGAACTGGACCTCAAGTAATTTGTTACCAGTCCAGTTTCTAATTAAACTCAGAATAAATATAGCCCCATGATGCCTTTTTTTGTTTTACACACACACACACACACACACACACACACTTACTGTCCATCTCATTTGAGTATGACCATGCTGTTTTAATAAATGTCCATATAAACATACACAACTTAAGTGATATTTGGGGAATATACATTTTCCTGTTTCCAACACTACTTATGTGGACTCTTTCAATTGGGAGACAGATGGGTCAGTGCAAGATAATAAAACTGTTCACATAAATGCAATAATTATTTTAGCCTAACTCAATTTGTTGAAAGGTTTGATTTTCCATAGAATCCACCTCCACTCTTTCCAGAATGACCATGAATTTGAACTTGTGTTTCATTACATTAAACTAGTCTACAAAGAACAGCATGAGACTGAACATACATGCTGAGATAGAAAATGCTTGTTTTTTTTTTTTTCCTTACCTTTTTCTGGGTCTCACTAACCTGGTTCTGGAGTAGCAGACTGAATGGACGTTTGTCTCCATCCTCTTCTGTCTCAGTCATCAATGTCTGACTTGAGTCAGAAGCAGCAGATACAAGGAAAGGAAGAGAATCAATTAATAAAAAGAACAAGAATGTACTTTACCTACAAGCTTTATGGTGAATTGTGTCACATGTGTGGAGACTCCTGATTCAGACGTATTAAATGGGCAATGAGTCTGAGAGTGGTTGATGCCTTTCAATGAAGGTGAGGAGAATAATGAATTGGATCCAGACAAATGTGAATCTGTTTTGGAATTTTAGTACTGGGGAATAGAGCTTTAAGATTTTAAATTTAACTGGAAACAAGAATTAATATGTGAATAGGATGCAGTAATGGCATTCATGTGACACAGGGACTTAGTGATTATATAAGCTCTCTGGCATCTGTGATTTATATCAAATACACAGAAAAGTGTAAAAACCTATTTACACCACAATTACTTCTCAAGAGTCTATTTTATAACCAAGGAACTGAAAGTACGGCAGTGAATAAAACAGACCCAAATCCTGTCCTCACGGAGCTACTATTCTAGTGGGATAGCCCAGGCAATAAATAAAGTAAATCAGTCAAATGTATAGAGTATGTTGGTGGTAAACAGAATAAAAACCACTAGGTAGGCAGTGAGATAGGTGGGAATGGATAGGAACTGAGTTTTACACAAGCGTATTAAGGAGAGAGGCACCATGTTTTTGGAACATCAAAAAGACCAGTGCTTAGCAGATGATGTCAAGATTATACAGAATGAGTAGTCCATTATGAGAATTTTATTTTTATTCTCAGTGAAATTGGAGGGTTTAAATAGGGCACTGACATAATCATACAGGATCATTCTTGCAGCTGTATGAAAGACTGAAGTTTGCACTACAGCCTGGGCAACAAGAGCGAAACTCCGTCTCAAAAAAAAAAAAAAAAAAAGACTGACAAGCATTGGAAACATATACACCTCCCACCAATATATATAGATAGAGAGAACAGAATATATAACAAGATATATATATTAGAACAGAAATAATTTTTTAATGTAGAATAGTCAAGAAAATAAATATATATATTCAAAAAATTTCATTTCTGTTCTAAAAAAATCAATTTTATAGAGTTATAATATAGAGAAACTCTTTTGTGTTTGGCTTTTTAAAAAGAGTTTTTGAGATTCATCTGTTTTCTTGAATGTGTTAATTACCCCTAATTATTGTGAATGGTATTCCATTGAATAGATATATCACAATTCATTTGTCCAGTTGACTGTTGATGGGCATTTGAGTTGTTTCTCATTTCTGGCTATTATGAATAAATCTACTCTAAACATACTTGTCCAAGTCTTGTGGACATAGGTTTTTATTTCTCTTCGGTAAATACCTGGAGGTGTTAGGGCACTATATGGTAATGCATGTTCAACTTTATAAGAAACTGCCCAACTGTTTTGAAAAGTGATTGCAGCAATTGACAGATCTACCAGCAGTGTTGCAGTTGCTTCATGTTCTTCCCAACATTTGATATTGTTAGCATCATGAATTTTCATTATTCTCATGGGTATGTGGTAGTATCTCATTGTGGTGTTTTTCTTTTTTCTGACAGGGTCTCACTCTGTCGCTTGGGCTGGAGTGCAGTGGCATGATTTTGGCTCACTGCAACCTCCAACTCCCTGGCTCAAGTGATCCCCCCAACACAGCTTCCCAAGCAGCTGGGACTACAGGCACATGCCACTATGCCCGACTAATTTTTGTATTTTTTTGTAGAGACAGGGTTTCACCATATTGCCTAGGCTGGTCTTGAACTCCTGGACTCAAGTGATATGCCTGCCTAGACCTCCCAAAATGTTGGGATTACAGGCGTGAACCACTGCACCTGGCCATGGTGTTAATTTTTATTTTCCTGACTACCAGTGATGTTGCACATTTATAATGTACTTTTCATATAGTTTATTTTGATTTTGTGTTTATTCAAATTTGTTCCTACATTAATTTGTCTTAATTTGAGTTTTAGGATATATTTTGGATACAAGTCCTTTATTAGAAATACGTATTGCAAATAAATCTGCCTAGTCTACAGCTTGTTTTAATTTTCTTGATATATTCTGAAGTACATTAATTTTATTTATTGTTTTTCTGTCACTAAAACTCTTCCTTCCTTCCTTCTTTCCTTCCTTCCTTCTTTCTTTACTTCCTTCCTTCCTTCCTTCCTTCCTTCCTTCCTTCCTTCCTTCCTTCCTTCCTTCCTTCCTTCCTTCCTTCCTTCCTTCTTTCCTTTCTTCCTTCCTTCCCTTTTTTTTTGATGGCGTTTCACTCTTGTCGCCCAGGCTGCAGTGCAGTGGGATTACCTTGGCTCACTGCAACCTCTGCCTTCCAGGTTCAAGTGATTCTTCTGCCTCAGCTTCCCAAGTAGCAGGGATTATAGGCACACGCCACCATGACTGGCTAATTTTTTTTTTTTTTTTTTTTTTGTATTTTTAGTAGAGACAAGGTTTTACCATGCTGGCCAGGCTGGTCTCGAACTCCTGACCTCAAGTGATCCACCTGCCTTGGCCTCCTAAAGTGCTGGGATTACAGGCTTGAGCCACCATGCCTGGCCCAAAAAAGGAGTTTAAACTTTATTTTTTAGGCAGTAAGAAACCATTAAAAAGCTAAAACTCATGTTTCTTTATTCATCAGTTTTTTTTCACTAATTGGGTGCTTATTATGTGTGCATTTCGTGCTGCTCTCTCTGTTGGCCTCTGGCTCTACCAATAAAGAGCCAACAAATACCTCTTTTTTTTTTTTTTCAGGAAGTGGACATATTTAGTTTGTAGCCGTCTATAACTTGCTGAAACTTAGAATTTTTGTTTTTTTGCATTAATTAATTCAACTGTATTTGGGTTTATTTCTGGGTTCTCCACTCTGTTCCACTGGTCTATGTGCTTATTTTTATACCAGTACCACACTGTTTTGGTGACTATGGCCTTATAGTGTAGTTTGAAATCAGGTAGTGTGATGCCTCCAGATTTTGTTCTTTTTGCTTTGTCTTGCTTTGGGTATGCAGGCTCTTTTTTGATTCCATATGAATTTTAGAATTTTTTTTCTAATTTTGTGAAGAATGATGGTGGTATTTTGATGGGGATTGCATTCAATTTGTAGATTGCTTTGGGCAATATGGTCATTTTCACTATGTTGATTCTACCCATCCATCAGCATGGGATGTGTTTCCAATTGTTTGTGTCATCTATGATTTCTTTCAGCAGTGTTTTGTAGTTTTGCCTGCAGAGGACTTTCAACTCCTTGGCTAAGTATATTCCCAAGAATTTTATTTTTTTTGTAGCTATTGTAAAAGGGGTTGAGTTCTTGATTTGATTCTCTGCTTGGTCATTGCTATTGTATAGAAGAGCTACTGATTTGTGTACATTAATCTTATATCCGTAAACTTTGCTGTTTCTTTTATCAGTTCTAGGAGTTTCTGGAGGAGTCTTTAGGGTTTTCAAGGTAAAAGATCATATTGTCAGCAAACAGTGAAAGTTTGACTTCCTCTTTACTGATTTGGATGCCCTTTATTTCTTTCTCTTGTCTGATTGCTCTGGCTAGGACTTCCAGTACTATGTTGAAGAGGAGCGGTGAGAGTGGGCATCCTTGTCTTGTTCCAGTTCTCAGAGGGAATGCTTTCAACTTTTCCCCGTTCAGTATTATGTTGGCTGTGGTTTGGTCATAGATGGCTATTATTACATTAAGGTATGTCCCTCATATGCTGACTTTGCTGAGCGTTTTAATCAGAAAGGGATGCTGGATTTTGTGAAATGTTTTTTTCTGTATCTGTTGAGATGATCATGTGGTTTTTGTTTTTAATTCTGTTTATGTGGTGTATCACATTTATTGAACTGTGTATGTTAAACCATCCCTGCATCCCTGGTATGAAATCCACTTGATCATGGTGGATTATCTTTTTGATATGTTGTTGGATTCGGTTAGCTAGTATTTTGTTAAGGATTTTAGTATCTGTATTCATCAAGGATATCAGTCTGTAGTTTTCTTTTTTGGTTGTGTCCTTTCCTGGTTTTGGTATTAGGGTGATGCTGGCTTCATAGAATGAGGTAGGGAGGGTTCCTTCTTTCTCTATCTTGTATACTGTCAAAAGGATTGGTACCAATTCTTCTTTGAATGCCTCGTAGAATTAAGTTGCGAATCTGTCTGGTCCTGGACTTTTTTTGTTGGTAATTTTAAAATTACCATTTCAATCTTGCTGCTTGTTACTGGTATTGGTCTGTTCAGGGTATCTAATTCTTCCTGATTTAAGCTAGGGGGTTGTATTTTTCCAGGAATTTACCCTTCTCTTCTAGGTTTTCTAGTTTATGTGCATAAAGGTGTTCATAGTAGCCTTGAATGATCTTTCGTATTTTGGTTGTGTCAGTTGTAATATCTCCTGTTTCGTTTCTTAGTGAGGTTATTTGGATTTTCTCTCTTCTTTTCTTGGTTAATCTTGCTAATGGTCTATCAATTTTATTTATCTTTTCAAAGAACCAGTAACCTTTTTTTGGTTTTGGATCAATTAAAGAAAAATAAATTTCCTGTTAGCCTCAAGTGACATGTAAGAGACCACACAGCAAGGTAGTGGTGAAGTCAGTTTCTCACTTTCAGCCCAGTACATTTTCCATTCACGACACTTCAATATATATATATTTTTCTGGAGTCTGACACCATAATTTCAATAATTTATAAAATTTATGATGGTGGCAGCATACAAAAGTTAACTCAGGGGAAAATAGCCATACTCAGTGTAAGCATCTGCGTGAGTCATCTGGCACCATATTACAGATAGAAGGTCCCCAGTTCAGTGCACAGCTGGGAGGCATCGTGCTCTGGCTGTGGAAAAACAAGCTTTGGAAGGGTGATAACCTTAAAAAATCATGTGGATAAACAAACCCAAAACACGCGTTGCCTCTCACATGCTCCAGAGAATGTGACCCTTTGTTTCCTGAGTCTATTTCTTCCACGTGGGCACAGTGAACACCACAGCATGTACTAATGGGGACGGCATTTCATCCCAATGACATATACTGAGCTACCCACTTGGAAAGGCACCAGGACATTGTGCAAAGTTAGCTCTCTTAGGATTCCACTTTCTTTACTTCTCTTGTTCTCTCTTCTCCATCCTCAGTTAAAGCCTCTCATCTATTGTTAGATTATTGCGGGAATTCCCTAACTGGTCTCCTTTTCTTTGTTCTACATTCCTCTTACCTCATTCTCTTTGTTGTTTCCAGAAATGTCTTTATATCCTAAATGAGACCATGTTATTTCTTTGTTTAATTTTTTAAATGGTGCCCTATTGCCTGAAAAATAAAGTTTAAACTCCTTTTTTTTGGATCAGGTGTAGTGGCCTAGGTGGGCAGATCACTTGAGGTCAGGAGTTCGAGACCAGCCTGGTCAACTTGGTGAAACCCAGTCTCTACTAAAAATACGAAAATTTGCTGGGCATGGCGGTGCACACCTACAATCCCAGCTACTCAGGAGGCTGAGGCAGGAGAATTGCTTGAACCAGGGAGGTGGAGGTTGCAGTGAGTTGAGATCGCACCACAGCACTGCAGCCTGGGTGACAGAGTGAGACTCTGTCTCAAAAAAACAAAACAAAACAAAACAAAACAAGCACCAAAAAAGCCCCCAAACTCCTTTTTTTTTTTTTACATCCAAGACTTTTCTTCGTCTTGGATATTATCTGGTGCCTTGTTTCTTTTGATTCTGGTTTCAGTGGCTCAAATATTATGCAAATTGTTGTTTACCTGTGCTTTTGAGTCTACATTCCTCTGCCTACCATGTCCTTCCCATTCTCAGAATATCCCAACTATCTGCCTTGACCAATCCTGGTCTTTCAACATTCAGGTTCATGGTATACTCTTTTGAGCACATGTTCCTAACTCCCCTCACCCAGGTCCCTCCTTTGTGTCTCCGCCATTCTCTGCCCTGACACCTATCATGGTTTATAGCATCTAATTTCTTATATGCCTGTCTCTCCATAATTCAGTATAATTTTCCTATTAAGTCTCAAGTTCATCCTGTCTGCTCAATGTTTCATTCACCCTAATGTTGTTAAAGCCTCACCTAGTCTGGGGCACATGTTAGGTGCTTATTAATATTTTTTGTTTTAATGAATAAATCTAGTTGATAAACGCACATCATGACTTATATGTCCTTGGCCTTTGAGTCTGAGTGAGAAGGATCTTGACAAACACAGGCTAATAAGCTATGTTGCTCATTTTTTTTCTGAGACAGAGTTTCACTCTTGTCACCCAGGCCGGAGGGCAATGGCGCGATCTCAGCTCACTGCAACCTCCACCTCCCGGGTTCAAGCAATTCTCCTGCCTCATCCTCCCGAGTACCCAAGGTTACAGGTGCACTCCACCACGCCCGGCTAATTTTTGTATTTTTAGTAGAGATGGAGTTTCACCATGTTGGCCAGGCTGGTCTCAAACTCCTGACTTCAGGTGATCCTCCCACCTTGGCCTCCCAAAGTGCTGGGATTACAGGTGTGAGCCGCTGTGCCCAGCCTATGTTGCTCATATCTTTGACTTGGTTTCAGGGATGCTAGGTAGAGATTCATGTTCTGAGCCAGGCTATGAAAAGGTTCTGTGAGTTTGAGAAAACCGCTTTGCTTCTTGTGCCTCAGATCCTCAGTGGTGAAATGCCGCAGGAGTCTATGACAATGCAGTGTGGGATAATGTTAAGAGCTTTGGAGTAGGGCATGCCGGGGTTGGAATTCTGTCTCTTCCTACTTTGTTACCTTGGCAAGTCTTTTAGTTTTCTTTAGTTTACTCCTCTGGAAACTGGGAAGCATAACACTTTGTTAGGTAGCATAAGGAGTAAATGAAGTAGTGTTTGTAAAATACCCGTCATTCAATAGTAGGCATTTAGTTAACTTGGTTCCTTTCTGTTTCTCCTAAAACCGAATCTTTTTTAAAATTAATTAATTTATTTTTTATTATACTTTAAGTTCTAGGGTACACGTGCACAACATGCAGGTTTGTTACATATGTATACATGTGCCATGTTGGTGTGCTGCACCCATTAGCTCATCATTTACATTAGGTATATCTCCTAATGCTATCCCTCCCCCATCCCCCCACCCCATGACAGGCCCCGGTGTGTCATGTTCCCCTTCCTGTGTCCAAGTGTTCTCATTGTTCAATTCCCACCTTTGAGTGAGAACATGTTGTGTTTGGACTTCTGTTCTTGCAATAGCTAAAACTAATCCTGCCTAACATGAAAGGTTATTCATGAAGACATTTGCAAAATGTAAAATGCTATTCTGTGAAAGGACAGCTTCTCTTTGAATCAGCTTGCTTAGTTTTGTTTCAGTGAACATGTGTGAATTGACTGAGCGGAGCCAAGTCTTCAGCACTGGGTGAATGGGTTTGGGAATAAGGCTGTCTCCGAATCAAAGAGAAACGACACCCAGTGAGCCATGGGCAAAGTATGCATATGGAGCTGCCTTTGAAACCTTCACAGTTGTTAAGGGAATTTGAGGTTAAGGTCATGTCTTTGTAAGTAAGCACCTATTTTGTAGAAAGAGCTTCATGATCCTCATGGGCAAACCCTAAACTGAAACAAAATCTGCTCCGTTCTTTTTCTTATTTCATTTTATTTTACTTTTATTTTTGGAGACAGAGTCTCATTCTGCTGCCCAGGCTGGAGTTCAGTGGTGTGATCTCTGCTCATTGCAATCTCAGGCTCCCGGGTTCAAGCAATTCTCATGCCTCAGCCTCCTGAGTAGCTGGGACTACAGGGGTGCACCACCACGCTTGGCTAATTTTTTGTGTTTTTAGTAGAGATGGGATTTCACTATGTTGGCCAGGCTGGTCTTGAACACTCAACTGAATTCAGGCAATCTGCTCATCTCAGGTTCCCAAAGGATCACAGATGTGAGCCACCGCCTGGTCTATTCTTTCCATCAAATACAAACTGCCTTCTCTTTTATTATGCTGACCTTATTGCTGTGGTTCCTTTTTATGAAAATATTACTTATTTCCCAATATTTAACATCCATTTTTTTTGGTTTCCTGTTGCTAAAGTTTTCAACTATTTTTGCCATATCTTATATACTTGATGCGTTTTTCATGCTCATTATATTCATGCATAATCCATAATATCTCACACTCTGACAGTTCAATATTCTTACCTAAATCCTTCAGTGTCCAAATATGAATTTACACCATCTGAGACTGGGTAGCTGGGCCTCAGCATATACAATCGTGGGGAAATATAGAGCTTGAAGGTAAAGTCCTTCTGAAAATAAATCATACCAGATTTCAATGTCTTCTCTTCAGCCTTCATGTTGGAAAGAGCCGACTAAGAGAGTTACATCATTGTTGGCTCTTCTCCTTGGCTCAAAATGTCCTTGCTATGTGCACTAATGTCTCAGGCTCAGGCCTAATATGAGAATTAGCAAAGGAAATTTTATTGGATGTGAGTGTGGAAATAGAATGGGCATCCCTCTGGTAGTGTCAGAGTTCCAGAGGGAGTTATTAGTTTCCAAGTTATTACTGCAAGCAAATCCACACATATGCACACACACACACACACACAGACAGACACGCACAAGGATGCCCATGTTTCTCTGCTTTCCAAATTCTTTCAAGGCCCCAGAACGCATGGACATGAATCTACCTCTCCTGTGATTCTCTGAGTTTTGGGGAAATATTGGTCTCTGGAAACATCTAATGTCATATAATCATTCATACTCAATGAGAGCCTGACATGTCCAAAGAGACAATTCATTCTCAGGGGAGCAACAAAACTTACTTATTACAGTGAGGTATGGCCCTTCAAAAGGCCTCAGTACACATAAATATATACAGTATATTTTTGGTATTGAATTTCCTCATAAAGGAGCAATTAGGAAAAACAGCTAATAAAGCTCCCTGAGGGGGCTAATAATTTTTTTTGTGTGTGTGGAAACAAGGTCCTGCTGTGTTGTCCAAGCTGGTCTCCAACTCCTGGGTTCAAATGATCCTCCTGCCATGAGTAGCTGCGACTCTAGGCCCTTGGGCCTGCACGGTGAGCTGATGCAGGGTCTTGGCTCATTATCTCGGTCTTGTAGGACTCAGGGAGGATCACAGATGTATGCCAACTACTAGGATCTTCGTGGCCAAATATTAATGCATTATAACATTTCGGTACCTTGCAAAACTTTTTTCAATGTGTTGCAATTTCTTGAGCTTCCTTACTTCTCTTGGATAATTTTTGAATGACTGTTGAAGGCCGAAGGGTGGATTTGAGATGAGTATAGAGGAAGAAGGAGGATTCATTGTCTTTACATATCTACTCTCTTGGAATCCTTCCCTTGAGAGACAGGTGGATTCTAACACAGACCCAGTGGCTATTCCCAAATGACCCTGAATACAATGTGTTTCTTTTCTCTCCTGGAACAAAAAGTGGGCCATGGGCCATGAAGGCATAAAATGTATTTATTAGACAGGTTTTGTTTTCTTGAACCACCATGATTTGTCTGGAATTGCCTACCCATACATAAACAAAAACTATGGTTTTATTCCAGTCACAAAATCCCCGAGGGTGAAATGTAAAGAGTGTATAAAGAAGAAAAGGAAGTTCAGGTTAACATAAAGAAATTGTCTCTGCGCATATATGTACCCAAACTGTACAAGCATCTTTTTAATTTCAATTCGTAAATCAGTAGACTAGACCTGAGAACAGGAAATACTTGGTCCATGTATAAATTTGTCCATGTACATATTTGACTTACAATTTAAAATATTCCTCCCATTTTCACTAATTGGTGAAATATACTTAAAATTCTGTACTTAAAATATAAAATCAAGTGATTTTAATAATTGACTGGATATAGCAGAGTCACCACAGAAAGCATATATGAAATAAATGTGTCTATATTCTGCATATATGCACATTTAGGAAGAGAGGGATAGGTAATAGGGAAAGTTGATTGAATACCTGATTAATGCCAGGAGCAGTACTAACCTTCACAACTATCATCCTCACTGCATTGATCACATTTCGTTCTTTTGACAACCTTGTGAGCAAGTAATGATATTTCCGTATTACGGGTGCTAAAAGTGAGATAAGTGTTGGTATGAGTCACAGATAACACCAAAAAGCATTTAGGGTATTGCTTTCAACCTTATACCCCCTTCTTCTCCTGAGTCCACAAACTCGATAGCTCACATTGTTTAATCTCATTTCTTCTTTTTGTTTGTATACTCTCGCTAATAGAATCGAGTGGCTATGAAGATATACAATGAAGTGGTGGAAGAAGAGCTAGCTACCTGTTACTCTTAGGTTAGCATTTTGAGAAAACTAGATCAGATGGACTTCCACTCTCCATCTGACTGCTCACCCCCATTTTCTGCTCTCGGAAGGCCCAAGTCTCCTCTGCAGCCTCTGCATGGCTGACTTCATCTCTTGATTACTCAGGGAATAGATTAAGGGGTTCAGCATGGGGGTAATGATCGTGTTATTAATGGATACGGTTGTGTCCATGGGCAGTGTCATGAAGGGCCGGCAGTAGATGTAAACGCAAGGCACGAAGTGAAGAGTCACCACCAGGATGTGGGAAGTGCACGTGGAGAGGGCCTTGTTCTGCCCCTTCCCAGAGTGGGATCTCAGCATCACCAGAATGACCGTGTAGGAGCCCAGGAGCAGCAGGAATGAGAGCAGGGTCACCAGTCCATTGTTAGAGATCATGAGAAGCTCCAAAGCAAAGGTGTCAGTGCAGGCCAGTTTTACCACCTGGGGCACATCACAGTAGAAGGCATCCAGCGTGTTGGGGCCACAGAAGGGGAGTGGAAGCAACAGAAATACCTGGAAGATTGAATGCAAACCACCACCCACCCAAGATGCCACCACCAAGGCCACCCACACCTCTTTCCTCATCATGTTCACATAGTGCAGGGGCTTGGCGATTGCAAGGTATCTGTCGTAGGCCATCACAGAGAGGAAAAAGATATCTGCCCCACCAGCAAAGTGGAAGAAAAAGATCTGTGCCATGCAGCCATTGTAGGAGATGGTTTTCCTCTCTGATAAAAGATCCACCAGGAACTTGGGGACAGTGATAGATGAAAAAATGATGTCCAGGACTGATTTGTTCCGCAGGAGAAAGTACATAGGAGTGTGCAGGCGGGACTCACAGGTGACAGTGACCACAATGAGTGCATTTCCCAGGACGGTTGCTACATACACAGCAAAGAAGACCACAAACAAGAAAAACTCCAGCTCTTGGGAACGAGTAAGTTCCAGGAAGAAAAACTCCTTTACATTAGTGTGGTTGATCTGGTCCATGACGGGGATGACTGTCTTCCACGTCCTACCCTGGGCGAAGATATATTAGAACTTGGATTATGGTGACATGAGGTGGCAAAATCATTGATCACATACTGCTCTCAAGCATCGAGGTCATCATGACTACACAGAAAAACTGGGCTAGCCTTCCCTTTGTGGTCTGGAAATTCTTCTTTCATACGATTCTTCTTTCTTATTGTAAATATCCTGGGTTGACAGGGAAAAACCATCACATGTCTCTATCCTCACTCTGACCAGAGAGAGATGGATGGACTGTGGCCATTCGCCTATGCTTTACCAAGGGCTTTCACCTGCAATAGCTCATCTTGATTTCGATTCTCATGAAGTTTCTGAAGAGTCTTTAGAACGACTATCTACATTTTATATATGGGGAAACTGAAGCTTTAGAGCAGTGAATGACTTACTCACATCTGCATAGTTGCAAAATTAGTGAATTGTAAATCGAGGATTCAAATCCAAATCATTCTCCTGACTTGAGAAAGATTCCCTCCTTGACCAAATGTTGCTTAGGCTCCTCTGAGCCCTTTTCTTGACTATGACTCAATCTTGACCTTCTGTGTCTGTCTTTGCTGAGCCCAGTTTTAACAGGAATCTTGCCAAGTCAGTTTAATGAGAATTTCCCACCCTTGAAATCTAATCAAATTCCTCACCCGTTACCCTTTTATGTATTTATTATTTTTAATCTCATCCCTCACCCTCGATATCTAAGTCCTTGTGTCTAAGTCCTTGGCCAGTCTTTAGCAAGAATTCTTTTATGCTAGTTTAGCAAGAACCACCCTACCTTTGATATCACTTCTTAGTAATTTCCAATCCACTGACCTCCCTCACTCTGCTCATTGCTTATAAATCTTCACTTGTCTTTGCTATATTTTAAGTTGAGTTCAATCTTTTTCTTCTATTGCAAGAGTTTTAAATGAAATCTATATTCCTGTCTTTAATAATTGTCTGGTGAATAATTTTTCTTTAACATAACAGTCTCCAGGGATTTTTCCACTGTACCACTCTGAGAAATCAAAGAGTCTGGGGCTTACTTTGGCTTACGAGAATTCTAGTGTGTATGTAAGGCTTAAACAGTTTATTAAGTAGCCTGTCTACCTATTCCTCATCTCATCCCTTATAAAAAGAGAAGAGTCAGGCCCTCATAATTACTCCTCTTTGGCACTCTGGGAAGCCTGGACCTTGCTATTGACACACAGGGCTCTTGGTAGAGTATAGAGCTACAATCATTGTTAAGGGCATGTTTTAGTATCACAGAAAAACTGATCATTAGAGCATCACAGGACTTCAGAGATAAATTAGTCTAATGCTTCTTACTTCAGGAGTGACTAGAGAAGGACATTTTTTTTTTTCAGAATCAGAGTTTGAATTGGTGAAAGATAGAGAGCTGTAACCAGGTTTATTGACTCAAATTCTAGGGATATTCTACTATTGCTATATAATAGCAATTTACTATATTAATATTGCTTTTCCCCAAATCAGATATTCAGTCATGTGAGGACAAACTTCTTTTGGTAAGAATATCTGTGTGAACCAGGTGCCGTGGCTAATGCCTGTAATCCCAGGACTTTGGGAGGTCGAGGTGGGCAGATTGCTTGAGATCAGGAGTTTGAGACCAGCCGGGGCAATAGTGAGACCCCATCTTATCAACAACAACAAATTAAAAAAAATAAATTAGCCAGGCATGGTGGTGTGCACCTGAGCTACTCAGGAGGCTGAAGTAGGGGGATCGCTTGAGCCCAGGAATTCAAGGCTGCAGTGTGCTATGATTGTGCCATTGTACTCCAGCCCTGGTGACAGAGCAAGTTCCTGTCTCTACAAAACAATAACCCCGCCCCCAAACCATTTGATACAGCAGGCCTGTGAAACAAAGAATATCTGTATGTCCCAAGGACTCATATTCTAGATAATTTTTAAAAATTTAAGGAGCCGGGCACACTGGCTCATGCCTGTAATCCCAGCACTTGGGGAGGCTGAGGTGGGCGGATCACGAGGTCAGGAGATTGAGACCATCCTAACATAGTGAAACCCCGTCTGTACTAAAAATACAAAAAATTAGCCAGGCATGGTGGTGGGCGCCTGTAGTCCCAGCTACTCGGGAGGCTGAGGCAGGAGAATGGCGTGAACCCAGGAAGCAAAGCATGCAGTGAGCCAAGATTGCACCACTGCACTCCAACCTGGGCGACAGAGTGAGACTTTGCCTCAAAAAAAAAAAAAAAAAAAAAAAAAAAAAAAAAAAAAAAAAATTGAGATGACCAAAATCTAATTCAACAATAAAAAGTAGGCAATTGGCATTTGAAAAAACATAATTATGTCTGAAAAAATATAGGATAAGAAAGAAAACAGTATACCAGATGAACAAAGGATAGAGCACTTTCCCTGAAATAAAAGCAAAAGAAAGTGTTCCATAAGCAACATAGTTCTTAATTTTTCTTATTTCAGTTCTCTTACAGTTGAGTGTATTTTATAGTTTAGTTTGTGGGGTTAGAACATACAGAAGTCCTCTTAAACAAAAATCTTGTTATCTTGTTAGATCCCTGATGTTTCCACCATTAGAATAATTTCATTCCTGTGGAAGTGAGTTGCCGCTTTCATTTTTGTTTATTTATTTTTAATTAAAAAACTTTTTACAATCTTTTAAAAATTGCACATATTTAAGGTATACAGCCCAAAAGAAATCTTACTTTAATATGCTAGCCTCCAGTAACATACTAACTGGTACAATGTATTTGGAATTACGTCATTTCCTTTTATTAGAGTGTCTACAAGGAAAAGCATCCATCTTTGGATTGTACTCAGGGCAGGAACTATTTAGTTCTTCACAGGAGACTCCAAAGAAGACATTTATCCTAGATGAAAGTGCAAGGCAGAGCTCCTGTGGGACATCAGTGTGCATTCTTTTCTGAGGCAATAAGAATTGTGTAACTGACTGTGTATCTGTGTGTGTGTGTGTGTTTTAACACAGAGTCTTTCTCTGTTGCCCAGGCTGGAGTGCAGTGGTGCAATCTTGGCTGACTGCAACCTCCGCCTCCCAGTTCAAGCCATTCTCCTACTTCATCCTCCCGAGTAGCTGGGATTGCAGGCAGGAGCCACCATGCCCGGCTAATTTCTGTATTTTTAGTAGAGACGGGGTTTTGCAATGTTGGCTGGGCTGGTCTGGAACTCCTGAACTCAGGTGATCTACCCACTTCAGCCTCCCAAAGTGCTGGGATTACAGGCGTGAGCCACCGCGCCAGGCCCTGACTATGTATTTTTGTTTTGGCTTTCATACATTCAAAAACATATGTGTGACTTAATTTCCTACTCTATCATTTTTCACATGTAGCCTCTTAACAGTTCCTTACGTACATTCTATTGTTTTACTGTATGTAGTTCTTTGTTGTTGCTGCAAGGTCTCCCTGATCCCCTGTGGAATGTGATGGGAAATACATCGGTGACTAAGGTAGAGACAGGTTTTCATAGGTATGTGGGAGTCAGGCAAGTGAAGAATAAGCATCAGTCATGATGGCTAAAATGGAATGAGACACCAGCCAGGAGAGCACAGCAGTTTGGGATTCAGGACTTAAGATAGATAGTATGGAAACCAGAGTGAGTGCGAGGCATTGTGAGTCAGGCTTGTAGAATGTACAGGAAGTGAGGGGCTACAAAAGTCATACCTTGATCTCTTCAGTTGCCTAGTCAGTCCCTGATTAGTCTTTTTGAATAATCCTGCACTCAACATTTTGTAAATGCATTTTCATGTGCATCTATGATTTCTTTTAAAGATACATTTCCAGAAATGAACTTACTAGGTCAAATGGCACGTTCGTTTTCTAATTTTAACTGATGATAAAGGTATTGTAAAGAGCTGCCGCACAGCACAAGAAACGATCAACAGAGTAAACAGACAACCTGTAGAATGGAAGAAAATTTTTTGCAAACTATGCATCCAACAAAGGTCTAATATCCAGCATCTATAAGGAACTTAAATAAATTTACAAGAAAAAAACCGAACAACTCCGTAAAAAAGGAGGCAAGGGATGTGAACAGACACTTTTCAAAAGAGGAAATACATGCAGCCAATGATCATATGAAAAAAAGCTAAACATTACTGATCATTACAGAAATGCAAATCAAAATTACAATGAGATACCATCTAATACCAGTCAGAATGGCTACTATTAAAAAGTCAAAAAATAACAGATGCTGGCAAGGTTGTGGAGAAAAAGTATGCTTATACACTGTTGGTGGGAATGTAAATTAGTTCAGCCATTGTGGAAGACAGTGTGGAGATTTCTCAAAGATCTAAAGACAGAAATACCATTCCATCCAGCAATTCTACTACTACATATACACCCAAAGAAATATAAATCATTGTATTATAAAGACATGCATGTGTATGTTCATTGCAACACTATTCACAATAGCAAAGATATGGAATCAACCTAAATGCCCATCAATAATAGATTGAGTAAAGAAAATGTGGTACACATACATTATGGAATACTATGCAGCTATAAAAAAGAATGAGATCACGTCCTTTGCAGAGACATGGGTGGAACTGGAGGCCATTACCCTTAGCAAACTAACGCAGGCACAGAAAACCAAATACCGCATGTTTTCACTTGTAAGTGGGAGCTAAATGACGAGAATGCATGAACACATAGAGGGGAACAACACTTACTGGGGCTTTTTGGAGAGTGGAGGGTGGGAGGAGAGAGACCATCAGGAAAAATAACTAATGGATACCAGGCTTAACATTTTGGTGATGAAGTAATCTGTACAACAACCCCCGTGACACAAGTTTACCTATGTAACAAAGCTGCACTTACATCCCTGAACTTAAAATAAAAGTGAAAAAAAAAATTAAAAAAGAAAAATGAAAAAAAGAAATAGAATGGGTGTGGTGGCTCACGCCTTTAATCCCAGTAATTTGGGAGGTGGAGGTGGCCAGATCACTTGAGGCCAGGAGTTCCAGACCAGCCTGGATTACATGGAGAAACTTCTCTACAAAAAATATTAGCTGGGCCTGGTGGTGTGTGCTGTAGTCCCAGATACGCAGGAGGCTGAACTGGGCACATCAAATTTCCTGGGACATCGAAGCTCTGTAGTGAACTGTGATTGAGCCACTGCACTCCAGTCTGAGTGATGGAGGAAGAACCTGTCTCCAAAGAAAAAACAAAAAACAAAACAAAACAAAAAACACAGCCCAATTCTAATTGTGTTTGAATGTTTAATGTCTTTTCTTTTTATAGATAGATACTGTGAGCTGAAATAAATTGCAACACTCTTTAACTTCTCATAGAAATGGAAGACAAGAAGATTTTGTCACCTTAATAATATAAATACCAAAAAAAGCAATTAAAATATTAGAATAAAACTTACATAAATGTTTTCATAATTTTTGGAGTAGGGCAGCATTATGCCAATAAT